>NC_085968.1:14820181-15133515 GCF_910591565.1 Cydia splendana | reverse complement strand
GACGGAAGGACGGAAGGACGGAAGGACGGACAGCGGAGTAGTAATAGGGTCCCGTTTTACCCTTTAGGTACGGAACCCTAAAAACAATACAATATTATGAAAGTAATAGGCTGATAAATTATTTATAAATAAGATACCCCTGTCATGTTTTACGAAAGTAATTTTCCGACTACAATAGTATTTGTGGCGAAATCCCTCTGAAGTTATTAACGTCAATTTTACAAGCAATTTTGTGCAAGTATGACGGCCCTTATACCCTCCAGAAAATATTTGGTAAGACATTTGAAATGAATCAAATTTAGCCAAATATCATTGATCTCAGGCAACTATGATCCAATAGATACAAACCTTACAGACTAAAATACACATTAATAATAATATTAAAAGCTAACAATAATTTTGGTGATACAGTTTTATGCTTTTCTACCGGTTTCGGTATAGAGTGGTATAGAGTAGTTTCCCACGGAACCGCCGAAATACCACAACCTTTAGCCAGAAGTCTGCACTCGCGATGGTTTACAGCAGCGGCCGCGGCACGCGCATCACGCTATGCTAGGCTATCTATTGCCATGATACCCTAGGCCACTCCGCCACGGCGGAACCGTAGTTAAATAGTATTTTTACTTGTTTGCTAATTTACCAGATCTTAAATTTAATATCGTGTACAGTCAGCATCCAAAGTAGCGTATCTGACTATAGTACGTTGCTTCTGGAAAAAAATATATGGAAAACTTGGCATAATTAATAGAAGACTTTTTTCAATTGGGATATGTACGTTATGGACCGAAGTTATTTTTCATCAACCCTCCCTAACCCTCCCCCCTCTGCGTCACCCCCCCACACCCCCGCAAAGGGCCCGAAACGCGGTTTTTCTAAATTTTTAAGAAAACCGTTCAAGATATAGAAAAAGTGTGTAGGAACGAAGTGATCCTTAGTTAATTTGCTATTTATCTCTTATACACACTATAGTGCTATCACTTATAGTTTTTGTGAAATCTGTCACCATGTATGCAATTTTTTTAGAATTTTCGTTTTTTTTCTTTTGTAAGATAACTTTTCTCAAAATATACTTACGATATCGCCAAATTTTGTTTAATTTAAATAAATAGTTAATATGTTCTTTAAAATGGTGTATTATTTATTAATAAACTCCTTCATTTGACGATGCTATGCCATTTTGAACATACATCGTCTTCAAACATTTTTAAGCTCACCGAACATCGTCGTTACTATTAACCACTTGACTGTGAAACAGATCGCACGGTCGCGTTTTTATAGCTTGCCTCACATAGAAGGTAGCCTATAGAAGTGGTGTGCGCGTGCCTCCGTGAGGGACAAAGTATACGCAATGCGACAATATTAAAAACACGTTTTAACATTCCTGACAATATACCAAAAACAATTATCTACGTATTTCGGTCGGGTTATTGAAATGAAATGAAATGAAAATTTTTATTTGTTGCCCACCATAACCCATACTAAATTTATGGTGGGGAACAAACAAAAGTGAGACTGTGACAAGGACAAGCAATATTACCGCTTTCTTGCTACTCCTACTGAAAGTTCTATAAGTGTATCTCGTTCGGTCATTTGGCCCCTCCCCCGTTTCCCCTCTATTATCGTACCTCTATGTTGCCTCACCTGTTACGCTCTAACAAGTATGTAAGTGCGAAAGGGACGCGCATAGTGATAGGCGATAAAAAAGAATCCGTGCTGCGCCCGCTGAACGAATTTTATACAACACAAACGAGGGTGAACTAACGATTTTTGACCACCACACACATGAAAAGTTCATCATCTTCTTCGCGTTGTTCCCGGCATTTTGCCACAGCTCATGGGAGCCTGGGGTCCGCTGGCAACTAATCTGGTGATTTGACGTAGACACTAGTTTTTACGAAAGCGACTGCCATCTGACCTTCCAACCCAGAGGGGAAACTAGGCCTTACTGGGATTACTGGGATGTTTCCTCAAGATGTTTTCCTTCGCCGAAAAGCGACAACTAACGCGAGGAAGAAGATGTGTGTGGTGATCAAAAATCGTGGGTTCACCCTCGGTTGTGCTGTACCTATAAATTTCGGCCAGGATCCGTTTCATATACAGACAAGTGGTTAATAACGATATTAGCTGACATTGAAAATATTTGAAGGCGATGTATTTTAAAAATGGCATAGGATCGTCAAATGAAGTAGTTTAATAATAAATAACACATACATTCATATAATCACGCCTATTTCCCGGAGGAGTAGGCATAGACCACGGTTTTCCACTTGCTACGATCCTGACATACCTCTTTCAATTCCTTCATTTTCATTACATTCACGCACGCATACACGCTCGCCGGTTTAGGGTGCTCTTGACCTGGCCTTTCTTCAGGATTTCCCCGATCTGATCAGAGAAAATCCGCCGAGGTCGACCCCTTCCAACTCCCACTTCCACTTCTCCCTTATACACTCTCTTTGTTGGCCTTCTTTCACTCATTCTTTCCACATGTCCAAATCATCTCAAAATACCTTTCTCAATTTTAGTCACTACATCAACATTCAGTCCACACTTTTCCCTTATCACACTGTTCCTAATTCTATCTTGCACTCTCACACCACACACACTTCTCAGCGCTCTCATTTCCACTGCATTCACTTGGCTCTGATGCCTCTTCTGCCATACCCAACTTTCGCTACCATACATAAGTGTAGGCACCAACACCCCTCTATGAACAGCCAACCGTGCTTTTTGCGACACCTTCTCGCTGCTCATTAAAGCGTTAAGTGCCCCATTCACACGATTTCCAGCATTCACTCTCCTTTCAATGTCTTTAGGGGTCATCCATTAATTACGTCACACGAATTTCAATGTTTTTTGACCCCTCCCCCCCTCCTTGTCACACTTGGTCACATTTGGCAAACCCCTCCCCCCCGGTGTGACGTTACATTTTTTCAACGAAATCGGCAAATCGAATTAAGTATTATTAATTTTTTGTCAAAATATTAGTAAATTTATAACCCAAAACGGATTATGAAAAAAAATTAAACTAATAAAAACGATTATCGTTCCAAAAACTTGTTTTTGAACTGTACAGTAAATAAAATTATTAAAATAAAGTTTTGGTTACTGATGAAGTTAAAGTGACGTCACAAAGTTTGTGACTCCCCTCTCCCCCTTGTCACAACATGTCACATTTTCTTGACCCCCTCCCCCCCCTAAACGTGTGATGTAATTAATGGATGACCCCTTATCATGCTTACCGTCCCTAGTGAACAAGGTCCGGATACACAAACTCTTTCAATAAATAATACCCATTTTAAATAACATATTAACTATTTACTTAAATAAAAAAAACCGGTCAAGTGCGAGTCGAACTCGCGTTCCAAGGGTTCCGTACATAAGTCCGACTCACGCTTGACTGCACATTTCTAATAGGTTTTCCTATTATCTATAGGTAAAGTACTATTTTGTGTATTTTTTCAAAATTTTAGGCCCAGTAGTTTCAGAGATAAAGGGGGGGGGGGGGGGAATGGTCGGACAGACAGACAGATGCACGAGTGATCTTATAAGGGTTCCGGTTTTTCCTTTTGAGGTACGGAACCCTAAAAGCGTGAAAGATATCGTAAGTGTTATTTGAGAAAAGTCATTAGAAGAAAAAAACACTGAAAATGCTAAAAATAGCATCTTCCGTGACGAATTGCGCAAAAACTATAAGTGATAGCAATATAGTGTGTATAAGAGATAAGTAGAAAATTTAATAAGGATCACTTCGTTCCTACACCCTTTTTCTGTATCTTGAACGGTTTTCTTAAAAATTGAGAAAAACTAGGTTTTGGACCCTTTGCGGGGGTGTGGGGGGGTGACGCAGAGGGGGGAGGGGTGGGGAGGGTTGATGAAAAATAACCTCGGTCGACAACGTACATATCCCAATTAAAAAAAGTCTTCTATTAATTATGCCGTAATTTTAGCTAATTTCACTGAACTACTATGCGTCAAAGGTATTTAGAAAATTATTCCAGAAGGCGTAGTATGGATGGTTTTATCCACGTGTTAAAATAACTGTCACTTTTTATTTTTGATTGTACATACCTATATTTTTAATGTTTCTGAGACCTTTACATCTCTAAGTCAACTTAGGCTAGTAATTATGTGAAGCTATACTGTCTTTTTATGTAACATACGAGCACAAAATGCCGTGTCTTACAGCTACATGTTATTACTATTTTTATCTACACACATATCATAAACTCTCTATGATACCTTCAAAATCCGTAAATAATGGCCCACATTACGATAAACTGTTTTGTTACAGCAAATTTCTTATCTGTGAAAATGTGGTAATAGCTTCATTACTATATCAAAATCGATTTGGTAATGACATTCAAATTTCGAACATCTCTGGAAAAAAAGGCAATTTGATTTGACCCCTATTCTAATATCAGTCGAGATGACGTTTTATTCGAAATCAAATGACAATTGCATACAATATTGACAAATCTCGCTTGTAAGTTGGTATCGGACGATATGGTAATCGACCCCGACTCTAGTTTGTCTTTGAATTAAAAAAAAAACTACGGATGCGTGACATGCGTGAAAAAAGTTTTCATTTGCCGCCATTTGACGTACAGTTTATCTTTTAATTAGTTTGTAAGTAAAAAATAATTTGTTTTGTTGTTTTTAAAGTAACTATAACAAAAGTTTCGTGTAAAATGTGCGATAAAGATATTTCGGAGACGCCATCTCATATCCGCGAGTTCCGCCAGAGAGGAAAGTGCCCCAATGTCGGCTGTAATATGAGGTTAGTGAATATATCATAGAAAGTTTATAATATGTGTGTAGATAAAGCAGTGTATGTAACTGTGCATAATTAGGCATTAAAACACTCGTGTGATACTATTATGAAACTCATTTCATTCGTTTCATAAACCCACACTCGTATTTTAATGCCTTTCATTATGTAGCAGTCACATAAACTACTATAATATTATTATAGGCCGGTAGCTTGAACATGTCATGCTCGCTTAAAAGTCTTTGCTTACGGTGGCGTCGTTGATCGGGTCGCCACTTTCCCGAATGAAGGTTGAGGGAGGCGATGGCTGAGATACGCGTCATACTCGTGAACGGGTGCTGTTTGTGGAGACTGGTCTGTTTAAGCTAACACAAGCTATTATACTTAGTAACTTTATTTTTATTAATTAATTACAGTGAGACGCCTCATTCTGCTCTCGTATGTTTCTTTTCTCTTAATGAATGTATTAATTATACAGGATATTGACTCTTGGAGACCCTATACATCTCTAAGGATAACTTGATAAACTATATAATCTTATAGTTCTGACACCTAGAGACATTTACACCTCTAAATATTATAGATTTTTTTTTGTGTTTTGTATCTGTATTTTTTATGTAATTCGACATTAAGAGACCATATACATCTCTTAGTAATTGTAATACGTTAGATTGAATTGTTAGTTTTATTTTATAAAATTGTTGATGTTATTATTTTTGCTTGTAATTATGTAAATTCAATGATGACGTGTAAAAGTGCCCTTGTGGCCTATTTGCTTAATAAATGTTGATGTTTGATGTTTGATGTTTATCACCACGGGATAGAAAGTGACGGACACCGTTTTATCACGCTGTCACGTAGACAAGAACGACCATCATATCCAGGGTGGCAGATACATTTGGCGCGTTGTGCCATTTGCTACTATTGATGCTGACTGAACCTTTTTAATAATTTTAGACGATCATGAAATACGTCGTTGATGAGTACCTACGGCCTACGGCAAAAGCGAAGGATATTAAGACAATGGACACCGTCTGGAACAATTCTAAATTAAATTAACAATACTTCATTATGTACCTTCTAATTATCTTCCAATCTTCTCTGTTGTCTAAAATGAATACCGATGTCGAATTGTTTAGATGCTTATTAATAAAGAGTCAAAAGATAAAAAGAGAATTGAATTAGCACAATAGAAAAAAAGTTAACACCCTTAAGTTAACGCCCTTTTCTTTGAACCTATTCTTAAGGAAAATCGTTCAGTAAGAAACGTTGAAGGGTACAGTATACGTGTTCACGGGAAAGGCTTTATTATTTATTAAATAAACGGTTAAAATATTATTTGATTTTGACATAATTATATAGGTCTGTAATATAAATACAACTTTAAACTAGAGCCAATTTGATTTCCAGTTCATGGATTTCAAAGTTTTCCATTCTCATGAAATTGAGTCCTATGACCATGAGGCCAATTTCAAATAACATTGTGACATCAAAATGACATCGCTCGCGCCAATACATGTACGGACAAGTACGAGAGAAATACAGGCGTGACTTACATCATTTTGATGTAACAATTACTAACAACCTATTGGTTGCTAAAAATATTTAGTGAGCCACCGCTTTTCCATACAAACATAATGTCCATTTTCCTCTCTTGATATTAACATAAGTAATAATATTTTTACACGGTTTCATGTATAATTATTATAACTAACCACTTCGTAACTTACTTTTTGGTAATTTAATTTAATTAATAAGTAAGTGCTGTGCCCAGCAGCAGTGGCACGTATATAGGCTTTTTTTTATTATTAATAAGTATTTTAAAATCTTGTTCGCAATTGTTTTTTCTCTCCTAACTTATAAAAATAGAAAAATAGAAAACAGCCAAACAAAGGGCCATAGCTATGGAAATAGGTACCAATTACGTTTGTATAGAAAAGCGGCTGTCCAATTCCCTCTAAATATTTGTCGTTTAATCAAAAAGCTTTCCGCCTAAATCCAGGTGTAATGTAATAATTAAATTCAGGCCACGAACGCAAACAAAATCGACACGTCGCATCTCAACGAGCGCCTACGACAAATTCAGTTGAGGACTCGGAACACGTATCGAATCAATCTTTTCAAATATTTATCTAAAGTTCCAATTTATTTACTTATTTAGTTTAAAAAAAGGGTCTTTATCTGGGCCAAAGTTGTTATCTGTAGGTTTTTAAGTTTTATTATGTTTGTTAAATAAATAAAAATAAATAAATAAATATTATAGAACAATTTTACACAGATCGACCTAGTCCCACAATAAGCTCAATAAGGCTTGTGCTGTGGGTACTAGACGACGATATATATAATATACAGATATATATAAATACTTATATACTTACATAGAAAACATCCATAACTCAGGAACAAATATTTGTGATGAACACACAAATAAATGCCCTTACCAGGACTTGTTTATTTCTTTCTTTGTTTTTATCAATAAAGTTTTAAAATGAATAGTGTAAAAAATAAAGAAGATATAATTATAATTTTACCTAAAAATGTTTCCGGATGAATCGTGTTTTATCGTTGGATTTTATCTATTCTATACGTGGATAAGAAATACCTTATAACGGCCTGTTTGTGAATAGGGTGATTCAGGAGAGCAGGATTCAGTATTAGGCTACTCTTCCGTACAAGTATTGATGAGATTAACATTCTAATTAGTTTTTAATGATCTGAATGACTATGAAATGTACTTTGACTTACCTAATTGTTATTAATTTATTTTTATTAAATTCAATTGATTATTGTACATTTAAATTAAACTACCTAATTGTAATAGCACTGTTTATTTGAATTGAATTAATTGTTTTGTTAGTCTTAGTTATGTAATGTGTAAATGCCTGAAAAGGTAAGATTTTAGTTATATAAGTTATTAATGTACTTAATGTGCTGTACATAGCTTAAATCTATTACACAATAAATTACAATTACAATTATTATTTTGTAGTGTTGAAAACAAAAAGTGTTCATTTATTCACGAAATGCTTGGTCACCCTAAAATTAGAATACTTCCGTCAAATACCACTTTATATATGTATTTGAAAAACCGTACCTATCGCACTCAAGTGTGACAGTTTAAGTGTTGTCAAAATGGTTAATTAAATAAATAAAATTGTCATTCGAATGTTGGTCAGCACTTTTAAATATTACATTTTAATCTTTCCTGAAATGTAACATAAAAAAATTAGGTCTGTCAATGGTAAAAACCATTACAATTGAGATTAAAATCGTTTAACTTTTATAATAATAAGTAATTTCAGATAAGTAATGCCTTTAAACACGAGTTGCCAGTAGCCATTCTCATTATTAGATACAGAGAAGCCGTAGTTTAATTAGAATTAGTAGGTAGCGGGTACCTGCGTATTATTTAGTGACGTGCCAAGGCTATATTCCCGAAGGAATATACCTAATCACCTGTTTTTAGTTTCTAAGTATTAAGTCAATGTTCATTGACACATTTCTATGAACACGGACACTATTTAATTTCTATAAATATTGGGAATTGAAAATTAAAACGTGTCAATCTTGTATTTTTAAGTCCAAAATTGCTTGACAAGTTTCGCTTCTTAATGAGGAACATCGACGGGAGTACGCGTTGTCTTTGCCTCACGGAAATTTTGTTATTAAAATTGGATATTTAGATGGATAAGCAATATTAAAGTATCGTCTTGGTAGACATTAAATGTTTTTATGTGTTTAAAAAAAAGTATTTATTATAAAACAAAAAATTAGCCAAGAAAGTGCCCCTATGAAGTGACAATAAAACAGTAGGTCGTATTTACTAGATGTAGTAATCAAACTAATCAAACTTTATTTCTAAGGAATAACCGAGCTGTCCTTTAACACGAATAAATAAAGGGATCCCATATTAATTAATTCGGGAATGAGCCCATCGTATTTCTAGGAATATTTCGGCCTGGGGCACATTCTCAGGAACGGCCAACGGCCCCTCACTACCTGCGTAGCTGCGCTTGAAGGGTGGTTACAAACGCCTCCGGCTCTAAACCGCATGTAACTACATATAACTAGGCTACGTACCGAGGCTTTTACTCACCGCTGTTAATGTTACTCATACTATAGGTTAAAGGTTGTGTGTAGGTTAGTAGCTATATCAATGCGTATTGAACGTTTCCATTTCTCTTGTATTATTCTTGGGAGTACATGTGCGGGTTGATGTTATAGAAGAAATATTTATCTTAGCTACTCGACTTTTGTCTAAACCAAGTGGAATAGCAAGAGTTCGATAGTTTAGACGTAACAGAAAAGAATATTGCAAACAATAAAACTACATACATAAATTCATGACAACTATTTTTGCCGCTGCATGTAATGAAAGCAATGACTTCAGGATGTCGATGAAATTAAATTCCGCGGGTAGAACGTTTAGTTCCAAATGGCTTGATTCGAACTTTAAGATACGTCAAATATTAGGTCTAGATACGATATAGATCGGAAATGTCAGTGGCAAAAGTGAGGTATTTGTTTGAAGAAACGTATGTCACTTTTGACTGACATATCTAATCCATATCTTATCTAGACCTAATAGTTGACGTATATCTTAAATTTAGAATCGGGCCGAAAGGCACTACGTTGCGTTTGTGGGTGACTAAATGCCCTTCAAGAGCGTATATTCCATATACACATACTACGTTTTAAAATACAAATACTCAACTTCACATGCACAGACAGGCTTTAGTACATTGTAGGAGAGGACGGAAAACCGCTAAAAGATGGACGAGTGAGTTTGAGCCCTCAAATAATACAAGTCCATCGTTAGCGTTTCCGGCCGAGGCATTAGGTACATAGTGCTTTTCACGACTACTGCGAGGAAATAAGAAAACATTTGCATAACTATAAGTACTAGCCCGCGATTTCTCTGGTAGCAAATTACTAGCCACTGCCTGTGCTGTCTCTTGAGTTCCGGTAGGCTTCAGCGTAAGAATATCATTTTCTTCATTAGAAGAACTCATAGATACATGTTTCTTGTATTTTTAGTCAAACACAATTTACACTATCCAATTCAGTGAGTATTTTCCGATCCCGCCTTTTTTACTTTTTTATCACTTTTAAGAGGCGTTTTTCTGTTGTTTGCTTCAAACCGACTTTAAACTTAGAAGCGTTTTTGCTAAAAAACCACAAATAGCTACAAAAGTAAAAAACGCCTTAAGCGTGAATCAAATGAACTGACTGAAAGAATGAATGGTTTTGACATTTCTTTTTTTTTTAAACAAGAAATTGGTCCTATAAATAACCTAATTTTATTTTTGAAGGAAAAAGTTGCGCCAAAAAAGACCTTTTATTGATTTTTATGTTTTAAATTATACTCATTGCTGTAGCGAACCGTCACCAATGACAGATGATGATAACAATGAAACATTGTAGTAGTGGTGGTTCAGGTGCTACAGCTATTGCCTATTTTCCAGCTTGGTTTTAGACCATCTTTTGCCGCATTTCCGAACAGTGGCGTGAAAAATAAATAAACTCTATGCTGACCAAAACATCCTACTGCAATTTAAGCAGCTTTGTGCTTCTACTAAATGATAACTCGCTTACTTTTAAAATCCATTTATGTCCTTGTTTATCGCATTTATCAACGCCGTTCGCAATTATGTTGTCTTGCCAAATTTAACTAGGCAATGATAACCAACAGAGCATGGCGGCCGACAAGGGACGGGCAGAGGACGAAATTGGGTGAATATAAAATGGAACGAAAACCGGAAACTGGGATAAAATGATTACAATAGAGTGAATTTAAAATATTATTTTATGCATTTTTAAACATTAAAATACTAAGTATTATAATAACTTCACGTCCAAAAGAATGGGGAAACAATTGTTTATATAGTCTGGAAAGTAAATTTTGTCAGTAACAGTAGTTTAGTTATTTAGTCTGAAAAACATCATATTATTATGCCTGATGAAACTACCTATCTGCGAGTTGTATACAATGGGGCATGTTTGTAATTGATCTTCTTGAGTATGTATTTGAAATATTCAGCTGCAAATATGTAACTACTTGCAGATAAAGACAATACTATTAACAAGGGACTACTGAACCGAAAGTATTTCGCGTTGTAGTCGCAATCATCTGGCACAGTCTGATAATGAGTATCCAAAATAGACTGCGGGATGTATGTGCGTTGACATAGTTTTGTTAAGCGGCCAAGTGCACTAATATCGGTCAGGTTAGAAATTATATTACCTGTTGGATTTCTGTTTTTCCTTACAAAGAGTCACATTCAAGCCTTTATTCTTTATCCTATCACAGAATTAGTAATAGGACTAGGTACAGAAGGTTCACTCTCTAACAAAACGCGTCTATCTACGCGCAACAGATATGACCGCAAGGTGGCGCAAGCGCGAGCAGGCGTCCGTTCCGTAGCGTTTGTTCGCTCTAACTCTCACATAACATGTGGAATCTTAAATTGCTAGCTACTATTTAGATTACATTGGTATTTAGTATTTATATTACATTACCAGACTTAACAGATCACAGTAATTCTGTTATGAAGACAATTAATAATTATTCTACAACTCAATATCGAGCTCGTGCAGCTTTCTTATTAATGTAATGCTTTTTGACGTGTGAATGTCGCGTAGGTACTCTGAATCTAGCTTTAGATGTTGTTTTTTTTTAAATAGCCTATATTGTGTCCCACTGCTGGGCAAAGGCCTCCCCTGCCTTTCGCCACTCGTCACGGCTTTTGTTGTTTTATTTTATTTTATTATTTTAACTTACAATGTGTACCTTATAGCTGATGCCAAAGTGGCACAACTTGGAATACATTGTTAATAATTGAATGAGTATTACAAAAGCACTGAAGTGAAATAAAAATAAAATCTTATTTTTAATTGAAGTAATTTGTTTAGTATTTTGCTGATGTGTGGTTTAAAACGACTAAATGATCATTTCATATACGTATTTACTTACACACAGAGCTATAAAAAATATAGCTCTTCTAGTTATAGTCCGTGAGTACTGGCATTAACTGACCGTCATATAAATGTTCATTAGACGGGCTCACTGGGAATTCCTTCATTCGTAATAACCACGCGCTCACGTGCTCGACATTACTTTTTGTATTTCCGCGTCTTTACGCCCAAGAATTCACAAAAATAGAATCCCCTATTCCGAAAACTGTCAATCGTTCATAGCTTGACGTAGGTAAAAAATTGAAAAACCGTCAAAGCTAACACAAAGGGAAGGTAAATAGAAATAGTGATGGGTGACGGTTTGTTCGTTAGTTTCTTTGGACAGTGACAGTCAACAAAGTGACAAACTCACGAATTTGCTATCGACCAGCGTTTGTTTAATGAAATGAGAGTATCGAGAGCCTTCGAAAACTGTGCAAGCATTTTTTTGCCAATTGCCTGTATCTATTGTACTAGTTTCTTTTTAAACAACTTAATTGTGACACTGTGTCGGTTTTATTTCCATGGTACCTATCTAGAAAATTAAAAATATTTTGAGAAAATTATTTGATCGCGTAAAAAAATCCAACAGCTTGTTATGAAACGCATCGTGAAATAACTCTATATTATTTTCCATTCAGATGATTCCGTGTAACGCATAGTAACAAATACGTATATCCGCTATAAATACGTCGAATATATTATTGACTACGTTGCACGTTGGCTCAGTGAACTAAAATAAATCTTTGTTTTAGTCAGTTCTGCGCTTTTTCTTGCCATTTTCTAACACAGTGTCAGCAATATCGAAGCGGCTAAGGTGCTCAAAAATATCTGCACAAGCACTTTAACGTCTTGGTATATAATAGTCTTTGTTCAGATACTTGTGAACACCTTGGCCGCTCCGATATATCTAGATAGCGACTGTACCTACAACTACATACTTCACTTTAGCAATTCCATTTGGCTTAGAAACTAGCTATTGTTTAATACTCGGTAGTTAGGATTGGAAATTTTCCGTTTCTGAACCCCCCAACTCAAAAAGAGGGGTGTTATAAAATATGTTTGACGCTAATGTATGTCTGTCTCTCTGTCAGTCTGTCTGTGTATGTCTGTGGCATGGTAGCTCTCCAACGGATAGGCCGACTTTGATGCGATTCTACGTGAAAGCGAGTTATCTTGCGGTGGTTCTTAGCTATGTTTCATAGAAATCGATCCAGCAGTTTGAAGAGGATCAACTCTTTTCTAAAATGATTTAAGGCATTTTTGGCATAAAATAGATTTTATTGGCATATTGGCAGTTATTTTATTTTCTATCAATATGTTAAAGCTATCTGAATCTGTCTCTTCTGTCATAATGTCATACATAATATAGGTAACGCTCTGTTCTGCTACCAAGTCTTCTTGTAAAAACTTCCCGTGGTTAAATATCATTTAATTATATAATTGTAAAACTGTTCCTTCTTTTAGCACAGACTGTTTCATACCATTTGTAAATTACAATTAGGCAAACAGTTCAATACCATAATAACCAATAAAAGGTGCGTGATCATTCATAACCAATCGTATTTTATTCTTTTTCATAAACAAATAATAGGTACCTATTGTCTAACGACCAAAGATAATGGACGTAAAAAACAACTATTCTATAGAATATTCCAAGCCGTTAATTATGGCTGGAATATTCTAGTTGACCCAGTTATTTTATACAAACATAATTATTATTACCTCGTAACAATTCGATGTTTTACGACAAGCGACTAAAAGTCATTTACCTAAATACATTCATTTTCTATTACCTACTTAAATAATCGACAGTTTTATAAATGGGGTAGTCTTTTTCCAAAAGAAATCTATAAGATAAGGTAAACGTACTAGTGCTCGACATGCTAATGCCCAATAGATGACACCTTGCTGTCACCTCTATTGACAATGATTTAAGTTTCAAGATGACATATGTACTGGGACCGCGTCGAGCACCAGTACGTTTACCTTAAGTAGTTTGATTACAAATTATTTAAGTAGGTAAATGCGATGGATCAGTTAAAGTAAGAAATTTAGTGCCTATAAAATGTTTAGAAACGCAGATAACCGGAATTTTATTTTATTTTATGACAGCAATAAAAATTGTAATGTTACGATGGGAAATGCAAGGGAAACTAAATTATAAACCTTCGGAAGTCGCATTTTCTATCACTAACGGCTTGACCATCATAAAGTTAGTTTTGTTACCCAAACGTCTTGAAGAGTTTCGAAGCCTTCAATACCTTTCGGAAAAAATTGCCTTTGCACACGCGCCATTATGTTCACTTGACTATTTAATGTAAAAAGTAAATGTGTGTGTTATTGAAAACTATATTTATAAATGAGGTTCTGTATTCATAAAAATAAGTCATAAAACATTATTCCCACCTTTTCGCCAGTTAAGTAGTAATAAAAGTTCACTTGGCGTAAAATCAAGATTTAAAACAGAGTACCTACTCCGCCATACGACAAGATGGACTAGCAGTTGCCTGGCAACACTTAGCCGGATAAAACTGTGAGATTTATCAACGTCTCATTTAACTTGCTCGCTTCCACGGTTTAGATTACTCACTTCAATCAAATTGCCAATTTTAAATGCGGTTTTCTTTTTTAACACTTTTAGTACTACTAGGTATGTTTGCACATATTTTAGTCGCGTTTTCTGGGAAAAGGCTTGGATAAACAACGACAAAATTTACAATAATGGGCAATGAATCTTACTACGAGTGGTGTCATTTTGTCATATTTCTGAAAAATTGCCCCATTTAATATAAGAGAGGGCGTAAATGCATGATATTCGTCTCTTTTTGTTTTGTGGGGCTTTCCTGGTCTGATAAATGAACAATATAATAATCAAACAAATGTAGGCCTCCAACCTGGGGGAGCAGGGGCAGGTGTATACCTGCAGCGTGTGTGGATGAGGGATCCTTCTGGCCGAAGGGTGTCCTGTTTCGGAGGTTCCGGGGCAAACTGCCGGATCCGACACAAGAACAGCCGATTCAACGGAGCCACGCCGTTTTGTCGCATAAATAGTGTTAAGTTTATAAAATACGTATGTTAGTCTGTAAGGTATTTGTAATATGGGCCATGTTGCCTGGCTTAATTTTTTTTTATACAGCCACGGACGCAAAGTGTCGTTACCGGGATGCTGCTTAAAACATCTGACACAGATGAAAAGGCCGATTATTATTATTATTATATACCTAACATATAATATCATAAGTAAAAGCTTCCCTTGTATAAATAAATAAGGCGATGGCAGATGGCTCTTCCTGCTCGAATTTGTCATTCAAGAAAAGCAAACAAACTGCGGAAATAAACAAATTGAGAGTAATGGCCGACCGACCTCTGCTTGCTGCCCCTTTATAATTAAAAGGTTTACCTTGAAATATAAAACCTTTTCGAAATATGATTTTGGCAAATTTCAGTATGAATATAGGCACATTTACTTAGCAAATACGAACAGACATGAACACTTTATTTATGCTTTAAAATTCTGTAGTCAAATAGATCAACTTTATTGTGAAACAAAAGTTAATCATATATTATTTGTACGTATTTGTGCAAACAAATAAATTGCATATCAATTTAAAGCGTTAACTATAAACAGTTACCTACTTATTTTTATAGACAGGTATTTAGAATTTACGAAATAATTTATTAATTGAAATCAAATCCTAAGCGATCGATTTAGAGAAATTTGTTGAACCTTTTCGACCCCTTGTCAAACACAAAAGACTTGGACGCCACGTCACCGAAGTGTCAAAACTGAAATTGAACTTTATGAATATGCACGTAGGTCTATGTTGCTCTGTGGTCTATGACCGATTAATCTACTGTCTTTGGCGTTGAACCTGCGGTGCGGATATATCGGTCATTGGCGTCCAAAAGGTTAAACGTATTTCATGATGTGGGAATTGTGGAATGTCGCCAGCTTAATCGAGGCACTAGGGTGCAATAACATAGTTGTGATATGGCCGGCATAATACCTATTACTTTCAATGATTTAATGTATGTACCTCTAGTTACCACAATATTTACAAGTCAATTGAGACAATTCGAATTTGCGTTCTGAAGAAGAATTTACCTGGAGACAAACAAATTGAAAACACCACAGGATATGAACTGTGCAAACAGGAAGGCATCCTAAAAACATGTTCCCATTGGTTTCGCTGCATGGTTGAGTTAATTTATCAGTGATACCAAGGTAACATGACCTTTAGATCCCTAACAACTATAAGTTTAGTTCAGGGCATTTTATAATGGCTCATATTCGATGAACGATTCTGCATTAATATTAAAAATCATTACTCTACTGCGCATCTCACGTCGGAAACGATCGTTCTGCGCGAAATTACTTCCAGGAATTGCACTCACGACTTCTAATGACATCCATAATATTCTATACAAATGGATAAAGCGTTTCATAGTTACACCATATGAAGGAAGTGAGCCCCAGCTCGTACCAATGAGTTTTTCGGAACTTATAAAAAAAATAAAAAAAATAAAAATAAAAATATTAGGGGACATCTTACACAGATCAAACCTAGCCCCAAACTAAGCAAAGCTTGAACTATGGGTACTAGGCGACGATATACATACTTGTATAGATAAATACATACTTATATACATAGAAAACAACCATGACTCAGGAACAAATATACGTTCATCACACAAATAAATGCCCTTACTGGGATTCGAACCCAGAACCATCGGCTTAGCAGACAGGGTCACTATCCACTAGACCAGACCGGTCGTACGACATTATGTACGACATTTCCTTTGATATTTATTAGCCGCTTTTCGGTGAAGGAAAACATCATACGCCAATTCTCGGGATTAGTTGCCAAGCGGACCTCCCATGAGCCGTGGCAAAAGCTGGGACAACGCGAGGAAGATGATGATGAAGGAAATGGCTGCAAACTAGCGGGTCAGAAAAAGCTTTTTTTTATAAAAAGCGCGTTTTTCATGCAGTATGTTATAAGGTTATAGCGTTAATACTAATATCTTAGAACGAGCAAAATTATAAATTTCACAAAACCTACCCATATACGGGCCCATAAAGAAACATACTGTCTACGAACTGTCCGAGTGGCAAAATATAAAATATCTCAGTCTAAAACTAATTAAGATAAAATTAAGGTACCTATAGGTACCTACAGACTGAAGACTTATAAAAGTCGTCAAATCAAGAAGCAGTCGATGCTTTTGCGTCCTTCTTCAGCTCCGTATTCCAGCCTGAAGCTCCGCAACTAGATCCCAAAAAAGCGGAACTGGAGGCTGGTAACAACAATGAATCTATGATTGCTATCCCAACTATCAGTATTTCAGAAATCAGAGCCGCTATTCGGAAACTCAAACCTAAGTCGTCAGCTGGGCCTGATGGTATACCCCCGTTTCTAGTCAAGGACTGTGTATGCTTGTTAGAACACTCGTTACTTCACATATACAATCTATCACTCAAGCTGGGCGTATATCCATCCCAATGGAAGGTCTCAAGAGTGACCCCAATTCCTAAGATAAGTAAGTCCTCCGATATCACAAACTTCAGGCCCATTGCTGTATTGTCCGTGTTTGGAAAAGTGTTTGAGACCATTCTAAACCACTGCTTACTTAATCAGATAAATCGTAAATTAGTAGATTGTCAACATGGATTCCGCGCTTCTCGATCCACTACTACCAACCACATTTGCTTCTTTGATAGCGTTTTGCGCCAAATGGATACTGCACGACAAGTTGATGTTGTTTATTTCGACTTCAAGAAAGCTTTCGACTTAGTTGACAACGATACTCTCCTATGCAAACTGTCAGCCTTAGGTTTCACCCCTCAACTTCTTGTTTTCTTCTCTGACTACCTCAGGAATCGCACACAATATGTCCAATTAAATTCTTACCAATCTGAAAGGTATTACACTCGTTCCGGGGTTAGTCAAGGTAGCACTCTGGGGCCTACTCTTTTCTTAATCATGGTCAATGATCTGCCAAGTAATATATCAGGCGTGGAATCACTATTTTATGCGGATGATCTTAAAATAATTCAACCGGTCGTAAATCCATCCGACTGTACGGTACTCCAACAAACAATCAACATGGTTGACAGCTGGAGTAAAACAAACCGCTTGTACCTAAATGAATCTAAGTGCAAAGTAATAAGTTTTAGCCGGTCTGTAGATTATATCCTCCAGACATATACTCTTACTAACATTCCCCTTGACCGAGTAACAGAAATAAAGGATCTAGGGTTAACACTCGACACTAAGCTAAACATGCACTCACACATTATAAATATTTGCAAAAGTGCCTACAAAATTTTAGGGTTCATTATTAGAACGACTTCTGAATTTCGTGACCCTAAAATCGCAATAATTATTTATAATGCCTATGTTCGCAGCAAGCTTGAGTACAATTCTATCGCATGGGACCCTCGGGAAGCAAAATATACCATAATGGTCGAGCGCGTCCAACGTAAATTTGCTAGACATCTTTACAAAAGGTATTACGGATACTACCCATACTTATTTCCGTCATCCTTTGTATTGGGAATGGTAGGGTTAGAGTCTCTCGAGCTAAGGCGTAAGCAAACGCTTGCCTTACACTATTGTCTGCTTTTAAGAAATCGTATTGACAACCCATCCGTTCTGGAGCGTATGCGTATTTTTACCCCAGACAACTACATAGCTGCAGTAGGGCGTAGCGCACGTAGAGCCAGAAACCTTTTTGCATATCCAAATGTTCGCACCTATCACGGTTCAAACGCACCCACGTACCGAGCAATAGAATTACTAAATAACTTCATAGCTACAGTCCAAAACGCAGACATATTCGCAGACAAGTGGCCGTCCCTACAACGTAGTATCAGGATTTTTTTAAACTCTACCTATGTTATTTAATATCAGATTCTTTTTTTTATCTCTATGTAACTTAGTAATACATAATATGTATATGTTCAATTATAAAGATAAGTGTGTAATACAATAAGTGTACCTACTAATTTTATGATACTGACTGATACTGACAACATATATGTACCTAATTAACAGTATAAGTGCCTTGGCTTGAGCTGTAAACTTATACATAGTGTTTGAATAAAGAATAAAGAATAAAGAATAAACCGCATTAATATTACCCACATGATGTATTTATGAGATCTTATGGTACCCAAAAGTCCATTTATATACCAAAATAAAGCGTGCGTAACAAAGTGTCAGGTTCATAATATTCATGTCACGAGTAGGTACTTCGACTTACAAGTAAGATCATGTCTCGTTCGAAGATTCATAAGGTAATTAAAACTTCCACCACATAAACCTTCAGCTGAAGCGAATTTTCCACATCATATTCTCTGGCTTAACAAGGCATTACACAATATAACGTGTTACGGAAATTTATATTATGTACAGTCGCCATCAGATATATCTGAGCGGCCGAGATACTCAAAAATATCTGAACACGCACTCTAGCGCCTTGACAATAGAGACGTGTTCAGATATTTGTGAGCAGCTAGGCCGCTTCGATATATCTGATGACGACTGTACTTAACGGAAAATTCGTAGCATATATGTGTAGCAAAACTCCATTACGCAACGGTAACACACGTAAGGGTTGTGTGATAGAAATTAAATATGTTTAGGGTTAAAAGGGTAGCAAATGGGAAGGAGGACTCAACCACAAAGTTAACCGTTGACTCCGGTTTTAAACACCCGAGAGATGACAACCAAACAACGTCGCTTTTCGGATTACCAAATTTTTAACAATGTATTTTTTATATGTGAAACGCGAGTGAAATTAAATGCCTTTAAAAAACCCGTAGGGGTCGGATAAAAACTAAGTACCTAATTAGTCCGACTCACGCTTGACTGCATATTTCTAAAAGGTTGTGTAACTATTTTGTATATTTTTTTTTTTCAAAATTTTATGCCTACTAGTTTCGGAGATAGAGGGCCCCGCAATTGTCATTTTTTTGACTATTTTCTTGAATAACTTCTAAACTATTTATTTTAAAATTACAAAAAATATATATTTGAGATTCTCATAATGAGTTTGATACCGAGGTTTGATATGTAACACGATATAGTTAAAAAAACATTATTTTGTAATTTTCTCATTTACCCCCAAAAGTGGCCTCCTTGTTTAAAATTCATTTGTTTACGTAAGATTTTACGTAAATTTTCAAATTAATTTACTTTTGGAGAAAATGGGCTGTGACAGACGGACAGACAGACAGACAGACAGAAACACGAGTGATCCTATAAGGGTTCCGTTTTTTTCCTTTTGAGGTACGGAACCCTAAAAAGAACAATGACCATTCAGCGTACATTGCTGATCCAACGAGTAAATATTTATCGTGATTTTACTTATCGACCCGGAAATGTAAAGAAAATTGTCAGGTGTCAACGTGATGAAATAGGCACCTGGTGACCCCATTTTACAGTACTGTTTGCCGCCCCAGTATTTCGAGTGCCGTTTTGAGTATTTCGTTGTTCGAACCGAATGTAATTCCATCTAATGACTCGGTATTCTCATGGGTGAAGCGTACTACATGACAACATTGGCACATTCGGGTCATTAACAATTTATGCAAAATGATCAGTCCCACTGGAATTTTAATGTGTGTATTTAGCGCTATACAGGGTGTCCCATAAATGACACGTCACAGTGACACTGGAGGTAGACCAGGCCAAGAGGACCCAAACCAACTTAACATGACCCCAGTAAAAGTGGCACGGTTTTCGAGTTATTGCCAAATTAAGGTTTTTCATGATTTTTGACCGTTTTTAACATTGTTAGTGCCAGTGTGCACTCGGAAAGGTCTCGAAGTTAGTTTTTTTTATGTGTACGGCATCATGAAATTAAGATAACAGAATAGGTATTTTATCGATAAACAATGTAAAATGCAAAATAGTACTGGTTGAATCTTGACTTAAATTCACAGCGAAACATTAATTTCGACTTTGACCACCTGTCGTGAAAAAAAAAATACTAGATAAGTAATGAGCAAATAACGTCAAAACATTGAGCATGTTATGCAGATTCTAAAAAGGTATAACACATGTACTTACCTTCCTGCAATCAAATAGGAATTATTATCATCTTTCGAAAGCCTCATAAAAAATAAGTTAAAACTCTGAAATCTGCAATCCGTTGCTACTTAGTAAAAATAACGATTTATGTTAAGATATCTCATTCTGGATACAGAAAAAAATGCCTATTCAGTATTTTCCGAATGCCTAAAAGAAAGAGATGGAAAATGCTTATCTCCCTTTTTAAGGATATTATTGAGTTGATAAAGGTTCAAAGAAAAAAATACTGGTTGAAGTTTGAAAGGGTAGGTTGAAATAATTTTACAATAGGTGCTCGAATTGCTTTTCTCCGGCTCGTATGCACGCTTGGTACCGTCTTGTAAAACTTCAAGTTAATTTTCTTTAATTCATTTCGGATATGTTTCGTGCTGCCTCGAACATACCGCCGTAGTTCCTCTTGGGACCTTATTGGCTTGGAGTAAAATTTATCTTTTATGTATCCCCAATAAAAAAATCTAATGGGCTTAGGTCCTGGGAACGTTAGGCCATGCCACTGCTTCCAGTCGGCCGATCCATCTTCTTGGAGCTGGAACCACAGCAAGATGGCTGCCCAGAACACTACGCTCGCGATGTCCGCGACCACCTCACACAGAAATTCCCAGATAGATCTGCCGATTGGGACCAGTGGCATGGCCGCCGAGTTCCCCGGACCTAAACCCATTCGATTTTTTTCATTGGGGATACTTAAAATGCTTATAAGATAAAGTTTACTCCAAGCCAATAGGAACTACGGCGGCGTATGTTCGAGGCAGCACGAAACATATCCGAAATTCATTTAAGGAAATTAACTTGAAGTTTTACAAGACGGTGCCAAACGTGCATACGAGCCGGGGAAAAACAGGCTGAGATCGATAACGTATTGATTTTGCTCCTAGCATTTGATTTCACTAATCCGTATATAAAATATGTATTGCAGAGTCTCATTCATCACTAATGAAAATGAAATTTGAATAGGTTTAGAATACTAAATCTTAACATTGACAATACATAATCTATACTATAATTGATAAGCTACGTAAAAAGAGTTCAAAAGTACAAATATAAATTTTAATTCCAAAACAAACCTATCTTGGCCACCCGTTCGCCTAATATATTTTTTTATTATGAAAATGATACTGAAACGTATTCCTAAATGTTGGATTATCTACTAAACGCGCATGAATATAAGTCATATTAGAATTATGATTTAATGATAGTTAAGGTGAAGTTTAGGTGATGTATAGGTGAGTTCTTATTTTCAATGAACTGCAACATGGATAACGGGGCTTGAAAAGGAAATTATTGTGATAGGCCAAGCAATAAGAAAATATGGAGGGAAATGCTTGGAACACAATTTTTGACTCCGTAACTTTATTTGGACTAGTTAGGAGGTGAACATATCAAATTTCCCCGGCCTTAGCCCTTGAGCCGGGGAAGACATTTGCTATTGTAACAAATTAAATCAACTTTCAGTTTGTATAAGTGGCCATGTCGCTAAAATGCATTGTTTCCGAGATATAATCGAAAAACCGAAAAATGGGACCTTCAAACCCCCTCCCCCCCCCGGCTCAAGGTCTACGGCCGGGGACTTTTGATATGTTCACCTCCTAACTAGTCCAAACAAAGTTTCGAAGTCAAAAATTGTGTTCCAAGCTTTTACCTCTATAACTTTTTTTGAGCATTCGTTGCCTGACTGACTGCCAGACTAACATACATACTATTGCATAAGTACATTCACGCTGATAAAGCTTGTAAGACCAATATCGAAGGCGGCTCCCGATAATTTGACTGCACTCACGTAACTAGTATATTGAAAATGCCACGACAATGGAAGCCCGAGGCATTCATTTTTCTGCTCACGGAATCTAATTTGAGCCATATCCCAACGACGTGGAGAACAATAGGGCTCTGAAACAATTAGCACGAGATCAAATATAGTACGGTACGTGTTGGTGAAGTTTATATAGAAATTATTTCAACATAACATGTTACATGGGTACATAGAAACAAAAGCAGTGATTAACTATAATTGGGGAATCAAACTATCATAATAATAGTATCAGGAATAACTAAAACAATATTAGGTACTTAATCTAACCTCCATCACTTATCATAAAACTAATACACAACAAAACTACAAATACACATTCCATACAAATAGGCATAAAATAAAAAACACCAACAATCATTAAAAAAAAAAAAACAAAAAAAACAAACTAATCAAATAACCCACCCCGAGTCATTCCAGGTGCAAAAGTCCCCACCACGCTCGCTGCGTTTCCGCGTTGAATCGCAATAGATAACCTCTGGACCAGGAATGATCCGGAGCGGGGATCAAGACCCCTCTCGCGCAAGCGACTCCCGAGCTCCCTAAAGAAGGACAGTGCCTCCAAGCACCAACACCCAGCGGTCTCCACCGCGAGCGGAACAAACAAATAACCACCCAAGCACGCATACTTTTCCCGCTTTCTAAGAGCGGCTATCTCGGCAGCTGCCCCTGCTATACCTACTGTGCGACTTATGTGCGAAGCAGCAAAAGTGCTGACGCATGTAGCGTCCCACAGCAAGCACTTCCCTTTCTGCCAAGGCACTAACGTCATGCCATCCGGCCTTTTGCCATCAGACCGGCTAAGGCCCGGGGGCTCAAGCACGCAAGGGACATTAGCCGAGACGAGCGCTCTGCGAATAATATCGTTTAGAGCGTGATGGCGTGGGAACCTTCCCGCACATCCTTCACCATGGTGCCGCAAATGCATAAATGAGGTACGCACACATCGCAGCCCAAGCGAAGAGCAACAGCCACCCGCAACGAATCGTTGTCGAGGAGGGTGCCAATATGCGGGGACGGAAGCGCATGCAACCACGCCCCCGACTCCGGCCTCGACCCTGCAAGAAGTCTTGCTCGATCCACTCCCGAAGACAGGCCCTCAAACACCCGCTTCACCCCAACATCGTCCCACGACCGTTGAGATTCCAGCCTCTTAGGCACTGAATTACCCGGATTGAGAGCCATCCAGGCCTCCAACGCATCGGCAAAGTACGGTATGGCTACCCTATTACCATCTGAACCCAAAATTTGAGTAACCAGTTCCACAACCCCACTCGCCGATGCCAGGAAGGCAGGAAGACTCACGTCTCGCGCGCGCCGGATACCCAGTCCGCCACTCCGAATTGGCAAAGAGGCCAGGTCCCAATGGTCAGGATTGAGGGAGACGTTAATTAAGAACTCCACAGTCTCCTTTAACACGCTGTCAAAAGAATCCAACTCGTCAGGATGAAGCCAAGCCGGCACGGTGCGCAAAAAGTATGTGAGCTTGGGGACAGCGAAGCAGAGCCGAAGCAGGACAAGAGCAACGTGCGCCGACAACTTCCTCAATCTGTCTCTAGCAGAAAGAAGAAGTTGCCTTCGCACCTCAAACGCATCCGGGACAGCATCCTTAAAAATAGGGGAGCCCAGAAGGGTGAAAGTTTCAGCCGACAACCCCTTGAGACCGGGAAGCAGGTCGCTAAAAACTGGAAAGGAGGAACGGGAATCGGACCCACAAGGGAAGAACTCGCACTTGCCTGCGTTTACCTCCAACCCCAATTCTTGAAAGCGTGGAAGCAGTGTAATCAAATCCTGCTTCACGTCCTCTGGCTTGCCCCCTAGAGTACCGTCATCTAGGTACCATATGTTCAAGGGAGAACGAAGCCCAGATATAACCTTCTGTATTCCAAGACTAAACACAAGAGGGCCCAGTGGATCACCCTGCTGCGCACCGACCTCTGAGAGAATGAGGGAACCATTATAAAATAGGTAGGAAGGGGAAGAGTAGACTTGGAAGAGAAAAGGGTAGAGGGACGGCACCTTTTCCTTAACTTCCGACAACACAACATCTCGTTCTATACAATTAAAAGCATTTTTTATGTCTAATTTAACTATGACGCTATCCACGTTATTGGGATCTGTTGAGAAAGCTCGAGTCGCATGAATGGCCGCTTCGCAGCCCAATTTTGTGCCGAATCCCAACTGGCAGGGTCGGAGATAAGAGGCCATCTCTTCCCTTACCGCACGGCAACCGAGTTTAGCAGTTAGCCGTCTGAAAATGCTGCCGATCGCAATAGGTCTTATACCCCCATCTTTTTTGGATAACGCACACAAAGAACCCCCATAAATATAGGGACAGACGGCTAAGTTTAACTGGCCACTCAGCAAGAAATTACATAATTTAGTTAAGCTTCCCAGCAACCGAAGACCATTATCCCCCGCAGGGCCAGAAGTGAGCTCCTTTAAATGCGCCGGGCGGATACCGTCCAAGCCGGCCGCCGAACTACTACTAAAGGAGCTCAGTGCCTGTGCTACATCTTCCGGTTTCACAGAATATGCTGAAACAGAGTTATCAGGTGCCTGAGGCAATGCAAGAGGCCTAGAAGGGGTCGGGTGTTTCGACCGTAAAGCGGCAAGAGTCTCCGGGCCCGAAGGCGCCACACTATCGTCCGACATCAACACCCGGACTGCCCCCCTGAGATCACCCTCAAAAACCTTCGACTCAACCGTCTTAGCAAGAGAAGGCTGTCTCCCTACCCAAGTGTCCGCCTCACCTGCAGGACTAAGGGCACATACTGAGTCAATATTCCTTTTGACTTTGGTTGTCAGATTGCCCGCGTCCGTAGCTTCTGGCGTCTTAAAAGCAGAATAGGCGAATGACAACAAAGCAAACCACTCAGACACACCATTAGTATCTAAACAACGGTCTATAAGGTCACTCATTTTACCTGCAGCATGATTCCGTGCACCTCTGGGAATATGCCGCAACACCCGTACCGACTGTTTCAGGGTAGCTAGATCGTCCAAACCTAAAACGCTGGGGCTGACCGTTTGTGATACAGGCGCCACGGACTGGGCAATGTTCTGCAAGCCCGAGAGAGGTCTAGGAGAAACCGAACGGCGCACATCTTTATGCTTAAGCCCTATGTGAACCTTGAGCCCATGCTCACTGAATGTCTTAGATGAATTGGGACAATGGGGACACAAAGTTAACACAGGCTCAGCCATTTCAACTAACTTGATAACGTATATAACTCAACGCACACTACCATAATCAACTAAAAATAAAAATTGTTAAAAAATATCAGCAATTCGAAATAAAACATATCACACATTAAAAAGCCATAAAATAATACTAAATGTCGTTGTAAATTACAGCAACTACAATTACTTACAATATAAATGTCATTGAAAGAGAGAGATAAAAAAGGGTTTAAAACAAATAATTTAAATATGTATCACTGACCTAAAATTACAATAATTACATTATCCTCGAACATCCGTATACGTCGGATATGGTGCATGTCAAACATTCAAACATTAATAAAATACGAAATGTTATAAAATACAGCCAGTATAAGTACAAAATATTTATCAAATTTATATAAAACTGACGTTATAGTTACTAAAATTAAATTAAATTATTTTCGAACATACATAATATCCAAATACCATAACACAAGCAAAAAAAAAAAAACATAATATTCGTTACAAATTTCTCTCAAAAAAACCCAGGACTCGAACCCGCTCACTTAATGCGCGACACCATAGAAATTGGATAATAAAGTATTGTGTTTAGTTCTATTAGGTACATGAAATTGTTGGTAGGTAGGTCGGTAGGTATAAAAGGTCCCACAGATTACCGATTCGCCGGACGATATCGGCCTGTCAGTTGTTCGGAACTGTCACCTTTTGAGTTTAACTGACAGGAAGATATCGTCCGGCGAATTGGTCATCAATGGACCCCTTAACGGTTTCCCTTCTTTTTTTTTTAATTTTCGTTTGTTGAGAATAAAATAGTTTGTACTTTAATGTTATTGTTGTAATTTAAAAACAAAGTATATTGTTAGAAGCCAAAATTACAAAATAATACTAATAAATATGATTAATATTGTAAAAAGAAGAGATTTATTGCCCGACAGCGGAAAACCGATCTTAGCGATTGTTTATTATCTTAGATACCGATCTTGAGCTGACAAATGTTCTTAACTAGATCCGATTAGTGAAATAACATATCCTACTAATGTTATAAATACGACAATAACTCTGTCGGTCTGTCTGTATATCTGTTTCCTCTTCACGCTTAAACCACTGAACCGATTTAGATAAAATTTGGTATGAAAATATATAGTTTGAAATCCGGTAAAGGACATACGGTAATAGTTTTTATCAATCATCAACATCATCGTCATTCTACGCAGACTAATTCGTGGGCAGAAGGTAGCGTAGTATTACCTTTATAGCTACAATAAAATGGTTAAAAATTGGTTACACATAAAGAGTTCTTAATTTAAATAATATATTGTGTCTAATTAAAAAGTTTCCTGAAAGATAATTCTGATTAAAGTAGCTATGTATTTCAATGTCATCCATAATAATATATATATTGTATTAAATCGTATAAAGTTATACTATACATTGACATTATGTTTATAATATTGCCCGAATAATAAATGAAGTACACTAAGTAGAGGAATTATTTTATTTATAAGTTACGTTTTACGAAAGCTAAACAATTATTTTACCGTTAAGGGGCCCACTGATTAACAGTCCGCCGGACGGTATCGGCCTGTCAGTTGTTCGGAACTGTCAAAATTTTGTTCTAACTGACAGGCCGATACCGTCCGGCGGACTGTTAATCAGTGGGCCCCTTTATTCACAATGCATTTCAGTTTGTTAAACTGATTTTTCATACTCATAAAATATATTTAAATATTTTTTCATCTTATTCCATTGTAATATGTATATTGTAATACGGTACACATTATAACTTCGTCTATGTAACATGGCCTGAGTGACCCGCGCTTCTAGAGGGCTCACAGGCGGCATAAGGAGGTCGAGTGGCTCGACAATGCCTTGCCCATGCCCACCTCGGTTCCTCATTAACGTTGCGGAAAATTAGGGATGAAATTAAAATATGACCATTATCCAGGAAAACAGGCATGTTTTCCATTATACTTTAAATACCACAAGCTTGAACCTATTTAAAATAAAGGTCATAAAATTTAATATGTTCTTATTAACTCTTTGCAATAAGAACAAAGTTTGATGATGCGCTCCTGACCGATTTCGGCCACAGCGACTATGTGCTCTGGAGTAGGCAATTTTTAACTCGCGTTATTAGAGTGTAGCTGCATGATCCACTCTCTGGTGCGCCCTTAGGTGGCTCACGTACCCTATCTTCTTGCTAAATACTCGAGCGCATTTTGGGCACGTCAGCGAACCACTTATATAGTTGTAGGGAATTGAGGTTGGCGATCTCGTTTTCTGTCGAGCTCACTGCGGCGTTCAGTCTCAAAATCGCTAACTCGATCATGAATGAGGCGCCGCCATTCGGGCCGCCGCGCTGCCTTTAGCTAAGTTTACAAACGAAGTAAGTGATTATGACATGTATAGTATGGTTTACGTCGATCTACGAACACTCATCTAATTGTATATTTATTATTTACGAGCCAAAAGCGTATAGCTCGTCTCGCCATCTCTAACGATCGATATCTTATTGTTTATTTCTGAAAATTAAACTCTTTGAATTACAGACACCTAAAATGGTATTTATGTAGCTATCAGCAATCCCGCAGATGTATTTACTTTCTTTTGAAATATATATAGGCCACAAGGTAATAGCTAGCAGACCAAGACAAGTCTGCAACGATGTTCATAGGACACGCAGTGCAAGTGGTAATTTAAACTTCAAACTTCAATGAAATTATGTCGTATAAATAACATCCAGCAAATTATCTTTAATTTTAATGACAAGTTAAAAATACATAAAAAACGTGACGTCTGAGTTATTTACAAGGATGAATATAGACCCAGGTCGGGACACGTGCGCGAAGCCAAAATAATACTGGATCAATGCAATCGGCAAAGTTTCGCCAACCTTTTAAAATAAACAGAATCTGCTATTTGCATGGTCCTATTTCGAGATTGGAAACCTAATACAGTAGAATCCAATATTTGTGTTGAAATACACTTAATTCTTCCGCGGCTCAATGGAATCGTTTATCGAAATAAAAATACGATAAACTTATCCTTTTATTTTTGTGGCAGTGGCGAAAAAGGAACTCTGTTAGCAAAGTGCCTACGTCCATCCGGATGATTGATATTTTTCAGAGCCTTTGTGGGTTTACTGAAAAAGAAAAGTATTTTTTCTTGCCTTTAAATCGTATTGACAAAGGATTTGAATTTATTCCAGCGGCAAATAATTATGTTCTTATTTTATGATTATTCTTAACAAAAAAATCATTTATTAAGTTTATAAAGATAATTTATATTAGACAGAAACCTGTGGTCGCCAGTTGTACAGCCAGGATAATGAGTAAACACTCATATTTAACTTAATATTGAACACACATTCACTCAACAACTAAAAAAACACAAAAAATGTTATTAAATATTATAATTAGTTAAATTACTCGAAACCACGCTGTTTAATCTCTCTCTTTTAATGGTAGGCTATAAAAATTATTATTAAATATTTGCCGTGTGCAAAATTTAAGTTATCTATCTTACGGATTGTTTTATATATTATAGGATTTGGCAACTTTTACTCAAAGGACCTCTGGGAAAAAATATAAAATGTAATATCGCTGTATTAAGTTGATAAAATATTACATTACGATACAAGTGCGAAAAATAGCAAATTCGAAACGAGTGGTGATAAATTAAAACAAGACCGGAGGGAGTGTTTTAAATCAACACGAGTGTGAGTCGAGGTACGTTGTACGATACATGTGCGAATAGGTAATTCGCAACTCGTGTCGATTTAAAACACTCCCTTCGGTCGCGATTTATCGCCACTCGTTGAGAATTTTCTTATTTTTCGTACTTGTATCCTAATGGACTGTTACAGTGCCGATTTTTTGAAGCCGTGAAGGCCTTTATTTTGAGCAAATGTACTGTATATTTTCTCAATAATAGTAGTACCCCACTACCACAGTAATACCCCAGTGGGGTAGTAGTAGGTACCCCAGAAGTTTAAATTGGTCATTTTATTATACACAATACACTAAAAGCGATTAATTTTAAAAGTAATCTTCGTAAAATTTGCGTCAATTGCGTGAAATCAATTCCTAAAGTCAACCGGGACTTTAAATCGGATGGAGGAATTAATTTAATTTTAGGGATTAATGCGTCACTTGGTGTAAATTCGTCTATTGATTGCGTTGATTGATGTGTCTAGTTGTAGTAATTGTCTATTGGTCGGATTAAGAGCCCCACTTATCAAATGAATTATCTCAAAAAATCGTTTGAAGCATCTTTTAGCACCTAAAGTTAAAAGGTAAATAAATATTTACAAATAATTATGGTAATTTGTCATGTTGCTTTTTAGAAAATAAACATATGCGCACAGCCCTGTGGGTTAAAGGGTTAGGATGTGGAGAGGGTAGAGGGAAGATACTATCAACACTTTTGACTAACGGCTCGATTCGGAAAATGAATTAGATTTCTACTAGACTTCAACAAGTTACGATATGGATAATTTAAAGATATTTGTAAGATAGATATGTCAAATTTGACGTTTCCGCGATTCTGGAGGTCCTCTTGAACGATTTCGACAAGTTATGACTTAGATATCCAAGTCACATCTAGTCGATATCTAATGTAGATCTAGTTGATCTCTAAATCGTCTCTAGATCTTGTGATTATCTCGAAATCCGAATAGGCCTGTAAGTGGCTACAATCTAATAGAATATATTTAATTAAACATTCTAAATAGCTAGCATATTTTGCTTTTGTCTTATACAATAGAAATAAACTTTGCCTAAATCGCGTTATAATAGTACGTATATAGTCAACATTTATTCTCTTGATTACCAATTAAAAAATTTAATTAACTGCCGGATTAAATCATTTTAGATATCCCTCCGATACCAAACAATTAAAAGCAATTAGGCTATTAAAATTAAGGCTTAGCCCCTTAATGGTTTGAGTCGGTGTCACGGATTCCTTGACTTTAATCAAACAGCTTGAAGTGGGTACCCAGCTGAAACCTTCTCGGGATTCTTGTGTCAAGGGTCGTTGTCAGAGATTGACGTCGCGCATTCTAAATTTGATGCTTCTGAGTCTGCTATAACTTAAATAGGTATCTTAGATTATTGATGATTGATGAACAGTTCATCAATCATCAATAATCTAAAGAGGCCCACTGATTAACAGTCCGCCGGACGGTACACTGAAAAAAAAACCTGGTACTGGTAACCAGAATCTGGTTAGCTGTACTATATTGTCTTGTTGTATATGTGACGACAGGACACTTTGTAAACATAACCAGACCATTCTTGTTAAATTAAATTTGTTAATTCTATGAAGTGTATAGTAGTGGGTATAAGACTTTTAGTAAACCCAACTAGCCGGTCTGTTAATGGTTACTAAATAATACAGTAACATATACGTTCCTGTCCTGTTGTTATAACAAGGTATTCAGTATATGTAACTGAACGATTTGTGCGGTGTACTGGTTTTATATTGTTCACGTTACCAGAACGCACTGTGCTAATGGGGCTTCTAAGCGAGCCATATGTTCACTGCAATATGTGGCCGGCAACTATTGGTGTCCTCTTACTCACATGTTAGAGAGGGACACTAATAGTTGCCGGCCACATATTGCAGTGAACATATGGCCCGTTTAGAAGTCCCTTCAGCACAATGGGTTCTGGTTACGTGAACAATATATAACCAGTACACTGCTCTTCTAGTAAATACAGACAAGTTTTTAAGCACACTTATTTTTTTTATTTTATTGATCAAATAAGTAACACAGCATTACAGTAAAACCAAGGCACTGGGACACTACAAAAGAAAAAAACATTTTGTCTCCACAAATAAAACAATAGACACAAAAATAACATACAAATTAAACATTGGATTTGGGCGACTTCGGGGACGACAGAAGTCCGCGCTTGCGATGGTGTCCTGCAGAGGCCTCGGCACGCGCACTACAAATGAACTGAAGTGCACATAGTGACGCGACTGTAGCTGGTGCACCCTCAGCGTGTAGCCAGTCTTCCGGCGGACGTACTCCACCACCTCGTCGGCCCCGGCGGAGTAATGCAGGCGAGACACGTAGAGCGCCTTACTCGGTGTCGCAACTCGTAGGCCAGAATTAACCGGCTGCGCAGTGCCACACAGAGTTTTACGAGGCGCCCTGCGTTTCCTTTCCACCAGTGTGAATCCCTCCTTATCCACATCGGTGCGGGAGGACTTTTCCATTTTCACTGTGTCAGCAACACGCAAACAACAAGCACTTATACTATACACTTGTACTAGTTTACAATAAAATTATGGACAGGATCTACGTAAATAAAACATCGACCGGCCGGAACGTAAGACGCTGGCGTAATGGCTGCCGTTCTGTGACTTGCGCAATTCCTTTCTCCGCCCCCCCGCCAGCCGCGCATACACCGTGGTGTTGGCACAACTGTTTGATTCGTTCAGACTACAATGCATTATAGTAACCACAACATAATAACTTGTAACGTGTACACTCGTATCTTTATTTTTACATATCAATAGTTAGTGTTACGATGCATATATTAAACGAGACAAACGTTTAATATTTACAACACTTGCATCTTTACATATACAACGAAATTGTAAGCAGTACTAAATTGCATTTAACTAGAATTAAACAGTGATGTTTAAAAAACAAGTTTTACACGATACAACATTTTTTGTTATTACTACCGGATTTTAGTAGCTATAACTATATTTTTAATTACTATACGTTCTGGTAGTATTGTAGAAAATTATTTTTTTCGGTGTATCGGCCTGTCAGTTGTTCGGAACTGTAAAAATTTTGTTCTAACTGACAGGCCGATACCGTCCGGCGGACTGTTAATCAGTGGGCCCCTTAAGATACTCACACAAAATTAAGAAACTTTGACTTGCAATAATTCAATCAATCAATCATTTATTTGTAAGAATACTTAATTATAGTTACATTAACTACATGTTCAAAAAAAGTAAGTGAGAATTATACCTTTATGCCGTCTTTCTCACTGAAAATTCAGGCTTACAGCTTTATACATAGGTAACAAAGTAGAGTGGGGATTCAAAAATCCCGTGAACTTGAATGACTTAAAAAAGTTGCTTTTAGACATTTTGAAATTGAACCTGAGCAATTGAGCATCTCAGATTGTTTATGCATGCGGGTGCGGCTGGTTGTATATGCGGTTTGTAATTTCTGTTCTATGCTAAATTATGCGTAATAAAAAAGGAACATTATATAAGAATAAAGCCGCTTGTTAAAAAACGCCGCGTCGTGTAGCTAGCTTTGAGAAGCCGAGGCTAGAGGCGTAGGCGCCTCATTCAGCTATTGTGTGATACTTGACCCGATTGTCTCGAGCCAGGGAATACCGACTACGAACCACACTTTTAGTATATTATCTGAATTAGCACTACATTTTACAAAAGTTATTAAAATACTCGCAACTCTCGCCAAAATTAGGGACAAATAGCTTGGTGACATGTTTAATAAAATCACCATATTATATCACTTAGAGTGATCGATTTAACAGCAATAAATAATGTGACAATATTTTTTCATGTACCTAATATTATATAATACCAGAATGTATAACTGAAGTAGTGAACAAGACTCTTTATCTACGCATTGAGTTGAGATTTTGAATACCTACAAGTTAGATGACAAAACAATGTTTTTAAATCCACCGTCTGGAGCTAGTTTGTTGATTCTAGAAACTCGGTGATTACAATTTAAAAACTATAAATTAATTTTGAATATAAATCAAACAATATTCATAAATATCTTCTTAACAAAATATTGTAAACCGAACGCATGTTTTAATTGAATAGCAAAATGAAAATTTCATAATCTAAACTCCAAAGATGTTCTTTTTATTGATATTAATTAGTAAGTATCAGCTAGTACAATATAACAAAAAATTAAAGATCCTAAGTGTAAGGAAAGCTACATACCCCGTGTTCAACTTAAGCATAACATTATGTTTATGTGCTATTTTCCTGTAAACTTTAATAATGCCGTGTTTAGGCTAAACAATTTAGCTGCTCATGTAGAAAACAAATGCTAGCAATTACGACCTGTAAGCGTATTCAAATTAACGTTTTAGTCTTACAAAGGATTTGAGAGAATGGAAAGAGTGTGGCTGGTTTTAGTATTAAATGGTTCTAAGAAAAAAAGCCTAATAGGTAATAGACGTAGGGCATAATTGTTTTCCATCGTATTTTCTCGGAAACTTTCGTATTTATCATGCTACTTCAGTCAACTTCAGGACTTTTTGTACCGAGACTGACTGAAATAACTAGCAAGACACGTTCGTACGCTTCCGTGAAAACAAAAAGAATGGATAATAATTATACACTACATCTGTACAATAGCCTAGGTCACAATGGTATAATTTTACGAATGTTGTCGTTGTTCTGTTTATGTTATCTTTTTATTCATTTCTTGTTTTGTTTTTACTCAGGATGAAGATGCCTTGTATGGATTTGAAGCTGAAGTGGCCCGAAGACGATTCCTAGATCAAAGAACCTATGGCTCAGTTACCCTCCCATTAAACATTCCTTCTCTCCTCTATTTCATAACAAACATAGAATACATTTAAAACATTCCACGGTTATTGTCTTACTCTTCTATAATTTGTGAAATCAAACCTCTATTAAGAGCGAGAAAAAACAACGTTGAGACTGTTAGATTAAGAAAAGTGGTAGATTGATACGCGCGTGAACCTCTTCGGAGGGCGCGAGAGGCCGGCGCGATGCGGTCTCACCAGGGATGTACGTAATATATCCTGCGGAAGAAGTAGTTTCCCAATCTTACGGCACACACTCGCTGCCCAGGCCCCGGCAGCGCCCCACGCTTGACGTCCTCTTCGGGCCGCCGCCGCCCGCGCCGTCCCGCGCGGACCCCCCCTTGGCCCCCAGCCCCCGGCCCCCCCGCGCCGTGTCCCTCCCCAAAACGGCGCCCCCGGAGCCTGCGGACCGCGCGCCGGCCTCGCCGACGCCCTCTATCGAGCGGCCGGCTAAGCTGCGCGAGCGCACCAAAGCGAGCAAACTGCTCAAAAAACTCGGCCGTCATGAGGACAACGAATTCGGAAAAATAGTTAGAACCCCCGCTCCTGATGAATTCGAGCTTCCCGCCCCTCTGCCGACTCCGGCTTTCTCGCGGAAGAATATATTCGACCGCGATTTCGATGCCCTGTTTGAAGTGGCGAACTCGCCACAATTCACTGCTAAGATCCGCGTCACCACTCCAGAGCCGGATCGCCGTTCTGATGTGTCAGCGGTGCACTTTCCCTCCCCGTCCGAGTCTTCACTCAGCCTTCTCCCACCGCGCCCCAACTCCGCGCCTAGTCCTTCGCCGTTTTCCTTCAGAACCTCGACGCCTTCACCATCGCCTCAACGATCGTCTTTTGAAGGTTTCGAACGAGAGTGGTTTGAAATGCCTGGCGACTGACTAACCGATCACATCCATAGCGCATGTTATTTCGCAATAATAACGGCTAAAGCTTCACTACGATCAAGTCATCTTCATTTTGGTTGTTTATCATGTGTTATGTGAGTTTTTTGTCGTATTGTTATGGTTGAATTCATATATGGCGTAGTCACGCTGATTATGTTGAGATTTATTGTAATTTCATTGATGCATTTTGATTGACAGGTTCAAATACAAAACCGAAGAAAGTTAGTTTCTTTCGAAGGCTGAGTCGTGCTAAGACCGAGTCTGACCCGATGCAGCCTCGCACAGTGATGCAGCAGCAGCAGTCCATAGACATGGCTCTGCGGGAGCTGACGCACCCCGCACACAACGAGCAGCTCAAAAACCAACAGCAAGTCACATTCAAGCTAGTCAAAACAGGTAAGTGAACGAATCATTTGACGACCGGTCTGGCCTAGTGGGTAGTGACCCTGCCTATGAAGCCGATGGTCCCGGGTTCGAATCCTGGTAAGGGCATTTATTTGTATTATAATATAGATACTTGTTCCTGAGTCATGGATGTTTTCTATGTATTTAAGTATTTATATAGTATATATATCGTTGTCTGAGTACCCACAACACAAGCCTTCTTGAGCTTACCGTGGGGCTTAGTCAATTTGTGTAAAAATGTCCTATAATATTTATTTATTTATTTTAATAATTCCTAAAAAGAAGAACTTGGCCAATACGAGTAGGTATAGGAAGCATATACTCGTATGTTACCGTAAAAACTCATTTTGATTGAAAAGTGATTGGATTTCACTAGCTTAACTGGTTTCCCGTACCGCATCAATGAAAACGCGTTTTCACTAGTTAAAACTAGTTTTTCGTGTTTAGTGAAAACTGGTTTAAACACACAATTAATAATTTGTCAAAATCCCTAAAGGCTACTCATAAAATATAGTAAGCCCTTTTCTTTTGTGCCACTAAAGAGATACTTTGTCGAATGGTAATTCGCCGAATAATAAATTCACACCAAGGCTTCAACACAACCGTTCACTGCAAATTGAAATTAATTCTCTGAAATGTTGTCACAATCCAATCGTATATTTTTAAATTCGTTAACGGTAACCTTTAACCTTATACCGGGTGTGGCCTGTAACACGAGCAAAGAATTAAAACATAGATTGTACTCCTCAAACCGTGACACTTTTGTTCAACAACTTTTAAAAATTATGAAGTATTTAGACTCCCTATTTTTCATAGAAAATAAATATTTCTTCAATGGACGCCATCGCCACGCCATATCATTGTGATTGACGTTGCTTGTCACGCCTTAAACATAACAAAATTCGCAATACATTGCATCTTAGAATAAACTTTAAAGTGTATTAAAAATCAAACCACAAATTATTTTTAAAAGTCGCTGAATAAATGTTGGTCAGTGTGAGGAGTACAGCCAACAGTTTAATTTTTTGCTCATATTACAGGCCACACCCGGTATATAGTAATTATTCAATGAGAAAAGCAAAACCTGTTTAAATAGGTCCCTGGAAATATTCAAGGCATTGAATTATTTAGAACCTATTTAATATATTGGCTTTTTACTACATAAAATTCAGTATTTTACATACATTTAAAAGCTATTGTAGAAAGCTTTCACTCTATTACTCTACTAAATTATATAAAACCATTTTACACCTCTTTGTGGATTACCATTTTTAGCAAGGCTGGACTAGAGAAAAAAAAATAATCTGCCGTTAGCAACCAATCCTTTGAACTTTTGAACTTTTCACCTAAAAGGCCGCGGTCATTATTTTAATACGCTGTTTCAAAAACGAGAATTAACTGGGTGACCTACTTTGATATGTTTTAACACTGATCTACATATATTATTTTTAAAACTATCTCAGTTGGTTTTTCTGTTTTTGTCTACTTTAGTGTATCGGAAGTCGTTAATTTGACGCTTGTTACCAAGCTTTTACTAAAAGACTAAGCCACATTTTAACCCTTTAGAATGCTATATTTTAAATATTTTATGTTAATGCAAGTTACAAGTACGTGTCTACGTGCATTTTTATAGGTACGTAATAATATTTCTCTACCAATTTCCCCAAAGGCATTATGGATACCAATCATTCATGTCCGTAGCTTAAACTAGGAGCAGAGGAGCTTTATTGAAGATATTCCTAATTTAGTAGGTAGAGAGCACGGTAACAGAGGCGGTATAATACCTACTGTACCCCGACGTCGATGCTAGATTTTAATATCAATTTCCTTGTGCAAATACGTATGTAGTAGGTAGGAATTAAAATTGAAATATTTGATCGTTTGGCTTCGAACAGGTTAACAAATGAATCAAGTCCAGATGAAAGCCGATGTCTAGAATTTACGATTCGCTTATGAACCTATGGAAATGATGTAGGTATTTACAATAGAAAAAAATACGACGTTGCAAAATACAACAATAAGAACCAAGAAACATATTTACCGAAAAGAGGTTTATAATAAACGTAGACGGCTATAAACTTAATAAAGTGTAGGTACTTAAATTCGACTACGTTATCATAACATAGGTACATACTTACCTACTGCTCATACTCATGTTCAGTCCGCAGCAGAGACGTCTGATCCTGACACTCTGTATACTTTGAAATTAATTTGCAGCTGTACGGCACCCAAAACTTCACTATTGAAACGAGATACTGCGGTAAGCGATTCATTTCAACAAATCCCAAATGTATTGAGAATACGCTCGAAAAGTTAAACAGAATTTCCGAACTATACAAAATCCATGAGCCAGTTTTGCAGCTAAAGTGCTCGATGGATTTATTAAATAAGCCAGTGTGAGGAATAAAGAACCATTTGCGGGTGAATCTTGTTTTAGTAGCGCCATACAAGCTTTCTATGTTGTAACTCCACAATAACGGTCGCACCTACATGTCGCAGTAAAAGTATAACAGTATGTACCTGCTGTTATACTTTTACTGCGGCGTCAGCGGTAAGCTAATAGTTTTGCTGACTGTATGAAACGCCCCAAAAATGATCTTACCAGATGAACAAGACTTTTATGTTAAAAATAGGTATAGGTAACAAATAATAATAAAATATCAGAAATTCTTACTCAAATCAACCAAGCCTCGTAGTAAGCTCAATAAGGCTATATATAGTAAGAACATTAACATGTAATCAAATATTAAGTGATGATTTTGAATGATAAACGTTTAGTAACGTTCATTTGGATTTGATTTGTAATATTTTACAGTTAGTATTGTGCTCAGGTTGGTGTGGTGTAAATTGTTGTTTTACTCGGTGGCAAAGTTTGTATAATCCTCGCGTCTTGAAACTTTCACGACACACTACATTACATTACATTTTTCGAAACGGTGCAGAATCTATTATTCTGCCGTAAAATGAAGTGTTTTTAGGGTTCCGTACCCAAAGGGCAAAACGGGACCCTACTACTAAGACTCCGCTGTCCGTCCGTCCGTCCGTCCGTCCGTCTGTCCCCAGGCTGTATCTCACGAACCGTGATTTCTATTGCCGCTATAACAACAAATACTAAAAAGTACGGAACCCTCGGTGGGCGAGTCCGACTCGACAAGTCCGGTTTTATTTCGCTTTCATGTTACTATACACATCGAATAATTTATATTATTATTCGTAAATATCTGTCAAATATAAAATGCCGTTGATAATAGAATATTAAAGACCTATATGTCATTTTGAAATAAATGTTTATAAAAAAAAGGGATAATATTTAACATAGGTTTAAGTTTTTAGTTACTGTTTTTACTTCAGCTGTGGAAGCGTAACCGCAGCATGACCGACGACGCCGCAAAAGCATTGTGCATCGAACCGCTTTTCGGTTTTATCCACTATAAAGCCATTCTCCATGGTAAAACTTCGTTTCAGCACTATCGGTAGCGGCTTTTTCGCATAAGCCACACACAGGAACTTAAGTTCCTAGGTGAATACGTCTGAATTCATATAAAAGGACTTAGAGGGCTTAGAGTATCAGCGCACAGATTATTTTTTGTACGAGTTACGCTACTGGAACTCCTTTTGCAAACATAATAGGTACCATTGACTCTGCCCTCCTAAGCTAAAAGGCAGTTTTTCGACATTTTGCCAAAATTGACTTTTTGTGATATTCGTAATGTAGAGATCGAGATGCATCGACCACTTTGGCCCGTTTTCCGATAAGTGGCTTAGTTTTCGAGAAAAATATCGTAAAAAGACCGTATTTGCACTAATTTTCTAAGCGTTCCTAGTCTAAAAAGCGACTATTTGACAAAGCCAGGCTAAAACAACGTATATGCAGCTATACGTTTTTTTACGCTCTGGTTTGCGTAAAATCTTATCCACCATGTCTAGCCTAAAATAACGTATAAGCCAAAAACTAGGCTAAAAATACGTAAAAGACGCTATACGCGCTTTAAGATTAGGATCTTTAGCAAAATTTTAGATCTGATACTAGTCTAAAAAATCGTATAGTATTTTTTTTTGTTTAAATGTCTCATACGTCATTTAAGCCTAGTATCACTTAACTTTTTTACGTCACCATAATAGTCTTTAGAAACGTATAAATGTTATACGTTCTTCTTATTTTGTATGGACGTCGTATTAAACGCTAACAAACTTTTATAATGGTTGAAAGTGCGTCTAACTAGTCTATAACGCAGTATATGCTCCAACCTTCGTCATGCTCCCCGCGCGCCGAAAGACACCCTTATGCTAAGTAAAAGCCGTCAGCCGCAAGCGCAGGCTTGTGGCTGCCGGTATGCGAGCGGAGGTGGCATTTTGCGCGCGAAATATTGACCGAACGCCAAAGTAAGAAAAATACTTTATTATTACATTACCATCATATGTTATCAATAATATGTAGTGTTTACAATCAGTACCTTCGAGTATTATCATTTTTATCATGGTATATACTTTAAAATTGCCTCGCAAATACTTACGCTCGACAGCAAATACGTCTTTCTAGCGTAGTTTGTGATGATGAAATTGTTCATACGTACTTTTCTACAGCAAACGTTGTTTAAGTTTTATTTTTTCATTCGACGGTTTGACTGCTTTTATTTAAATAAAATCAAATTTATATTAGAGCTAATTGTATCGGGTTTAATTCCCTATAAGCCAAGTAGGTATTTGACATTACGATGAGTTTAAATCTTATTCAAAAATGTTTTAAAGGGAAATTTAATGAGAATTCTTATGGACAGAATAACATTTTCCGCCTAAGTATTTAGATAACCAGGACAAAGGACCATGGGCATCTTTGTATGGAACCTGGGTCCATCCAAAAACCAACTGAGAGTTATATATATATTAGGCCATTAAATACCTAAGTGGGTTTTATAAAAAAACAATATGTATCTTAAAATAAGTTGGTATGTTTGTGTATTAGGTAATAGTTGTATGTTAAAATAGTAAAAGCTATGAGTTTGTAATCTAATAGAAAAATAATTTTATTAAAATTTGAATCTGATTTTTAATTAGGTACAACCGCTAAAATGCGTTTTAGAATTAAATAAATGACAGAGTATGTGCAGGAATTAATACGAGTTTAATTTTATTGCTAATGTAGACTACACAACTCGCTAACGTCTTACCGTGCGATGAAACTCTCGATGATTCGATGCCTATTGATAACAAACTAAAATAACTATTAGAGATGCCACGAATTCGGTAAAACATTATGTATTATTGTGAGTTACGTGTATGCGAAAACTGCTCACCTACAAAGATAGATGGTTGCTAAGATTTAAGTCAGCAGCAAGCTGGGATCTCCATACAAACGTAGTTACGCTCTCATTTTAAAACGATTAGGTAGATTGCTCTAAAACTTTGTACTCACTAAAGGATAAGGTATATCTATGCCTGTAATTAATGTGCAGCTTCAGATACCATAATAAAAAAAATACAGCGAATATAAGTTTTTCATACAAAACTTATTTTTCCTCTATTTCATTAGTTTTGTTGGAATATAAACTAATTAGGTACTGGTATAGATATACCTTATGTTATTGTATGTGCAATTTATTACAATACAACACGTTGTTTTAAAATGAGTACGAATCTCCGTTTTTATGGGAAGTAATAATTCGGCTGAGCTTATTGCGGACTCTTTTAAGTTTCGTTGCTCATGCTCATTAGAAGTACATGTAATGTCATTAGTAGAGTCGAGTAAATCTAGCCTATGATACAAATAAAATCAGAAAGACTGTACACATTAAAAATTTGTACATATTATGGGTTATTCCCACCAGTTAGGTATCTACCACCAAGTTGTTACCAGTGGTAACTACTGGGAATTTATTTCCCACCTTTCTTCCCAGTAGCTACCACCAACTCAGTTTTGTGGTTATTACTGGGAAGTTTTTTTTCAGTAGTTACCACTGGTAAATGGTGGGATTTTTTCCCTAGTAGTTACCATCAACATTTTTTTTACAGTACAATTTAAATGTCTTTTATTATATGAACAAAAAACACTATACTACTAAGCTTTTATTAAAAAAACGAGGTCCAGCGATTATTTTTGGATTATAATCTTAATTACCATACAAAATTAACATATAAATCGGGTTATTCCCACTAGTTACCATCAAGTTGTTATAGTTAAATAGTAATAAAAACAGTATAAGTAGAATACTATAAAAATAGAGGCTTTATTGAACCCTAACAAAATTGTAGTAACTACTGGGGAAAAAATCCAACCTTTTACCAGTGGTAACTACTGGGAAACAAATCCCATTAGTTACCACTGGTAACAACTTGATGGTAACTAGCGGGAATAACCCAATTTATGTGTTAATTTTGTATGGTAATTAAGATTATAATCCAAAAAGTAATCGCTGGATCTCGTTTTTTTAATAATAGCCTAGTAGTATGGCGTTTTTTGTTCGTATATAAATAAACATTTAAACTACGTGTCTATTTTTTATTCCCATTTCTTCCATAAATACTAATCTATAAAACCGTATATTCGGTGTTTTTGGTGGTATACGTTTTTTTATACTAGCACGCTAGTCGAAAATCTGGACAAAATCTTAATTTTTCCTAGTATACTAACCAAAAAGGCCGAATAGCTGCTATAAGGTCTTTTAACTTAGGATTTCAAGTGGGAATTATTCATTGTTACTAAGCAAAAAGGCAGCATGTGACATATACGGCGTTTTTACCTAGTTTCTACTTCGTAACTGAGTTAGAACGCCGCATAACGCATGTTTACCGCCTTCTTGACTAGTACGACCTACACATTTTTAAGCTTAATACTAATCTAAAGTGTTTTTTATAAAATTAAAAAAAACTGAGCTGTTTAGAAACATACTATAAATACCTAAAATAAGTACATATATATACCTACCACATACAAAAAGAAAAAACGGAAAAAGTTTTTCCGTTTCGTAGAAATTCAAGAAAGATGTTTGGGTTGGTTTTTTGCGATTATCTCGAAACTAGCTTTTGTCGAAAAACTGCCTTTTAGACTAGGACGGCAGGACTGGGGTGACTTTCAAATGCAGGGGCGACTTTTAAATTCTAGTTTTAAGCCATAATATATACAGGGTGTCCCATAAGTGACACGTCACAGTGACACGTCACAGTGACACTGTAGGTAGACTAAGCCAAGAGGACCCAAACCAACTTAACATGACCCCAGTAAAAGTGGCACGGTTTTTGAGTTATTGCCAAATAAAGGTTTTTCATGAATTTTGACCGTTTTTAACATTGTTAGTGCCAGTGTGCACTCGGAAAGGTCTCGAAGTTGTTTTTTTTTATGTGTACGGCATCACGAATAGTTAATTAAGATAACAAAATAGGTATTTTATCGATAAACAATGTAAAATGCAAAAAAGTACTGGTTTCATCTTGAATTAAATTCACAGCGAAACATTAATTTCGACTTTGACCACCTGTCGTGAAAAAAATTTACTAGAAAAGTAATGAGCAAATAACGTCAAAATATTGAGCATGTTATGCAGATTCAGAAATGGTATAACAAATGTACCTTCCTACAATAAAATAGGAATTGTTAACATCTTTCGAAACCCTCATAAAAAATAAGTGGAAACTAGGAACTCTGCAATCCGTTGCAACTTTTAGTAAAAATAACGATTTATGTTGAGATATCTAATTCTGGATTCAGAAATTAAAAAAAAAACGCCTATCCAGTATTTGCCGAATGCTTAAAAGAAAGAGATGGAAAATGGTTATGTCCCTTTTAAAGGATATCATTGAGTTGATAAAGGTTCAAAGAATAATACAGGTTGAAGTTTGAAAGGGTAGGGTGAAATAATTTTACAATAGGTGATCGAATTGCTTTTCTCCGGCTCGTATGCATGCTTGACACCGTCTTGTAAAACTTCAAGTTAATTTTCTTAAATTAATTTCGGATATGTTTCGTGCTGCCTCGAACATGCCGTCGTAGTTCCTCTTGGGACCTTATTGGGTTGGAGTAAAATTTTTAAGTATCCCCAATAAAAACTTCTAATTGATTTAGGTCCGGGGAACGTTAGGCCATGCCACTGGTACCAGTCGGCCGATCCATCTTCTGGAGCTGGAACCACAGCAAGATGGCTGCCCAGAACACTACGCTCGCGATGTCCGCGACTACCTCACGCAGAAATTCCCAGATGGATCAGCCGATTGGGACCAGTGGCATAGCCGCCGCGTTCCCCGGACCTAAACCCATTAGATTTTTTCATTGGGGATGCTTAAAATGCTTAAAAGATAGAGTTTACTCCGTGACAATAAGGTCCCAAGAGGAACTACGGCGGCGCATGTTCGAGGCGGCACGAAACATATCCGAAATTAATTTAAGGACATTAACTTGAAGTTTTACAAGACGGTGCCAAGCGTGCATACGAGCCGGGGAAAACAATTCGAGCACCTATTCTAAACAAAAATACTTAAAAAAAATTATTAAACTTCAACCTGCAGTATTTTATTTTCTTTGAACCTTTATCAACTCAATGATATCCTTAAAAAGGCACATAACCATTTTCCATCTCTTTCTTTTAAGCATTCGGCAAATACTGAATAGGCGTTTTTCTTTTTAATTTCTGAATCCAGAATTAGATATCTCAACATAAATCGTTATTTTTACTAAAAGTAGCAACGGATTGCAGAGTTCCTTTTCACTTATTTTTTATGAGGCTTTCGAAAGATGATAATAATTCCTATTTTATTGCAGGAAGGTACATGTGTTATACCATTTTTGAATCTGCATAACATGCTTAATATTTTGACGTTATTTGCTCATTACTTTTCTAGTAATTTTTTTTTTCACGACAAGTGGTCAAATTCGAAATTAATGTTTCGCTGTGAATTTAATTCAAGATTAAACCAGTAATTACTTGCATTTTACATTGTTTATCGATAAAATACCTGTTTTGTTATCTTAAATAACTATTCATGATGCCGTGCACATAAAAAAAACTAACTTCTAGACCTTTCCGAGTGCACCCGGGCACTAACAATGTTAAAAACGGTCAAAATTCATGAAAAACCTTAATTTGGCAATAACTCAAAAACCGTGCCACATTTACTGGGGTCATGTTAAGTTGGTTTGGTTCCTCTTGGCCTGGTCTACCTCCAGTGTCACTTATGGGACACCCTGTATTTATGCGAGATTTTTTACAGTAGATGAATATGGATATATAGTAATCTAACTAGTTACAGGAACATTTTCAGTAAATATTGAATAATGGTAATTCTATGGCCGTTTTAAATCTATCAAAGTAGCCCCAAATTTTCCAAAGTCACCCCGGTCTACGGTATTTCATAAAACTACGCAATATCGTTGTATAAATTTTTACAGTGGTGATACTTCATCGTGATGATGGTGATGATTATATTCATCAATGTCATAAGTCTTTTTAATTTCGTGGCTTATATGTTAAGTTATGTTACGTGTTGTTTTCTTCTTTTATTTTTTGCCCCGAATAAACGCTCTCTACTCAATAAGAGTAACTCTCTATTCTCTAATTTTCAGTTGATGAAATATTTTTTAACAGGGTGACTCTAATCGGAATCCATGGTTACTTGTTGACTTATCTGGATGTGGCATATGTCCGACCCACTGTTACGAGTATTTGTATGCCTACGCCGATGTATTAGAACAGCGTAGCTGAATCGTATAGATTAGTTTACCTTACGTTTTTTGTGAAATTATTGATAGGTACTTACAATAAATTAGTAAATATACCTACAAAAAATACGGCATTAAAATCATACTACATCCTACGTATCGTAAGCATGTTTTAAGACGTAAGTACCTAACAGCGCCATCTATGAAGTAATTCACCCATAGATACATAAAGATGGACAGACTCCGAAAAATTTACATTCTCAGAAAAATACTTCTACCTACTTACTATTTTAAAATCTATGTTACTCACCTGATGAGAAAACAATGGTCTAAAATTACCTATACCTACCTAAACTTATTTAGAACGTAATACGTAATAAAAAAATCTTGTCTGATTTTAGTAAGAGTAGGGGCATTAAATTGCTCGTTGTTTATGGAGTTAGAAAAACATATTACGGTTCACGACTTAAATGTCACCCTGTATATTAACGTAAATCATAAAGTAAACTTTTTCAATAAGCTTTGTATTTCATTGCTAAATACTAGGGTGAAAAAACGTACCCTCTGTAAACTTAGGGATTCGTTCCCTCCTTTTTCGTAAATTATGCGTTAAAAGAGTTTTTTCCCGGTTCGCAAATGGCGAAGAGCTGTGTTTGCCCCTCACATTAACAATCAACGGATCCTTTCTCTTCATACGACGGGGTTCTATTACCTAATGGAAATATTAGAAGTAAAAGCACTAAATATATTTATGAACAAAAATAGGGACATTACTAAGTACGTAACGGTCGGTTGTATCTATATACCTTAGATAGTTTATTGCACGCAACTAGTCTGTAAGCTTAAGACGTATTCAGAAATCCATACGGTTAAATACCTACATATGCGTGATTTCTTAACCATTATTGTATCAAGACATATTTGATAACTGCCACTATTTGGTACATGTGTTGCCAAAAATGTATGAGGTCGTGCCGCTCACGCATCGGCCTCCACAGTCACCAAACCCGTTGTCTAAACAGCAATGCATAAATCGCCTACAATAGATGCAAAGGTGGTACAAAAAGCGCAAAAAGATTGAGCCTCAAGCTTAGCTATAATCTAACACTAAGTTTGCTTTGTTTCGATTTAAAATAGGTAATTGGGTTCCTCATTAATTATTAATTTGTACGACATTTACTACATTATTACATAAATAGGCACTAAAATACCGTCCTTTGCATAGTTTGCATACTACGTGCATAATAAATTATTATAATAGCTCACTACATCCGGTCAACACCGCGTGTTCAACCAACTGCCGTATTCGAACTTCAAGATATTCACAAGAGACGATACGTACTAGATCCATTCTAGATACGTTATAGTTTAGATAATTAATAATTATCAACTAGTTCTCTTTTGCAGCGCAATTCGGGCAACCAATGTCACTTTTACGTTAGATAGAGTAAGATATCTATTAGATGTGAATTGGATCTCTAAGTCATATCCTGTAGAAATCGTTCAACAGTATCTCCAGAATCGCGCAAATGCCAAATTTAACAGGTTAGATCTTAAACATATCGTTAGCAAAACCCTCGGTTTCTCCGAAGAGGTCCCCGAATCGTAGCCAGTTCACCGACGCGGGTAGGTCTACATCGGGTCCCATGAGGGCCTTGTAGAACCGCCCGTGTAGCTGCTTATCCTTCCATATCGCCTTGCGGTCCTCGGTGCTTAGTACTACAGATTTGCGCCAGTTCTCGTTCGCCAAGGAGAGCGGCGTGAGGCCCCTGTCAGCTGCCACCACATCACGGTGCATCCCACACTCGTTGTTGAGAAAATAATTCCTGAGATTGTACACCTCACGGTTGTGATATTATTATTATAGTTATTTATTATACAACAAGTTACAACTTTATTGTAAGGACAATGCTCCACAAAACTACAGTTTGTTTGACTGTGGAGTCTCACTATACTATACTTAATAAAATTTAAATATTATAATAGGTTTACATTGGGAGTTAAAATACTTAGGTAAGTATGTCATGAATACTCTGTAGGGTAACACATCCCCTATAGAGTATTCAGGAGATACCTTTTTAGACTATTTTTAAGTATACTTTTTTTGGGCTCTTTGACTATGTCCGCGGGCAAGTATATTATTTTTAGTGCACCACAAAGAGAATTAATTGAACTGGCCTTTGTACTGCCTGTCCTGTGCCATAAATTGTGTTTGCTTTGTACAATAATAAGTTTATACATATACATACATACATTAATGAAATAAATCAATACAAGTAAGAGAGACGACGGGTAACAATAGAGGTAATATTTTGTGCAAAGTATTTTATACATGTTATTCAAATTACTGCCTAACCAATTATTGATACATTCATACTTCTAAAAGCAAACTACCTGCAAAGTATTGTCAGGGGGGTGTCACTACGCAGTTTAGGTACATTTGGCCGGCGGGCCTCCCGGGCAGGGCAGGCGTATGGCAGTGGGCTGCCGCTCGACCGCACGATAGTCGTGTCACGTGGCGTTCGCGCAAAGAAGATTCACGGTTCGTGCGCGGTTATAAGTTTCAATTTTGTTGCAGGCGGCGAGTATAGGTATAATTTTATATCTAAATCTGACTTTTGTAAAGGAGTGAATTTTCTGTACGGTAGTACTATTAGTTATTCTGTGGCATTGTTTTATTTACACAGGCTTATGTAGTCTATGAGTTAGATAGCACTTTGTACGATCTATGTTCACTACAAACTGAATACTTGTATACAACGAGCGCCAGTTACAGCTTAATAATTCAAAACTCAGCTCCGGAGAACTAACAATAAAGTTATCGTCACACAATACTTAATAATCAGTACCATAACTTGGTTCATGTCCGTTTCTTTGTCGCCTAATAAACTAATCTGCAACACAAATGTTAGATATGTTAGGCCTACCTTTAAAAACCGGCTAAGTGCGTGCCCGTCGACATGCATCGACTATATACATCGACTTAATAGAGTGTTTCGTACCTTCTTTTAATAAGATTCGCCCTCTTGTTGGTATCGCTTAACCAGGCGGACGGACAGACAGAGAGACGGACGGTCGAACAGACGGACATGACGAAACTATATAGGGATTTCGTTGTTGACGTTTTGGCTACGGAACCCTAAAAGTCCACCCTATAGGCCAGATTAAAATGTTTCGGTGTATATAATTGAGTATTCCCTAAGATAAGTCTGCAACGATTTTGATAGCAGACGCAGTGCAAGAGTTATTTTAATCAACTTCTATGAAATTATGACGTATAAATAACAGTTGCGTGTGCTATAAAAATCTAGAAGATAATGTAGTGCAGTTAAAGTACTGTCATCATGTAATTTTGTGACAAAGTCGCCGTCTCTCTTGAATTTTGAACAGCGAACGACTAAATCCGAATATCGTAACAAAATTATTCCTTATTTCACTTGATACGCTTTTGTTTCACTTAATTAATCTTTTCAAATGAATAATTAAATTTAATTAAAATTAGTTTGAGTGTTTTGCTTCATTATGATTATTGTGATTTTAGCTTGAGACATTTTATTGTAGAGGTTATGAAACAAATTAGGATGTAAAAATGTACCTACTTTAAAAAAATAATGAGATAGTAGGGAGGTATATTTGTATCAGTTATACACTGAAACCCTCCATAAAAGTACCTAATACCTTTGATCATGTTGTCGAAAGAAAATATATTGGTTCGTAAAAGTTGCAAAACGCGAAAGGTAATATTATTAACTTTTATATACACACAATAATCAAATTGGTTTTAGAATATTATAGCAACATATATGCAGTTTATGGGCTTGACTTGGTTGTAAAGGGATTCACTGCCTGTATTTTAATGACCCTATAATCTCGATTAAATTGTTTTGAAATAAGAATTAAGCAGCAAGTAGAGATTTTGTTCAACGTATGTAACCTTCTTTAGTCTAGGTACTACTCGTAAACTACTGTTTTAATTAAATTATGTTACTCTATAATATTAATTTCTCGGTTTAAATACTTCTACCTTTTCCTTAACAATATTATATAATACGTGCTCTATAACTTTGTCAGCATTAATATTCAGATTGCATAATTCTCTGTAATCTAATTAGTCGACTGTGAAATGTGTACGGATTTGGTAAGGAGGTCGCGTTGACACTAGGAACGTGGTTTTAGCCTGGAATGACGCCTGAAGAAGCAGGCCTATTAAATTACAGATTTTAATGCTTAGACGTGATTTACCACCGATGTACAGTTAGGGGTGTTGCTGTTTCTACCTACGCAAACGACAAATTTTATTATCGTATTATAATTATTATTTATAGTTACCTCGTTAACTTCCGCACACACATGAAGTTTGGCTTAAGTGGGTTTAGTCAAAGTGTAAAGACAAATATTCTGTATTTTGCAGAGCGCGTTACTCGGTGTTAAACCGTCAACCGCAAGGCGGCTGAAAGCTATGTGTCGGATTATGTACAAACAGCGAGACAGATTGCCAGACAATATTATGATAGCTATGTTACAGCCTTAGCTATATGAACTGATTAATATGACGTGTGCCGCCATTTTGTGTGAGACATTATAGAAAATATTCGTTACTAGCCACATATGAAAATATATAGTGTCACAAAAAAACAAGTCCTTAATTGGGTTAATTTTTAAATAAAATTTGCGGTAAAACCTATAATAATATACCTGAAGTGTTGGTTTCCAGGAATTATTGACAACATAAAAAATTCAATAACCCTTGAGCAATACCTATCGGCTATTATATTAGTCTACTCTCTGATACGCAGGCTGTAGAATAACACCGTATGAGCAAGTGTAAAAACCGGGCAAGTGCGAGTCGGACTCGCGCACGAAGGGTTCCGTACCATAATGCAAAAAAAAAACGAAAAAAAAAAAGCAAAAAAAAACGGTCACCCATCCAAGTACTGACCACTCCCGACGTTGCTTAACTTTGGTGAAAAATCACGTTTGTTGTATGGGAGCCCCATTTAAATATTTATTTTATTCTGTTTTTAGTATTTGTTGTTATAGCGGCAACAGAAATACATCATCTGTGAAAATTTCAACTGTCTAGCTATCACGGTTCGTGAGATACAGCCTGGTGACAGACGGACGGACGGACGGACGGACGGACGGACGGACGGACGGACGGACGGACGGACGGACGGACGGACGGACGGACGGACGGACAGTGAAGTCTTAGTAATAGGGTCCCGTTTTACCCTTTGGGTACGGAACCCTAATAAAAAACGTATCATTATTGTACCTAATGATATTGTATTTTATACCTTTTATAAATTATCTAGATAGGGAATAGTTTTAAGAACCTTTTGTGCTTTTATCAAAGGCTTTCAATCTTTGTATCGTCGCTATTTCATAGCATTTATTGAAGGTATATTAAGTTATTCGGACAATGATACCGCTTACTAAACATTATCTAAATGGAAACCTTTTAGATGTGCTTTGTGCGTACCTTATTTAACCAAACGACGTGGATCCCTTTGATTCATTCTCACTTCGCCGCTCACTGGAACGGCACGGTCGTAAAGCGACTGAAAATGTGGTCTAAAATAAAGGGCCACGTCGTGGTATTTTACCGACGATTCCAACATACTTGCGAACATCTGACAGTTCACGGCCCAAGTTTTTTCGTGCGGAAAGATGTACATTTTATATACAGGTTAATTTACTTTATAATTTACGTCCAAGTATGGATCGCTGCGGTAGCCACGATTCGGAGATACTACAACCACTACCAAGAAAACACTATTCGATTTACAACGAGAACGGATTATCTAGATTGGAACACAACTTTTGCATCGATAACCCTTTGTGAAATACCCAACGTTGACAAAATATATATGCTTAGCCAGGAAATCAATCCAGGAGATAAAGGTAAGCTTGACCGATTCATCGGCGAAATTGGATTTTTCAACGGTTTGTGTCACAGCTGCTTCGCTCTCTGCGACAACGAACCTCTCTGTCCCACAGATTTTGGTCAACTAAGTCTGGCTGTTCGTTCAGAATGCAAAGATTTTTTACTAAGCTGCAAATGGAATGGAAACCCTTTCGAATGTTGTGGCAGTTTTCAGCCAATAATAACGGAGTACGGGACGTGTTATTCAATGAATAATGTGCACGGTCTCGAAGAGTCTCCTGTTTACCAAACATCAAATAAAGATAGGCAGGCTTCAATAGAAATTGTAGCGTCACAAGATTACGAAGCATTCCTGCACGCACCAGAGGACATACCATTCTGGAACATGGAATACGATCGGAGGTTGACAGTTCTATATGGTGCAGAAGCTAACGTGATATACTCTATAACAAATGTCGTGAATGAACCAGAAGTGTCTTTGCTATCTCCAGAATATCGTCAATGTAGATTCCCAAATGAAGTTCCAGAAAATTATATAGCTTACAAATTCTACAGTTATTCTGGTTGTATTAGCCAATGCCGTATAGATGCACAGTTAGAGCTCTGCAACTGCACTCATCACTTTTCCCCTCAAATATATGAGGAACGGTATTGTGATTTGGAAGGATTGAAATGCCTATCAAACAACTTTAGGATATTGAGAAAACTAAAAGTGCCTGGGATGAATGAGACGGGCTTAATTTGTGATTGTTTACCGTCATGTGAAGAACCGGATTACAACGTGGTAGCTAAAGATTTTTTGGAGCCTGAAGAAAACGTAAGAGCGAGGGGCGCAAAATTTTCTTTGAGTAACCGGCCCTATGAACGGATCACCCGGCAGGTTGCCCGCACGACGCTCGACCTCGTAGTCGCGATTGGAAACAGCTTCGGTCTCTGTTTTGGCGGTTCTCTGTTGTCTATTGTAGAAGTATTTTATTATCTTTGCTTTAAGCGATGGAAGTATAAGAATTAAAGATTTATGATAGTACCTAATGCAACACTTTATTTTGTGTTTTAATTTCTAACTAAGAAAGCACGAGTTGATTAACGGCCACATTGTACGTATTTTAACAAATACAATTATCACAGTTTATACTGATTAAAATACGAACTACCGGGCCTGTACTTCTAGTTCGTTACAGACTTACAGTACCTATTTACACCTACCGATAATATCAATATATGTTTTAAATACTTAATTAACAAATGTACGTAATAATTATCAAAAGTAGGTACGTACTTGAGTTTGAAACAGTATTGTAGTTAAAAGTATTATAATTATAGTTAAAGATGTGCTTGCGTCATTAAGCCAAATATGATTGGTAAGTAACATTAACACCAAATAGATCCCTTTACATTTGCCTGCTAATGTTAGCAGTTTATCTGCAAAATGTAATGTAAAAACCTGTTTCAAGCTTTGGTGACAAACCATAAGTACTTACAAAAATGTAATAAGGATTTAGTCGCAACGGATGAGCATAATATTTATTTTTCTGGCCTTCTCTGCTTAGGTAATAATATCTTCCTTTTGATTATTTAAAATCATCCTTCCGGGGAAATATATTGTTAACAGAGGGAAAATTATAAGTTAATTTAATATCTAAGACTGATTTGTGAAATTTTACCAGTTCTTCGAGACATTTTGTGTACCTAAGTGTACACGATTAAGTACTTGAAATTCGAGAAAGTAAAAATCGGATAATATTTTCGTAAATCGGTCTCGGACTCTCAGCTCACTTGACCACAATTAGATTATTATTGTTATATCCACAGTAATCTTCGTATTAATTGGGTATTTTGTGCTAAAATTTTCCAAATATAGATAAAAAATGCTGAAATATTATTCAAATTTACCGATTTATATTTTTAATTTAACAGAAGAAAATTAAACTATAATGTAATATTTTAAGGGAGTTGTTTTGATAATATCAGTTTTTAAACATCAGAGATTTGTTTAATACCAACTCGTCGTACATATATTATTTTCAAACATACATTCGTGAGCAACGAAAACGGGTCATTTACTCATTTCTGTGTTGTACACCGTTTGGAAGCAGTCAACTGATAAAGTTCATGATTTAAGATTCTAATTTTTTTTTAAGTCAGCCTATCCCTATTTTTTAGCGAGTCCCGCTACTGGGCAAGGGCCTCCCCTCCTTTCCAAAATACCTAAATAAAATAAATTATTATATTCTAAAATACCTACTAATTAATAAACCTCTTATATTATAATGGATATTACTTATATTAATAAACACAATTTTAAATCTAAATGTGTTTATTTCTGAACTCAACCCTTGTGGTAGGTATTTGAGTTGAGTAGTTGAGTTGAGCTTCACAAAGTTGATTATAAATAAATTACCAACGTTCTGTCTCCCCTTCTTTATTTCATAACAACATTAATGTTGTATCCAGAGTGGGAGTGTGGGTAGTCTGAAAAGTTTTAACCTTTATACAGCGCTACATTACATTATCAAGCTAATGGGTGAGTTTTACCATTAGGCGGTTTATAAATGAAATAATAACGCAATTTGGATGATGCTTCGTCTGTTGTTTTGTATTATATCACAAAAATCAATATCAGTTCTAGACATTACATACTGTAATAACAGGCAGACTAATAAATTAATAACAAACAACAACAATTATTGTATGTTTGGATAATCTCAGTAGCTAGTTACTTATCTCAAAGATTTCAAGTTTCGACAGAAGATAGAATTAGTTGATGTAGGTAGCTCCGCAAATCATGCATGCCAATGCATTAAAGGACTGACCAATGACCAAAGCGGCTTTGAGGTAATCCTTACAATAATTCTCCTTAAATGTAACTTGCATATACATATTTTCATGATAGGTATTCAAACAGCTGCACCAAACAAAACTCATAATAATAGTTTCATACTAAAAACACTTTATTAGTGTTTATCCACCCGGAAAGTTTGATACTAACAGCCTGTCTGAGGTGGAAACTTTATAACATCCCTTTCCGTAAATTATCAATATTTTCCTTTTCTTACCTTTTTTTAGACCTATCTATTTTTATAAGTTATAGGTACTTATATAAAAATCCCTTCAGCCATATACGTAGTGTATAAAAGGCTACTAATATCATCATCATCATCATTTCAGCCTATATACGTCCCACTGCTGGGCACAGGCCTCCTCTCATGCGCGAGAGGGCTTGGGCTATAGTCCCCACGCTAGCCCAATGCGGATTGGGGACTTCACATACACCTTTGAATTCCTTCGCAGATGTATGCAGGTTTCCTCACGGTGTTTTCCTTCACCGAAAAGCTAGTGGTAAATATCAAATGATATTTCGTACATAAGTTCCGAAAAACTTATTGGTACGAGCCAGGATTTGAACCCGCGACCTCCGGATTGAAAGTCGGACGTCATATCCACTCGGCCACCACCGCTACTACTACTAATATGACAAGTCTAATTTAGTTAGGTAGTTACCTGTTGTTGCCAACCTATCAAACATCAACGTATAAAGAGCAAAATTATGTTGTGTTATTTGTCAGCTATTAAGCTAAGTATGAATTGATATCCGTAACAATTTTTTAAATAAATTCTTAATATATTTGGCTCATGATTTTTAGATGGACAAATTCCATCCTTCGGGGCCGACTTCTCGGTAGGTACTTGAAATGGCATAATATCAACCGCAAATCATCAACATGTTTTGCTGGTTATGGTCAGCCTTTCAACTAACTATGCGTTGCTACAGTTACCCAAAATGTACAGTAATTTTTAGAGATGCCACGAATATTCGGCAACTATTCGGTATTCGGCCTATTCGGCCGCTTTGACGAATATTCGGTATTCGGCCGAATGTTGCCTATTATTCGGTCGAATAATGAATATCTGTAGCACCTACCTAAAAAGAAAAATACACAAAAATATAACCAAAAACTAGGTATATTTCACATTTAAAATGTATTCTTGGAAAGTAGTTAAATACGAAGGAACGTTTTTGAACACTTGTTGAATACAAAATATTTTATTTTTTTCGTGGGTCTGATTTGATTGACTCTACTACATTCATCAATTCTGCTCAACATAAAAATATAGGTATCTTAGCAAACATTGTGCTTTGTTGGCGAATAGTTTTCATAATAATTGTGACTCAAAATGTTCGCATGTCATGCCGAATATTCGGTCGCCGAATAATCAGTATTCGGCCGAGATAGGGGCCGAATATTCGGTATTCGGCTAAATTCACTATTCGGGGCATCTCTAGTAGTTTTACAGACCACAGCAGAAACAGTCCAATCACAATAGATGCCAATTTATATCGATATTATTAATACCATTAAAAAATTCGTTTGGAAACGAGTCCAGTCATAGGGAAGCTGCTCGTAATTAATGACATCCACGGAAGAACAACTGCAAATGAAGTTATTTTCTTCATAACAGCGATACAAATAGATTATGGAATATTGTTAGGACGGTTAATAATTAGTAGTCTATGCGAAGGGCATCAGAATGACTTGATCTACACGCAAGTTTGTTTACATACGCCTACCAGAAACTTGTAGTTTAATATATTGTCTATAATTCACGAAACAAATTAAATTACAGCCGAACTACACGACTCTTATTCTTATTAACTACTATACTCAATTAATGTCGTAACCCCAACAGCTATACCATAGAGAAATATAGTAGAACAAGAGTGCTCACTCCATACATCAATTTTGGTACAAAAAAGACTAATATTTTCATAGTCGACATCTAGCGTCTAGTAGCGGAATTATCAGTACTGCTAAGTAGAAGTAGTAGTACAGTGTCAACAGATGTGTGAGTGACAATAGATGTAGCACCGACCGGAAAGTCTTATGTTGTTGAGCATTAGACTTTCCGGTCGGTGCAACATCTATTGTCACTTGACAGTACTACTTCTGCTACTTAGCAGTACTGATAATTCCGCTACTCGATGCTAGATTCGACTATGAAAATATTAGTCTTTTTGGGACCAAAACTGATGTATGGAGTGAGCAATCTATGTATTTTTTTCTCTATGGCTATACAGACTTTTGTCTAAGACACTGTAGTTCTATATCTAGGTAGAAACTCCACCCGAATTAGGAGCTTCGGGTGCACGAAGGGTAGAACATTGCCGGCCACTAACTTGTTAGTAAGTGCTAAGTTCCACATCTGGCGCAAGGAGTTGTCCGCTGTTTATTTGTCGGATCCCTAAATGTTAGTTTAGCCATCCTGTTTTTTCTTTTTCTTAAATGAGCCATTAAGTAGTGGCTACTAACTGTATTGGTTGATTAATCTATAAACGCGGTAGCGTGTCCAGCCAAGTTCGAAGGAAAAGGAACCGACGATGCAGCAACCGTGTGTTTACACGAACCATTTCGAGCTACTTTTGACCTCTTCACAACTTGAAACCTATTTAACCTACACACATGAAATTTGGCACATTTATTTAAGCCCCTTAGCTTGTCTAGAATAGGTACAAAATATTTATAAACGTAGCTCAAACAATTATTGATAAATTAACGTTTAAAAACCGGCATTTTTTGTGACTGACTGACCTATAGATCAAAAACCTAACCCACTTCCAGATGACCTAGAAACTTGCAATTTGGCATTAAGGTATACTGAATCTGAAAACTGAAAAATATTTGACAACTGACTGCGTGATAGCGAGGGTCTTCTTTTCAGCTGGGGCAAAGCTGCTTTCATGATGAATACTAGTAATTTATGTACAAAAAGTAATGATATCCCAACAAAAACATACATTAGAAGGCCAAGTTCAATATTAAGAATAAGTGTCGTTGTTGACGCGACGACAAAAGAATTGAGATCTATATTTATGGGTGCCAAGTTCTGTGCTGTGTAGAAAATCCTGAAATACATAATGAAAATAAAATTTAATTATGATCAATGAGACGCAAATAGATTCCGAGAAAAGCTAAGTAGTAGTAGTGATTAAAAAGCCATTATGTATTTACAGATTTTCTAATGCAGTTCATCTTAACTTTCGCTAAGTTCCGGAGTTTGTTCGGTCGTTCGGTCGGCGTAAACTATTCATAAACGCTGGTCGCACAACTTTTAAATTGAGCACTTTTCTTAATAGATTTGAACTTTACGCCAGAAGACAGATATCGTGTTTTCTTAAGATTATAATTGTTTTTGAACACATTCAGGGTTTTTACTACATATTTGCAAACAATCAGGATAATAACCGTTTTAAGTATCTTTGAAATGTTAACATCTGTAATGTTGACATCTGACAAATAATCTGCTTTGATAGATAGAAGATGAGCCGCACTGCACCGCACATCATAATAAAGTAGAATTAAAAAATCTATATATTTAAAATAATGTTAAAAGAAATAAAAAACCCTCCCAGGTTCTTATTCTTAGAATTTGCTAATACAAAATATTTAATTTAGCTATGTTACTTGGTAGAAAACGTAATTCATTATTTTTAATCCCATTAACATACCTAAATAAAGTAGGTAAATGAGTAAGTTACCTTATCTTATTTAATTACCTTATCTTCTTTAGGTTAAGTATCAATATACACTCGAGGCCTAACTTATGCGCATACTTTATTTTACACGCTTTTTATTAACTTGCAATATAGGTATGTAGGTACCTATGTATGTATGTTTGTAAGGGTCAAATCTTGCAAGTTAAATTTAACACACTTCCCGACTTCCAATGAAGCTGAAAATTTGCATACATATGTATGTCGTGTGTCAATGCAATATTATGGTACCATCGAGCTGATCTGATGATGGAGACAGGAGGTGGCCAATTGGCCATAGGAACCTAACTAGGTTTCGTTGTTTTATCACAGAGTTGTGTGTGTGTGTTGTGAAACACAGTTCTGTTTGGAGTTTTTAGAACTGTCTCGATGAGTATCGGTTGCCTATGGAAATAAAAGTACAGTCAGCGATAAAATCTCGTACCAATAATGAAATTTTTGGCAAAACTTATTCTGAAATAAAACTATTGAACTTATTCGTTTTATTACCTATTTTAGTTCTGTGACCGCGTTTCTTAAAAGCTAATAACTTGGTGCCTACAACTTCGAATTTAAACAGTTCCTAAAGAACCCTCTGAGTCCTTTTAATTACTTTTAAACTAGACGGTTAGAGAAGAACTTTCTTCTTGCAAAGCTGGATAAAGAGGGACACCTTGTAAGGAATTGATTGTTCTTTGAATTTGCTTAATTAATAGCTTTGTTAAGTTAGATTGTAGGTAAAATCTATTTAATATCATTCAATATTACTTATTTCGTTTTTATGCCATAAAATTCACTTTACGTTTGCAAAAACAAGGAGTGTTCAGCTAGTTAGATAGCCAGAACGCATATTATTGACATCCTAAGAGTTGCAAGAAAGACTTGTGTACTTGTTTGCCATTGAAATATTTACTGTAAAAGAAATTAACATACCTATATGGCTACCACCAGTTTGGCACTGACATAAACGCTATCGAGAACGTGATTTACTTTCTATGCATCTCGCTCGTACTCGCATATTAGTGCGAGCGAGAGGTATATAAAGTAAATTACGTAGACGTTATAAGTATGTCAGTTTTGACACCGTCAGTGACTCATGGTACGGGTACTAATATATCCGTAGGTAAATATCTATTTTTACGCTTCTGCATAACATTTATGCCATAATATTTGTTTTTACGACGTAGGTGCAGTAGGTAAATAAGCATACGGCCTGCCTGATGGTAAGCGGTTGCCACAGTCTATGGACACCTGTAAATCCAGGGTGTCACATGCTCGTTGCCGCCGTTTAAAGACGTTTATAACTTTTATACTCACTTTACCTTCAAAAACCTACCACCTTTCCTATTACCTTTCTTCTTTCGGAATGATTGGCCTAATATTGCCATAGAACGAGACGCGTGGAAGAAAAAGAGGGAGGCCTTTGACCAGCAGTGGGACACAACAAGCTAACATATAAATAAATAAATAAATAAATAAATAAATAATTCAGCCTATATACGTCCCACTGCTGGGCACAGGCCTTCTCTCACGCGCGAGAGGGCTTGGGCTATAGTCCTCACGCTAGCCCAATGCGGATTAACATATAATATCTATAAAAAAGCTGATGCGAGTAAAAAAGGTTATAGGGCCTAACCCTAGAGTACGTTTCTTGGGAATAAGAATAGCAACCTTTGACATTACTTACCATAAAAGCAGATGCCTCCGTATAACAAGCCCTTGCGAACACTAACAACACTTCAACATTTGTGTTCTCTCAACTCGACATCGTAAATCCGGACACTTGCTGCATAATATAGCCTGCATAAAACATGAGCGGAAACAAAAAGGGATAGGGTTAATTTTGTATTCAGTTTTCCGTTAGGTATTGTTTTTTTGGTATATATAATGGATCAGTCATTATGTCTCGGTACGAAAATGGAATATTTAATATCGCTAAATCATACAAACCACATTCATAAATATATATTGATAGGTAGGTATAGGTACTTTAATTATACCATCATACGCTGAATACTTAAATAAATCGGTCGCATTTTTGTAAAAGAAACCCTGGAAATAAAAGCAATAAAATAAGCAGTAAGTACCTATATTATAATAATCCCGTACGCTTTTGACTATTCGGTAAATATACTTTCCTTCCTTCTTCCTCGCGTTATCCCGGCATTTTGCCACGGCTCATGGGAGCCTGGGGTCCGCTTAACAACTAATCCCAAGAATTGACGAAGGCACTAGTTTTTACGAAAGCGACTGCCATCTGACCTTTCAACCCAGAGGGGAAACTAAGCCTTATTGGGATTAGTCCGGTTTCCTCACGATGTTTTCCTTCACCGAAAAGCAACTGGTAAATATCAATGATATTTCGTACATAAGTTCCGAAAAACTCATTGGTACGAGCCGGGGTTTGAACCCGCGACCTCCGGATTGAATGTCGCACGCTCTTACCGCTAGGCCACCAGCGCTTCTATATATAATATACTTTCCGATCAGGATATTGGTTGAACGCTTATTCCATTCGACAAATAATCGCTAAAATAGCCTATTTTTTTAAGCCTACTTATTACTGATTAAATATTCGTTGTTAGCTTTCCAAAAAATAAAACTCATTTCTTTTGTAAATCGCTAGTGCGTGTCCTTATTTCTCCAAGTTTTGAAATCGCTTCACCTTATGAAACAAAGTTCCCCACCGCGTCTGCCTGTCTGTATATTTGCGATAAACTCAAAAACGACTGAACGGATTTTCATGCGGTTTTCACCTATCAATCGAGTGATTCTTTAGGAAGGTTTAAGTGTACGTATAATAATTTGTTAAGGTTTTGTGTTACCCGTTCGAAGTCGGGGCGGGTCGCTAGTTAATATAAAAATTGCAATCAAATATATACCTATCATAAAACGTTATCAAAATGATAGTAAATGATTCATGCATAGTAGCAAAATGTGTATCAAAAATGCTAAGGTGCGTTTATAAAATAACTTTTACACGGTTTTCGAAGGTCAATTTATTCTCATAAGCTTCTGTTTCAACAAATTTAAAAAACACAGCTTAAAAACACGTTTACCTGCCATTAACTTGAGCACAGGCTTGTGGGCAAAGTTTTCACCCTAAAATTCACGTTGTATAAGATTTATGAGAAGTCGGTCGACACCTCCGATCATTATTAGTACCTATAGAAAATGTTCCAGGTAACTTTTATACGGAGCACGCTCATTAAGCGCTTTATGGCTCATTGGTAATGTAATGTTACCTACTAATTATGCAACTTTTCAACTTCACCTGCTCGGAGAAGCTTCTTTTGTTTAAAGTTCATGTTATACGATACGATTTCAAGCTAGCATGGTTATAACTTATAAATAATATGGATGACGAGATAGGTACTACGGTACGTACCGTAAAATGGGGTGAGTAGGGATTACGAGGGCAGTTGGGTTATGAATGGGGTGAGGAGGGATGACAGAGGGGTGAGTTGGTTTTTACAGGCTACTGCTACGTAAATTATATATTCTAATAACAAATCAAGCTATTATAATGTTCATAATCCCAAAGTGTCGATCCAACAATTTTTAAAACTCACAGTAGAAAATCCCTCCTCACCCCTACCACGGGGTCAGCTGGAATTTCCTACTATTTCGTATTTATCTCTAAAGTTATGAAATGGAACTACACAAAATCGTAAAGAAACTAAAATTCAAACGACCGGAACATTTATTATGTATAAAAAAATCAGTTTGCCACATGTAAAAATAAAGTTTTATCGAGGTTTGAATGTCAGTTTTGTCCCTACTCACCCCATTTTATACGATACTTTGAGAATGCGGGCGATATTATTAGAGTCAGACCAAGATAACTCTGCAGCGATTTTTATAGCACAGACTTGCAAGTGTTATTTGAACGTTATAATGTCATAGAATTTTGACGTTTAAAATAACACTTGCACAGGTGTACGTGTTATTTACAAAATCAAAATAATATGACGTCATTCTAGCAGAACTCTAGCTCTAGCGAAACAATTAATGAATCCGAAAGAGGTTCAATCGCTACACAGTGTACGGGTAGACCACAATTTAAACTCGCAGCACGTCAGATACTCCGAGAAAATATAAACTGTGCCCATATATCGGGAACTCTGGAAATCAAATAAATTACCCCGTTTTTTTCACTGTAAGGTGGTGGTACTGGTGCTCGACGCGGTCCCAGTACATGTCATCTTGAAACTTAAGTCATTGTCAATAGAGGTGACAGCAGGGTGTCATCTATTGGGCATTAGCATGTCGAGCACTAGTACCACCACCTTAGTTATAAAGTCCTTATTATGCTTTAAGTTATTTTTATTACGCTACAGTGATATCAAAACTTTAAATCTAGTGGTAAGGAAAGGCACTGCCTTGCAAACAGGATGTCGTGGGTTCGAGACCCGTCTCGTAAGTACCAATGAGCTTCTTGGACCTTATTTCAGAAATTAAATTTACCAGTAAGTAGTTAAAAAAAATCATCATGAAGAAACCGGACAAGTCCAATTAAGGGTCTCCTCTTTGGGTAAGAAGATCAGATGACAGTCACTTTCGAGAAAACCACCACGTATAATTTGGGTTAGATTTCCCAAAAGGACCCCGTGTTGATGATAAAAAGTCACTATTAAATTTGAAATATGTTTTAGTATAACCGATAAATTTTATTTATTTTATTTTTAATTTTATTTATTTATTTTATTTTTATAACTCTCATTGAAACGTTTGGCAAACAGACCAGCTGAAAAGCCTAATAGGCTGTTTACACGCACGTACCCAGTCAGCCGTGGAGATTGTTTGCAAACTCCACGCTGAATTTTGAGGTAAAATAGAATTTAACGCACGTAAAACACAAAAGTTGCCTTGCGTTATTTCAACTAATCGTAAACCGTACGACAAGTTGAAGCTATTTGAGCTTGTTCATTATTTGTGAGGCATTTACTTATTACATTTTCTACGTGTACATTTAACATTTTTTTTAGCCCGTTATAGTGTCCCACTGCTAGGCAAAGGCCTCTTCCCTTGTTTCCACAACTCCCGTTGTAGTGCTTTTTCCGGCCAGTTACTGATGAAAGCGTCTAAGTCGTCCCGCCATCTCCGTCTGGGCCTGCCACGTCCGCGCTTCTTTTGCGGCATCCACTTGGCCCATAATAAAATTAAATATCCAACAGCCATTTCATATTAGTGTAGTAGTAAAACACTTTATTGTACAAAAATCAAAACAAAACAGGAAAAATAACATTCGTCATTAGTACAAAGGCGAACTTATCCCTTCAAGGGATCTCTTCCAGTTAACCTTTGAGCAATTGAGGGAGAATTGGAGACGGTAGACATCCGTACTGTACCAACAGCGTAAATAAAAGAAAAAGAAAATAATAATAATAATAAAAACGAAAATTTCTTAGTTACTTATAATGTTAGCAGCTTACCTACAACAAATATATACATATATACACAACTAAATACATATATATTCTATAATACATATTACCTACATATACAGGGTGGAAAGGCACGACGATCCTTTCCGGAAATGGGAGATAGTTTAGCCTAAGCTCTATATTTTCTCCATAGAAACTATGTTAATATGGGCAACCGTTTCTAAATTATGACCTTTTAAACATCCACGCAAAAAACTACTTTGTTCTAACCCTAACAGGTGACAGGGTCAATGAACTTACTTGTAAACAATCAGTATTCGACAGGAAATTATGCTAATTTGTTGCCATCTAACCATTTTTAGGTCTGCTTACAGCACGGTAAGAATCATTGCAGGATTTTCGCTTTCTTAGTGGTTCCACTTGTTCAATACTTGAATGAAATAGTTATGTTATTCCTTAATATTAATAATACTAACCACAACATTGTTTACAACGACAGTTCAAATGGTGACATTGACAACCACTCAAAAGTACGCAATCGTCTTATAAATATCTCTGGTTTCCTTGACTGATAAAAAGGTTTTAGTTTCTTAACACGTTTCACATTTTCGAATAATTGGAAACTATCTAAAATAATTAAAAATAACAAGTAGGTTGTGTTAGTTGCACCAAATGAACTTGCAAAAATTAAATACTAAGAATAAATCAAGAATAAATACTTCTTCAATACCAAACTAACAAACCTTCTTGCGTGGTAGGAAATAGACAAGACGTCTGATGTTTGAAATTAAATTTTCATTGAACTATACTTATTGAATGTCATATTCTTCAAATAAAAATGTTAGATGCTCGTGGCTATTTAAATTTGTGGGGCTGTGTAAAAGATATGGTGTACCAAACCAAACGGAATGTGAAACTGCGGACGAAATGAGACAAAGGCTAATTGGTGCTTTCTGCGGAGGATAAATGACGAAGAGCATACACTATATCGCATGTGCATCGACATACTCGGGTACGGGCTGCGGCGGCGTTGTAATACACGGAGGTACATTTGAACACCGTATGTGAAAAGAAGATAGTATTAAATATTGGAAAAAAGTAATTATCTAAGAAAGTAATAAAATTGTTTGTAATATTTTTGCATGCATTTGATTTATTTGACATTTATGCGTCATTCATACATCATTGCGATACTGTCAACGATCGGAAAAAAGTGTAAAGTCCCGAGCTTTCCCGACGGAGACCCTTAATCTAGCCGTCATGTGCACATGCTATAGGGTTATCACCACAGTTAAAAAGTAGTATTTTTGCAATTTTTATTTTTTACTCAATTAACGATTCTTACCATTACCAATAGTCTCTGCATCACTTAAACGACCTAATACTTCCGGGAAGGATCGTCGTGCCTTTCCACCCTGTATACAAAAACTACAATACCGCACACATCCTTTAAATTAAGTTTTACATACATACTAATGACCTGTCTGGCCTAGTGGCCTTTAGCTACGCACGCGGCGGCGCAAGAACGTTCCATTACTTTACAAAATCTGTACGGTTACCATCAGTTTGTCACTGACATAAACGCCGTCGAGAACGTAATTTACTTTCTATACATCTCGCTCGCACTCGCATATTAGTGCAAACGGGATGTATAGAAAGTAAATTACGTTCTCGACGGCGTTTACAAACTGATGGTAACCGTACTGTTCTGCCTTGCGCTGCGTAGAGCAGCGCCGCCTGCGTCTCAGCATACGCTTACCTTAAAACGTAATGTTGTTCCAGTGGCAGACTTCACGACGCAGCTGTCGCAGATCTACGACCGGCACTCCTCCGAGCTGCAAGTACTCGTTGCCAATTTCCGGAAAAAGAACAGCGAGCTCAAGAAAGAGAGGTAAGTGACGACTTGTTTTGCTAACTGACAGATCATCGAATTGCGGGTTTTAAATTGCAACTAACAAATGATAAAAATATTAGGAATAGGTTAAAAATGCGACAAATCTACAGTTTTTGAAAAAACTTTATTGTTCACTACTAAATAAAAGTTGACAATACAAACAAAATATCATAGATACATCCATTCATTCATTTTATTCAATATCATTCTTCCTTTTATGAAGAAAAGTTTCTTAATATTAAATTTTATACATTCTCATTTTCGTTCCCATTCTGCTATGATACGTTGTTTAACTTTGTAAGTCGACTTACAATTGCGATTTAAGTCTACTCTAAGTTGGTATCAGAGTTATACGTGTAAGATTTTTAACAGGAAACAGCTCTCAGTTCTACAAACTGGACTGGAGTTGCTTCAATACGATTATTTATGACAATAAGTATAATAAAATCAGATATAAGTAAATACAATTATGTATTTCATAAGTATGTGGAATATTTATGTCGCCAATAACATTTCAACTATGTTTACCTAATTGTTTATGTTACCGACGCCCGGTAACACAATACTTACTTTTAGCGTATTATATTTATTTATAATATGTTTTTCACCATTCTTCAAAATAAGATACTACTTTTCCATATTGACATGTTTATTAATCTGCCGCCATGACAACGTCAAATTATTTGAATATAGGTAAAGAGTAAAAAGGTAACTAAATGTAGGTTTCAGTAAGAAGTCCGCAACATATTCCCCCGGGAATGCGCGACTAAGCGCATTCAGCATCAGTCGGGAGGCGGACAATCTTCACAGCGGGGCGCCGCAGCACTCCCCCGGCAGTGCGGACGTCGGCGACTCGTACGCGTCCATCAGCACCTGTGAACACTTTAACTATTATGCCCTTCGGCCAGATGTTGCGTGGTAATCCGGGGTCTGCGATAACAACCACATCGCCTTCTTTTAGGTTCGGTCGCTCGCGGACATGCGATCTGGGTAATAATGTCGGCAGGTATTCGCGAACCCAACGATTCCAGAAGACATCGCACAGTCTTTGGGCCTTTCGCCATTGTTTTCGTGTAATCAGATCGTTGTCAGTGAAAGTTCCAAAATGTGGCATGTTGTTTCGTCCTGTAAGGAGTAAATGGTTCGGTGTTATAGCTTCACGGTCATCTGGATGCACCGAAACATGTGTCAGAGGCCGGGAGTTTACTGTCCATTCTGCTTCAGTCAGCACAGTTCTCAAGACTTCTTCTGTTGGGCATTGTTCTCTAAGGGTTGTACTCAGTGCGCTCTTAACAGAACGAATTAGCCTTTCCCAACAGCCTCCCATATGGGGCGAAGCGGGTGGTATAAAGCTCCAATCAATGCCTTTATTGAGGAAGAAATCCCTAATCAACCCCTGATCGATTGCCTTGATAGACCTTCTGATTTCAGTGTCCGCTCCGTGGAAATTCGTGCCGTGGTCCGAGTAAATAACCATTGGCGATCCTCTGCGGGCTATCATCCTGCGCAAAGCGAGTATAACAGAGTCAGCAGATAGTGATGCAGCCAACTCGATGTGTACAGCTCTACTCGTCATACACGTAAACAGAGCACCATATCGCTTCTCATGTCTTCTCCCTATAGTCACCACCATGGGTCCAAAATAATCTAAGCCACAGTGGCTGAACGGTGGGTGATGGTGTGCAAGTCTTGCTGGTGGTAAATCTCCAAGCGGAAGGCGTGTCGGCTGGGCTTTGCGTATTCGGCATAATTGACAAGACTTTGCAGTGTTCCTCACTGTAGGGCGTAAGTTGAGGATCCAAAACATCTGGCGCAAGGAGTTGACAACAGTCTCATTATTTCCGTGGTTAGCTCGTTCGTGGTGATGCAAGATAAGTAATTTCACGTATGGATGTTTGCCGTCCAATATAATGGGCTGAATGAGGTTCCGATCTACTTCGCTCACAGCGCTGGCTCTCCCCCGCAATCTCAATACGCCATTATCGTCTATGAATGACGACAAGTCACGTAGGCGACTGTTCTTGTCCCATGGCCTATTATTTCTGAGATCTTCCAATTCGACCGGAAAACTTTGATATTGAGATTGCTTAATCCATGCCTTTTCAGCTTTTTCTATATGTTCTAATCTAAGGCCAGTACGTTCCTTGTTTTGAGTACTCTCCAGAAATGTGAAAACGTATGCAGTACTTCTGATGAGTCTCAGCCATTTGGAGAATCTGCTGATGTCAGGCAAACATGTCGTGTATGCGTACACTGGCAGGACATTGTAAATAGGTTTCTTAACCTCCAGTAGGTTTGGTGGTACTGGCTCGGTGTCCGCGCGCTGAGCCGGCCACGTTTCAGGCTGCTGATATAAGAAAGACGGGCCCTTGAACCATCGGTGATCGGAATTCAAATCTTCTATATCTCTGGTGGCGTCGTCTGCTACGTTTTGTGACGTCGACAGCCACCTCCACTCTTCAGTGCTCGTATGTTCTGCAATTTCACCCAACCGATTTGAAACAAAGGTTTTGAAGTTTCTCGGGTCTCCCTTAATCCATGAGATTACGGCTGAGGAATCAGTCCAAAAATACCTTTTAGCTGGTTTGATGGTGTCGTGATCTTTCTCGATCGTAGAAGCAAGTCGCGTCGCGAGAACAGCAGCTTGAAGTTCAAGCCTGGGGATAGACACTGGTTTCAGTGGGGTCACGCGGGATTTACTGGTGACAAGCGCAACCCATATCTTTCCATCTTCTCGTACGAAACGCCAGTACGCCACTGATGCGTATGCTTTCTCGCTGGCGTCGCAGAAGATATGCAATTCTATGGTGCATCTAGTAGGCTCTGGTGCGTAGGGTCGCGGTACTCTACACGCACAGGCATTAATAAGGCGAGCAATCCAACGCTTCCAAACAAGATGATCGGCTTCTTGCACATTTTGATCCCAACGTATTCCTGATCGCCATATCTGCTGAAGAAGGATCTTTCCTTGTATGACGATAGGCGTCAAAAGACCGAGTGGGTCAAACACACTCATCACAACCTTTAGCGCTTCTCGCTTCGTCGGTTTCCGTGTGTGGTCGATAATTTCTGCAGGTAATTTTGACAGGTTTAAATTAAATCCAAAAGTATCTTCGGACGGGTTCCATCTCAGTCCAAGGATTTTGACATTTACGTTGAAGTCAAGATTTACCCCTCCTGAGCCTCTTTTACTCTCTTCGATGTCTTTCATGACGTTTTCGTTGTTGGACACCCATTGTGTTAGAGTAAACCCCCCTTCTTTGTTTATGTGCGCAACTTCTTTAGCGATTTTACGAGCTGTTTCTTCGGAATGGAAACTGTGTAGATAGTCATCCATGTAAAATCGGGTCTTTATCGCGTCGACAGCCTCCGGGTGTTCCTCAGTAAAATCCTCTGCGTTTCTATTTTTAATATATATTGCAGTTGCCGGTGAAGAAGTTGCTCCAAAAATAACTGATTTCATTTCGAATTCCTTCATTGGCCCTTTTCTGTTAAATTCTCTCCAAAGAAAGCGTTGGGCGGGGCGGTCCTCTGCTCTTATGCGGATCTGAAGAAACATTTCTTTTATATCTGCAGACACGGCTATCTCACCCTCTCTGAATTTGAAAATGACTGCTAACAGTGAAAGTAGCAAGTCGGGGCCGGTGAGCAGTTTGTCATTCAGGGACACGCCTTGCACTTTGCTAGCAGCATCGTGGACAATTCTAAGTTTCCCCGGTTTGTTGATGTTAGTTACGCCAAAATGAGGAAGATACCACTTCTTTGGGGACTGTATTGGCTCACAAGGTCCAGCATACCCACTGCTCAAAAAGTTCTCCATATTTGCTTTGTATTTTTGACCATACACAGAGTCTCTGTCCATTTTCTTTTCTATAGATTGTAATCTCTTCGCGGCGTGGGAAAAGCTCTTCGGCATTACAGGGTTATCCTCTCGCCACAAAAGACCTACTTCCCATCTCTTGCCATCTTCTACCCTTCTGGCTGTGTTTTGTAGAATTGCGATGGCTCTTTCATCCTCTTGATTCAACTTCAGCTTATTCGTGACTCCTAGAGAATCAATTTTGAAGTAGTCTTCTATCAATCGATGCAGATCCTCGTCAGTATGTCCTACAAAGTGTACGGCGTTGGAATACGAATGGGAAAATCCGTGCACTACCCACCCAAGTGGAGTCAGGGTGGCTAGTGGTTCGTTCCTCTTTCCTTTACGGACCTCCTTGGTAATGGTCGCTTGCCAATTGTCTAGGCCGATCAAGAGCTCTGGGACTCCATGCTCGTAGCATAGACCAGTCTTGGGTAAATCCTGTAGGTGCTCGTATTTGTCGATATTGGCAACAGTCTGTGGCGAAATCGGCAATCTTTCTATTGTTCGAACGTCGTATAATTTCAGTAACACATCGGAGGGCCCAGTAACTTCTACGTCGAGACGTTCAGATCCACGATGATCGGAGGTGGTATTCACACCAGACAGGCTCAACGGTTCGGCGATCCCTTTCAGGCCAATTTCATTCGCGAGGTCTTGCTTTAGAAGCGTGAGTGTACTTCCTCCATCCAGAAAGGCGTACGTTAATTTCGACTTGACTGGCCCATGGATTTGAACAGGTATGATCTTTAATAAAACTTGAGATCTGGTGGTTCTGCTGCAAGCTGTCGTTTCTTGTGGGGGTTTCTCACCTTCTGCCTCCATTCCGGTAGGTTGAGGGTTCGAGGTTGATGGACGTACGCAAGCTGATACTTCGGGCTGGTGAGGAACCGGAGAATGAAGTAGTCTATTATGTGACCTGCGGCATCCGTCAATGCCACACGAGCGGGCTCGGCAGCTCTCTCTATGATGTCTGGATCTTAGGCACTTAAAGCACACCTTGGCCTCTTTCGCCCAATCCCATCGATCGTCAATTGACAGGCGTAGAAAGTTTTCACAATTCTTGAGAAGGTGAGTCTTCGAATTACAGTATAGGCACAATATTTCAAGGGGACCTTTGGTCTGATTCGAAGCATAGCAGGGTTCGGGTTCGAGATCAGAATCGCTATCTTCAGATATAGCGTAATGGGTCTTGTGCTGCTGTAACGGTTTTATTGTGGTGCGGGTGGTCTCGTGCATCCAGTACCTTGAAGTAGTTTGGGCTTCCTTCTTCAAAAATTCTGACAGCTTAACAAGTTCAGGTTCGTGATCGTGCTCATGTTCTGAAGCATATGTAAGCCAGCGCGTCTTGAGGTGGGGCATCTTCTGTTTCAGGGTCCGTAGAAGCTCCATATTGTGCAGGTGTTCAGGCTTTTTAAGGGCTTTGATAGTTGACACGCAATTCCGAACCTTGCAGGCAAACTTGCTGAGCTGCTCTGTATTGTCAACGATCTTAGGTAAGTCTCTGAGCGCCTGTATTTCCTCTTGTAGAATAAGTTCCGGTAAGCCAAATCGCAGTTCTAGGGCTTCCATTATCTCGATGACAGAGACATGCGTGTCTAAAAGCGCGGCGACAGTGACACGAGCTTCACCCTTTAAGCAACGTCGGAGTTTGGAGATAAGTTCGTTTTCGGTCGATGAGGCTTTGATGTCTGTGACGGCGGCTTTAAAAGAAAGCCATTCACTGACATTTCCGTTATAGTAGGGCAAATCTTTTGGTTCACTTGGACGACGTAGATTCCCTATCTCTCGAGCTAGAAGTTGTATGTCTGAGAGCTGGGGATCAGGACGGGCACAGACATTTTTCTCGTTTGGCGGCTCGGTACATTGCTCACGTTCAACATGGTTCGCTGGTTCACAGCGACGGGCTGGTTCGTCTTGTTCATGGGCGTGTAGTTCCGTTGTCAACCACTCTTGAACGCGGCTTCGACTAGTTCGGCTGGATTGAGATCGATGGCTTCCCTTGGCGTCTAGACGAGCTAACGTTACTTCCAGTTCTTTCTGAATGACGGTTTGTTCTAAGTTTAGCTTCAGTTCTGCTAGTCGTTTCGCGGCCGCTAGTTCAGCCTCCTTTTTTTGTACGAGTACACTACTAACATTAGATCGGATGGTGTGGTTTCGTTCCGATTTATTCTGGCTGACAGTACTTGCCTTCGATCTTACTACATCCGATTTTTCTTTAACAGGGGTTGACGTGGTCGGTTCCTTCTTATCTCCAGACGTACCCGGTTCCAGTTCTGGTTTCTTAGTGCGGCTCCTCGTAACTCGCCCCGACATGGTTCAGTTCGGTTCGGTTCAATATGTAGGGGAGTCAACGGCGGCGCGGCGCTGGATCGTGCGGCTCGATAGGACCACTATGTTACCGACGCCCGGTAACACAATACTTACTTTTAGCGTATTATATTTATTTATAATATGTTTTTCACCATTCTTCAAAATAAGATACTACTTTTCCATATTGACATGTTTATTAATCTGCCGCCATGACAACGTCAAATTATTTGAATATAGGTAAAGAGTAAAAAGGTAACTAAATGTAGGTTTCAGTAAGAAGTCCGCAACAGTTTATGTTAATTAAGACGTCTTTAATACATCCTACAATATTTTAACGTATTTTATAAAATAATTTATTGAGACCAAGTAACAAAATCAGTAACATGGTAATAAAACTTTCCATGATTAAGTTCGCGACCTTCGCCCAGACCCTACCCGTCCTTTGCATTATACCTTTTTTCAGCCTATCTGTCTTACAAATCTATCGCCTATTTCTTGCAATCGGAACTTTCGAATAAATCCACACCAGCCCTATTCTGTGAACTCCAAAGAGGTGTAATTTGAGTTTACGGATGAAAAGGTTATTTTTAATACAACAAGGAATAGACTAATCTTAAAAGTAGGAAAATGTAGTGAACCTTCATAAAATGTTAATTTCATTTTGCACGGGGGGGGGGGGGGGGGGAATTCCATTTCGTAAATAACATTTAAAACACATAATGGCTTTCGAACACCGGGTACGGATTTAACAGTTGATACTTACGGCTATCCCGATAGCCGAATCAACGGTTAAATAGGTATAGCACGTTACACAGGAATCTGTCAGTAAGAGGAAAACTTTCATATCAAGCTTTTATCGTCAAATCTATGCTTCTTTAAATTTTAGAATCGAGAATTAGGTCAAAAGTTTAAACGTGCAAGATATGAATTATAAATTATTGATTACCGAAAAAGAGACAGACACTATTAGGACAGGATATTTCACTATAATATATATTTATCAAAATATCAACGAGTAATTAATTACATACTTGTGATCGTTAGTCGGGTAGCAATTTCGTGCCAGCGTAGTTAAGTTAAAAGACATAAAATAATATCAAAGGTGATCTACCTACAATTAAGGTCTTTGTAAGCGTTATAAAATTTAAATGATTAATTGGCTAACTTAGACGATCACTTTAACTTAATACGGCGTCACAAAATTCTCTCCTGACAAATATCGCCATAATTGTCAAAAAGAAAAACCTCAACAGTACCTACAATAGATCTCAGATTTTAATGAGTGGAAGTGGATGGGCGATCATTGAAGGCGGTATCTCGTAAAGTAAAGGCACTCAACGGGAACGTCAATTTGTCTTCATTGTGGAGATTTTCTTGTCAGCGCCTTGCTTTCGGGTCCTTTTAACCACAAGTCCCCCTCGAGAATTATGATTAAGGGTTTTAAAACTGTCCCAGTACCTATAGGTACCATTCTGATAAACACATTTAAATGCAAGTTGATTTATATTCTATAGGTCTGATGATGACGTCGTCCCTCGAAATAAGGGAAAGAAAATTGGTGATCACTCTTAGCTTGTCCTCTTTTAATAATATATGTTATGTAGATAGCTTAAGGCAAGGGAAATGACAAAGAATAGTTTTTATCAACCATCACAATACGCAAGCGAAGTAGCGGGCATAAGCAAGTATTAAATATTAAAGAGTCTTATAGTTCCACCTTGATCTACTTTTCTTGTTTCCTTAGAACTCACTTCTGCCGATCGGTAATATTACTCTCACGTCAACCCGGAATGACTGATTATGATTACCTCAGCCAATCTTAGTCAACGTATATTTTAAATTACATGAATAAATATTGATTTATTTATCGTATAACATTAAAGTTACTGGATATAACTAAAAATTAAACTAGAAATTGAGGTTTGCATTTTTCAAATACCTACTCACCTAAATACCTACTCACTGAGGTTCACGGGGTCTTCAATCTTTCCCTTCTGCTCAGGGTCAAAGCACACACGCTGAGGGGAGTCACATCAGCCCCATTACTACCAATGGGTGGCACAGTTTTCATAACTCTTTAAGTAAACCTTCTTAATTGTTATTATTATATGACTGGTCTTTTTTAGTCACAATAATTTTAATAAAAGACTCGGAAGTCTTAAGCGCAAACCAATTTAACTGAGTTGAAAACATTACTTTGAATTATTCAAAGTTACAACTTGTCGGTACAAGAGTAGGAGGAGAGTGATAGAGCAAAGTTACAGAACGCTATTTATACCTTACGTTTCATAGTTAGTCCTACTTACAAGTAATATCTCTCGTTTTTTTACCATTACTTACTTATGTAATGTAATAGGTTAGCCTAGTATTCGTCCCTTAAAATAAGTTAAGTTGAAGTATTACGTTAAGTTTAAGTGTTTTTGTTATAAATTCACATATGAAAATAAAACAGTGAATTGACTATACATAAATGGACATGTCCCATCCAATAAGTGGAAGTAATAGGTTTATCCCCCGCCCTAGTATACTATGATCCGAATCTTTTTGGAAACACAATTGAACGGGACGGACGCAATGGACACATTTCAGTCGATCACTGAACAAAATTACGGAGTTATATCGATTCAGTGACCTATCAAAATGTGAGAGTCAATACTTCAATAGATACTGTGCGGAAACTAGCAAAGCGTAAACTTTCTTAGGGTGAACTTTAGTTCTATTTATGAATTGAACAGTATCTGAAGTTTGTTTTAGTGAGGGCGTGTAAGGCAGTTAGTATTCATCTCAATAATATATGTACCTAACAATGTAACCTATTATTCTGTCGCATACTTCTGGTTGTTTCTCCATTTAAAAAAATCCTTATTACACACACACACATACATTACATTTAACACATCACACACACATCATTTCACATTTCATTTCATTTTATACATTTTACTCGATTCACTGGCCATTGAAAATTGTGTGACGCTATAATATTTAGAGACTTTGTCCGCAAACACAACTAGACAAAGACAAGATGCATGTAACTGCGTCGAAATATCGGGAGCTCGAAAACAATACAAAAGGTAATCACGGTTCATATCCCGGTCGATATTACGAGTAAGTCTAGTGAGACTTTGTCCGCTCAAGTGAATAAACAAGACCAAGTGTTGGTATTTCGAAAAACTCGCGCAGCTGGAAGATGTTGATGTCCACTTCAGTCACATTTTGTCCCGAACCACGAAGACAATGCCGTCTTCGAAACGTCGGAGGTAATTCTAAATCTTGATTATACGCGATTAAATTCCGTTTAAGTTAAATAATAAATAATTAATAGCCGTCAGCCCAATTTTCACCATCTTAGGGGTTAGGTTTCATAAAATCCTTTCTTTTTGGAGTTCTAAAACATTTCAAGGATATAAAATGTGTATAACATTTCTAGGGTAACAAACTCCGCTAGTGTCTGAAGAAAGTGTTTTATACAATTTAGATTTTTCACTCCGAGTGAGACAAATTCAATGACACCTCATAATATTTTCAACCCCATCAAACGGTGTAATCAGGTGTGAATGAAATGGATGGAACGGCATCCAAGTAAAAATTATTTAACTCGATGATTTCCAAAATAAATTTAATGTGCTTATACTTTATTCATATTAGTTATTTAAAGCAGGCAAAATTAAATATATTTTAATATTAAAGGGTTAACTGGGTTAATTGTAAATATACCTCTCTAAGATATTATTTTTCTGATTCATCATCTAACTAGTTTTAAATTTTACCACAGCTCAGTTTGGGACTAATTTTTTCGACCTAAAGAATTGTAAATTTCTTTGAATGTTTAAGCGAAACCTTTTGATAATTTTAACTTTATATAAATAACATTTGTTTTTATTGTACAAAGAACAAGACACATTTTTTCCAAGTCTGTGTTGACCTTGCCGAACTTTTCTTTGGCGAACTTTGAGAGAGAATGTTTGAGAGTTAAAATGATAATTTTACTTATTCAATAGCCCGAGGTAGAATTTCGTTCGAACAATATAAATTGAGCAACTTTTACCAAGATAACGTAGAAAGTCTTTTAAATCTGATTCAAGTAATCTTTACAAAGCAATTTGGGTAAAATTATACCAACCTTAAACTAAATAAGTTTTTTACACCACGTCGGTGGCAAACAAGCTAACGGCCCGCCTGATGGTAAGCAGTCACCGTATCCTATGGACGCCTGGAACTCCAGAGGAGTTACATGCGCATTGCCGACCCTTTAAAAACACCCTTTAAGTACCCTACCCTATAAGTATGTCCAAATTTAAATGTTCAGCTGCTTGATACATGAAACGTACACCGTATGATATATTTATAAAGTCCTATAATATTATTCTTTACATAAATTATATTTTTTTTACTAAGCTTCTAGCTTACTTTCACTTGACTTTTTTGTCTTAAACATAAGCCAGTTTGGGTCGACGAGTATTGTCCTGAATTATGGATGAGGTCAAGCCCTGAATTCAGGTCCCAGCGCACTGCGGCCAATATCGAAATATCAACGCCTTACTTCCCCAACTGCGTATCTTGCACGATCAAGTCGGTCGAAAAGGATATTTGTAGTGTATAACATAAAGTTCACATTTAAAAATAATGTAGGGTTATTTTATGAGGCTATGAAAGAATACGGTGATGTAATGACACCATATGTTTGCCTATTAACTTCACCTGTAGTATCCTATTTCGAGTCGATTTCCGGGAGTTATTAGGTTATTATACGATTAATAGCAGTACCGTTTACATAATTACGACCTTATTGGCTTGGCTTATATTATTCTTAATAATATTTTATATTTTAAATTTATGGTGGTACACAATACTCGTAAATAATATTTACTTACTTAATATTCCTAGATTTCTAGGTTCTAAAGTCTGTATCTTTAGGTATTTAAATAAAAGTAAACAAACAATTTTTACATTTTCGGGTAGGTACTTATAAGATTTATTGGCCAACCAAATAAACTGATTTTAACCTACATTATTTGATATAGATTTAGTTTACTTTTATTTAAATACCTAAAGATACAGACTATAGTTCTGTGTATTGTTAATTAAATGTATTTTCATATCGGTTCAGCGGTTTAAGCGTAAGGAGGTAACAGACAGATAGACAAAGAGACAGACAGAGAGAGTTACTTTTGTATTTATAACATTATAATAGGGATTCAATTAGAACAAGTACATGGGTTTAACTACAAATTAAGCTGTACTAATCCTTCAATCCAACATTACTGTAGCGTAAAGCACTAAGAAGATAATAGGCAGAAGCCATTTAAAGACATCAGACGGCGGCACCATTCCGTAGATCACAAAAAGCTTTTCAACGAAACACTTTTCTCAGGAGCATTGCAACCTGAGAAGCGACTTAGAAGGCTTTCTATTTTCAGATCGGTAAAACCGTGAGTGTCAAAGTTATACTGTTACACTTTATTTAAGTTTACCTGTGTCTGTAATAAAATCTTATAAAATGTATCCCATTTCTAGTTTTTGATTGAACGAATACATTTGATACACTAGTGCACAAAGTGGTTCGACAGTGACATGCCACAAATGTTGTCGTGTCATCTGTTTTCATTGAAATAAGTCGACTTTGTCTCCAAAGTTGTGGGCTGTTTGCCTATTACATATCTATTCTAATTATACGATTTCATAGCCATTAATACACCGCAACATAATCTTCGTTGACACCGACGCCTTGGCCTCGGCACGCCTCAATGACGAAATAGTCATTGCCATATCAAACCAGGCTCTCGCCTGAAGCGAACCAATTTAAGTGTTATCTGTGATTATGAATAATTTTGACAAGTCTTGGAATCCCAGTTACACTGGTAGCCAAAGATGAACACTCGGCGAAGCTCAGTGAACTACAAATGAATACAGGGCCAGGGTCTATTGGCTCGCATCCAGCTCTTAACATTACGTTGAGCGATTGGGACGATTGAGCGGTCTTCGCTTCCTCGTAATGCTAGTCGCTTGTTTATTAGTAAAACAATAAAATAACGAGGTGATTGACCCATTAATTGCAATGATCAGTTTTAAAGACTATTATTTTTGGTTTAGTCAAGTGTCATCTATTCAAAGATAATTTTTATTTTCTGTCATTTTAGTCAATGTCATTAATAACTTTGTTATTTTTGTAATGTGTTTATGACAAATAAACTTTATTATTTTATCGTGTATTAAATTAGATGTTACGATGTTTTTCTAACAACACCTTTCATACCAGGTTGATTAGTGTTCACTTTTTTGTAAGATTCAAAATTCTTTTGAATCGAAATAGATATTTTGCTAAACAATGAATCATTAGGTAATATTTGTAAGTACATATATCTTTCTCGTACATTAGACAATGATATCCCGAATATTTGGGATTCGAGCGCGGAACAAAAGCTAACACCTAGAAGCGCTTTCGAATTAAAAGTATTGTATATACGTAAGGGATATATCCTTATCATGAGGTACACGCAGTTATACCCCTCGCCAAGCTCAATCTCAATACATACATACACATACATACATCACTGGCTCAGTGACCCAAAGAGGATCTTGGCCTCTGACACAAGAGAGCGCCACTCTGCCCTATTCTGCGCCACTTCGCGACAGTTGGGTATTCCGAGGGCGGACAGGAATCTTAATAGAAATTAAAAATCTAGGCTATAGTGGAAAAGAGATAGTCTACCTATCTGGCTATCCAATATGAGGAACCGGACAGCTACCTAGGTACCTAGTTTTTATTAGTTAAATTTTGGTTTCTATATGTATACAATTTCATCATAGCGTCCAACGTAACAGTCTTGCGGTCGTCCTGCAATAACATACGAAAAATATTTCTCATACTTGAGGAACGTACAATATGTATTTTTCTCTCGACTCTTTAATATATGTAGATAGTGACATACTTTTGCGTTAGGAATCGGATTTTTCCCGTTCGGATACATTCTTTGACATGAATTTCAAGCATGCATTTTATTCAAGTGAAGTTGAACTGAGGCAAATGTTTTTATATCCTGTAGTGTGTGTTAAATTTCGATATTTTAAATATCGCTCCTTGAGAAACACAGTGTCATTAACCGAAAAACGTGTTTTTTGGGTACAGAGCTTTAAAATTATCGAAATCTTCAAACGTCTAAAACTGCCGTACAAGAGATAAAAGAAAGAGTTTTTTGCTATATTTTGTTAGATTTTAAACTAATCCTGTGAGTGATTTGAGTAAACTGTGTTTTTTTTGTTTAATTTCTAAGATAATTCAATTAAAAGAAAATTGTAATGTCACTATTCCGTTTAGTTTTGCTTAATGTCACATGACGACTTCGCAATATTGATTCAATTTATGGAACAGTGACACTATATCCAGTTATTTGATATAACTTAACGTTTATTTCAAAGAAAAAGCGCAAATAGAATCATTTTACATGGATGTTAATTAATATTTACTAAAGTAAGCGACTTTCAGTCTTAAAAAATTTGCAAATAAGACTAGTTTTTCTTTAAAACTAGAGTATTCTTAGCTTGTTTTGTTTGGCTATATTTTTACGATCAAAAATTTCCGAAGTAAATAAACAAAGGGGAGGATAATAATTGGGGGATGCGATGTAAGAGGCCCGAATGTCATGTAACGGACCCCAGACCAGCCTCTCCTGCACGTGGTCACCCTGTGGAATACCAAACAAGCCTCTGGCGATCCACCAGCCCGCACTGAACCAGCATGGTGGGCTTATGGCCCAATCTCATTTGACATGTACGACTCCTCGTTACGGCGCTAAGTACCCTGTAAAAGTGGTGCTAAGAATCCCCGGGCGGAAGATACCCACGTCATCATCATCCTGCTAGGCCTTGTTCTCATTTACTTGGGGTCGGCCTTCCCTGTTCTTTTCCTCCATTCTGCACGATTGAGTGCAACGTCGGCGTCTATATTGAGGTCTTTCAGGTTTCGCTGAACCGTCGTCAGCCAGGTGGCAGGTGGTCTTCGACGTCCTCGCTTCGTCGTTGAAATATCGAGCGCTACCTTAACCATGTAGTCTACAGGACGCCTCTGTACATGACCGTACCACCTCAGACGTTTTTCCGTTAGCTTTTCTGTTATTGGCGCTACTTTGAAACTACCCGGCGGAAGATACCCACACGCTTTGTCGTCAAAAAGAAGTGGCAGGACAACATTGTCGGATTATCAAATTACTCCGACAAGGTGGCTGTGTTGACGTTAAGCATACCCCAAATCCCAAAGCTATATACCTACCTTAACCGCAATCAAAGCCTATCTACACATTGCGATGATAAGATTGAAGAGTATTACGAGATTATGACCCTCTAAATAAATCTACTGATGAAAAGCAGAAAACATGGACCATTGTCCTTGGTGAAGTCAGATCAAGCACACATACATACTTGGACCACATATGGCCTTGGCAGCAGAAACGACCGTAGATCTAGGTGTATTCCATTTGCCTTTGGTCGAAACATGAACGTAGATAAGTAATTCCTCCTTTCTCAAAAAAACTTCAAAGTCGCTGGACCTGGACTTCGCCTGGCGGAATATCACACACGAAATTGACTACTTATATAATAATATTTTCATCTGACAAAAGTTTAATTATATTTATTTATGTAGGTATTAGGTACATCAATAGGTTTAAATTTAGTTCCGATCACAGACCCGTGAGAGCAAAAATAAAGTTTAAGACTTCAATCCACCGTAAGCAATTAATTCATAAATAGGCAAAATACCTAAACAGAAACACACTCTTATTTGTAACCACGATTAGTTTAACTTAGAAAGTAATTTTGACACCTTACAAGAAGAGATACCACAAATACACATTCAGAAGTTCAAATTCAAAATAACAACATTATAAATACTTTAGAAACAGTCAGTAGCAAAATTAAACCAACCCGGAAAAACAACAAAAAACTCACAAGCGACACATTACGTTATTAGAACTAGCTCTTCTGAAGGAGGTACGAATTCTCCATCATCATAAGTATTAACTTTATTAACAGTTTCAACTAAAACAGTAGTATTAACTTTATTAAAATAGCTTTAAACTTTTTTGTCATTCAAGACACATTGAGACATTTTCTACTGTAAGAGAACAATAGTTTTATGGGTAATTAATAGGTAAGTACCTACCTAGTGATAATAATAATTAATGTGTTTTGTGTCACCTTGTCAGAAATAAAATTGGAACATAACAGACATCACAAAAATAACTTGCTAATTTTGATGAATGAAAAAGTATCACACAACACATAAATAATGTTATATTATAATTAATAAATATGGGAATCTTACACATACCAACCTAGTTTCACAGTTAGATCAATAGGGCTCGTAATGTGGCTATATCTATCTAATTATAAATAGTCGTCTAGTAGGTACCCATAATACAACTCTATTATGAACCTTATAGAAAAAATACAACACAGTGACATTAAACAACGAGTGACATTCCTTAACCACACCGTTATAAGCGTTCTGTACCAGTTGTAGTGGCTTTAAGCTTAAAACGACATTTTTCACTTAAGCATGCCAACTGTCGCTATGGTAAACTAAGCTAGCATATTGACACTACACAGATAATGACGATCGACCTGCTAAAACTTCTGTCAGCTTCTTAAAATCACAATGTCACTTAAAGTAAAAGAACAGTACGTTTTTATTTTTAGTCAGCATTATGGCTTTAAGTTTTAAGCAAAACCGTCATTACAGGTATAATGTCACTTTACTTATTTCAAAACGTTATAATATTCTATTAAATTCAAAAGTACAAGTGTCCTTAAAGGGAAAAGTACGATATTGCTTTAAATTGAGTTTTGATTTTGATACCATATTCTAAGTTTAAAGTGACATAGTACGTATAGATACACTATTTCTTATGTAAATTGACGTACTTACCATTGAATCTCATAGAAAACCGTCACTAAGCAAAAAAATACAATTTACTTCCTTTTAATGACATTGTTCCTATGAGACAGGCATCTATTCCCTCTATTCGCCATAACGACATTAGCGCCCTCTGGCGGTTCTAATAGAGCTAGGGCGATAGGTGTCTTCGTATTGCGTGCGTTACGATCATACGAGCTAGATGGCGTTATTAACTCAAAAACCCCATTTTTTGGATAATGACGTTATGTTTCTCAAGGAGCGATATGTTCTTATAACACAATAGTCAGTCATCGTCGATTTGATACATGCATAAGTAGCATTTACCATTTAATATAACATTATCTAGTTAACTTTTTCGTTAATAATTAATCACGTCTTATTTTAGATTATTTTATGTCACCTCAATCTATGTAACAATAGTAACTTTATACATATAAATATATAAGGATGTAACCGATCATTCAGTAGCTATTATTTTATTCATTCTATACGTAATTGAAACGTCACGTACTCATCCTTTATTATTGTCAATCTTCACAATGACTATACAAACGCCGGAAAGAATATTCTGTCTCTACTCTCTAGATTTCTTTTTTTTTCCGTCCCACGAAAATAATATTTACCTTTCTTCGTTGTTTGCCTTTAGCGAATAAAGAAGCCTCTAAATGGATAATGAGTATTGCGACAAAGGAAGGAAACAACAAAATATTTGAAAAGGCTCAACTCAACAGCCAAATTATTATTGAGTCACTCAAAGGGAAATGAAAGTATTTAATAAAGCATGGGCTTCTATCACCGTATATCATATAATAAATGAAATATTATCAATTGTCAGAACTTTTAACACATTCGGTGCGGCAGCGCAAAACCGAAACTTACTGCCAGTGCGTTACGAGTCATATACTTCCCGTATTTAAAAAGCCAAATTTGCGGCACGACCTCCATTTTCCCGTACCATGTCCTGACTTTAAAGGTCCCTACAGACCTGGAATGTTATCGATTTGAACTAAAAGTCATACTGATCAATAGACTAGATCCTTGTATATATACAGCTGCCGTCGCCCGCGGATCTGTATAAAATTCTAAAAGATATAGGCATTATTCAAAACCCTTAATTTTACGGGAATATACTTCCCTTGCCGCACAGGCCGTATATAACACTAGTGATGGGATACTAAGGAATCGATAACGACTTTTATAATCGACAAAATATTCTAAGGTTGACTGGTAGAGAATGCCTCATGGCATTAAGTTCGCCTTTTGTACACTAAGTTATTTCTTTTGTGCAATAAAGTATAAAATAAATAAATACTAAAATAAAATATTTATTATCGTTATCGTGTCTGTACTGTGTTCAAACTAAATATTATTCATCCTCATATAATTTTAAAAAGGTGTCGGACTTTTAGAGAAGGTAATTTTCAATATAGATGTCATAGTATTGAATTGTCGCATTAATAAAATGTCGTATCGATGCGGAAACGTGAACAATGCGCAGCACTATGACCAATCTGAGTGGTGCGTACCCACCTTTCGGTGCGGTACGGGGTGATGAATTACGGACAAATAGTACCCGTGCCGCGCTAAAGAAATAAAAATACCTTTAGTGCGTTACGCAAAAATACTTCCCGTACATTTTTTCTTTTGAAACAGAATATACTTGAAGTAAGAATATCGGGAGTATAGTCATCTTCTTCTTACTCACACGAGAACATAGAAAAACCACCGCCGCACCGGGGGTAAGACAAGCGCAGATAGCTGCCGCACCGGCGGAAAGTCTAATACGGCCAAATGCTTCCCGTAACGCAGCGAATGTGTTAATGGATCAATTTTCAATTAACTCTTCTGTTTCTTTCTTCTGTCAAGAGTATAGTGGAAGACCGCTTCTTCATACAAACATATTCCCTACTATCCTCCCTGGATATTATGGAAAATATTTTCTATAATGTTAGACTACGTTGACTGCTTACCATCAGGCGGACCGTACTCGTATGTTTGCCACCGAAACGACTTCAGAAGCAATCCCGAATTCGTAACTTCCTCCTTTTTCTTTACGCAAACTTCCGGAAATAATAAAAATTTGCAAACTTGATCAAAAGTTGATTGTTCCATGGAGTAATTCTTTGTTATCGAATTTGGTCCGTTTTCTAATTTATTTAAAACTCACCCATTCAGCTACGTAAAATTTCTTTTCTAGGGTTCCGTAATCAAAAGGTAATCAACCCTTTTAATAAATTTCGGCTTTTTCCTCGTAAATACAATTAAATAGACGATTTATTGTAACGCGCACAGATAAAGAAAAAGTTTCGGATAAAATGAGCAAGATCTCCGAAAGGACAAAATATTAAGGCCGATTCTGCTGGATTATGAGCTATACTATAAGCCATCGTTGTCGTTTTCTGGGACATCATATATAACTTGTATAATATTTTTCACTCTGTCCGGATTCAGCTAAGCGAAATGTTAATAAATATGTATATAGGTAGAAATATATCTTCTTGAATTTAAATTTTTTCAAGTGTGCAAGTCACGCAGGTTCTGCAGCATTTTGTATAGGTTTATATTTAAAAAAATAGTATATTTAAGATAAAATATTACTCTGTATTCTTTTTGCATTTTTGATGGTCTCGAAATCGTGGAATTGTCAATTTTTTTATAAACTGATAGGTACAAACATTTTACCAGTTTTGATGAAAATAACAATACGTTGACAGATACGCATAAATTAAGCTGATACCGATATTTTATGAGTCTCAGACTTATAAAATGTCGGTATCAGCATTTTTTCCATCGTATTTTCTCGAAAACGTTCGTATTTGTCCTCTTACTTCAGTCAACCTCAGTACTTTTTGTACCGAGACTGACTGAAATAGTAAGATAAGACACGTTCGCACTACTACTACTTATCTGTAGTTCTGATTATTTCTCTAGTTCTGATTCCTTTATCTGTAGTTCTGATTCCTTTTAACATTAATAAAGTGAAACTAACCCTAAACTAACCCGATCGGTATCGCAACCCAAACAAGTCTACTTATTGTTATCTCTCTAGCCAACCACAAGAGCGATCCAAGTGTCCGGTTTCAAATTTATTGGGTACGGTTTCGGCTTTACCCACCTTTGACTTATTGACTCCCAAACCGTGTATTATTACCATTGCCGAATGCCAACAAGTCGAAGCTGGGATCCAATATAAGCTCAAGATCCCTAAAACATTTCATTTTCCGTCAAAAGATGCTTCCTGCAAGAGCGATAGATGCTTCCCACATTTTAACAATCAACTTTATGATTCAAAGTTGATTCCGAGCAAGATCGAGCGAGCGAGAACATAAGATATAATAAAATAAAAAAAGTATTCTGGAAGAGCGCATCAAACTTAAGATCTTACACAAGTTACTATATTGATGTATTCGTTTTTATTGTGTTGTCTTTAAAGTTTAATAATTCCGTAATCCGGTAATCACAACGAGTTGCAATTACGTAGTTTGATTTCTCTTTTGAACACACTTTTTGGTCGTACAGCACTATACGTAGCATTCCACAGTATTGCCATATCAATCTGCATGACAGATAGCTGTCCTCCGGTGTTTTTTGCGAGATCATTCGACTCGCTTGCGCTCTTAAGCCAATTGGAATAAGACCCCTGATCAATAACACTGCACAGGCTAACAGAGCATTGATTCAGAAAACTTAATATCCCTACGGATTAAAAGTTAAACCCGAATGCTTCTAGGGAAACTTTGGGGTCAGGCGTTTGTAATTCATGAGGGACTTTGGTGTTTGATAAGTAAATTGGACTTAAGCGATTGTTTCCCCAATTATTGTTAAGTTTGTATTTACTCATTCAGGCTACCAGTGAATAGGGTTTGTAGGTAATTTTCCAAAACATAATTAGTTCAAAAACTAAATAATATTGAAAGGAAGAAGTAATGCTGTAAGTACATAGTAATTACACAAAGGCAATCTGAATACAGGTTTTTTTTTGTAATTTCAGTAGAATTTTATCTTATCTATATTGTATTTAAATTTAACATGCATTTAATACACCTCGCTTATATAGATCACAGTGAACTCTTGATATTGAAAATTTGGGAAATGCAAAGTTGGAGTATGTACCAGTACGGTTACCATCAGTTTGTCACTGACATAAACGCCGTCGAGAACGTAATTTACTTTCTATACATCTCGCTCGCACTCGCATATTAGTCCAAACGGGATGTATAGAAAGTAAATTACGTTCTCGACGGCGTTTATGTCAGTGACAAACTGATGGTAACCGTACTGTTCACCAACCAGATTTAATACCCATTTCAACTCTGTTATTTTTTGTCGTTAAAAAGCATTGTACCCATTTCATTAGACTCGAGATTAGCTAACATCTACAACACATTTATATTTCCACAATCGCAATGTAGGTATTTAGAGAAAAATGGAAAAGACAGACAAGGAGCGCTGACCCCAGATGATGGGAAAAAAGCTTAGGAGAAGAAGAAGAAGAGCAATGTAGGTATTTACACATTTGTCCCTACGAGTTGATATACTTAACTTATGGAAGCAGTAGATTGCCGATCGTAAACATACCGAATAGACTCAGTTTTATTGCCGATGTCACCTTAGCTGACACCTATTTAATTCGTTTATTTTTTTTCGATCTGTTACTTATTATTACTATGAACGTGGGATATTAGGTGACTAGAATTTATAACCTTTACTTTGTCTTTAATTCACGAAGTCCGATTTAAATATTAATATCTATATAATTTTGCTGTGTGAAATCTGACAAAACAACATGATTATGCTTACAATATACAAGATTAGTTTAAAATTTTGGCTAGAAAAGTTATTATACTAAACACTATAATTTTCTTCAGGTAATAATTTTTGAAGATATTTTTTTCCATAATCACAACACACAGATTGGCACTAATAAAGAAAGAGTGTTAACGCACTAGTGATGATGTTCAAGCATGCACGAAATACTATAATAAGTACATAATTAAATATATTCCTGAGTACATTCCTATCTCAGTTTACTTATTGTGAAGTTTCTAGTTATTGCCAAGACAACATTTGCTGGTAATTTCAACAATAGTAGAATAGAAATTGATGCAATGCCAAAATACAGCCGGAGCTGACTAAAATAATTAGATCCCAAGATCTCGAATATCCGGGCTTTTAATTAACAAAGTCCACGTCAGTCAAATTGCTAATGATCAGGCTCGTTAAGGATCCAATTGAATAAACAACTTAATGGTCTGCAAACAATACCGTATCGACATTGACCAATGAATAAAAAAGTCCGTTTTTTCCACGATTGTATCGAATAGCCATTTTTTTCAGATCAGATCTTTGTACAACATATTTTATTCCATTGTACGGATTTTCATAAATCACAATTTTATCATATGTAAGTATCTATACCCGCTCTGGCCATTTTAGTTAAATAGCATATCAGACTTTTCTTTTAAGTAAGTAGGTAATAGGTATATGTCTTTTTGCAATAAAACTAGAGCAGCGCTAGCGGCCATATCGACATGCGGAAATGGGACGAGCGCGAGCGACGGAATCTGCAGCTCTTAAGGAACCACTCGATTTTTTTTAACGCTTACAGGCTTTTAATACTCGTATATACACTTGCTCTGCCTGCTTTCAAAATTTGAAGTTTTCTAGGTTCATGTATTTATAAGTATACATGCAAAGCTACTGTCAGTCATGCTACTAGCAGCTCTGCAATGAACTGGAATAACTATAGAAGCCTGACTAGAGCTCAAGAATTGAAAGGTCTACATCTATAACTGCATACAGGATGTGGAACATGATTAGGAAAAAGTAAAAGAAAATTTTTTGGTCTTTCTATGGAGGTTGGCCACTTGGACGAGCTGCCCCATAGAAAAAAATATCGAGTCAATTTTTTTTCCATTTTTTAAATTAAAACATGATACCGAATATGCCCTTAAACGGATCTCCAATATTATTTTTACATCCTGGAAAAATAAATTAAATATACTCTAGGAACGGAGACTTTCAAATACGAAACTCCTCGTTTCGCTCAATGCTACAGGGTGAAGGGAAGTAGGGCTGCTTAATTGGTTGCCTGCATCCCGGAGCCCCGTCTCGTCACCTCGCGGCCTGACTTCATTATACGCGAACCACTCAGCATTATCGACTTAGAGCACGAGAAATATCTCTGACAAGCTATGTGGCAAGCATAGTGTTCTAGCCCCCTTAAAGTCCTGACTATCCAATTTTGATCCCCCGTCAAAAGTTAAGTACTTATGTACTTAATATCTTATTCTATTAAACGATTTATGACATATTAAAGTAACGGAAACCAATTAGTTTCGGTGAAATTTGGCCGAAATCAAAAAAGGCGGTTAATATAATATTTAACTTCGATAAAGCCGAACAAACATCTTAAAAATTGTATTCGATTATCAAAGTAAACCGCGCATGGTTTATCAAAGTAAATGAGCCTGCTTTGAAATTCCTTAGTGATGTAAGTATTTTTTCACCACACCAGCTCGGAAAGGCTTACTTTGCACTTCAAAAACTGATAGCAAAGTTGCATTTTATTCACATGTGAGGCAAAGTAATCAAATGCAAATTTTGAGTTGCTTTCTTATGTTCGCTGAGTGTTCGCTGGTAGAATTGACTTTTAAACGATGATTTTGGATGATCAATATTTAATATCATTCATTTGGATTTGATTTGGTTTGATTTTGTTTGATATTTTACATTTAATATTTGCTTCGGGTTGGTGTGGTGAAAAATTTTGTGTTTCACTCGGGGGCAAATTTTGTTTACCGCTCGTGCTTTGAAACCCTCGCAACGCTCAAGATTCCATTTTTCGAACCACTCGCTACGCTCGTGGCTCAATTTTAGAATCTTTCGCTTGCTCGGGGTATCAATATTAGCACGAGCGGTTAAACAACAACTTTGCCCCCTTGTAAAACAAATAACTATTCCTACCGGGTAGTTTATTTTTCACCGTTTACCATAATTACTCACACTTGCAGTTTCCAAAACATTTCATAACACAAACTTAGGGCATACTGAAAAATCCTGGAAATGGCCACTTAGAAAAAATAAGTCGTCTCATATATCAGAATCCAGAAAATTTCAGTATGGCCCACGTATGGTATCAAACTTTATCAGAGTACCTAAATGGGTACCTAAAAATTGTATTAAATACGTAGTAAATAATGTAATAAATACTACGCTTTTGAGTAAAAGCGTAGTATTTTTAAATCAAATATAATATCTTAGAATCGGGTACCTAGGTAAGTATTTAAGCCTCGGATTTAAGCCATCGTCTTTACCCGATACCCCAGGAAATTGAGTTTCTTTGTAAAACTGAACTTATAAAAGGCTTGCTGTAGGTATTTCTAGTGCACAAATCATATAGGTATATAACCTACAGGGTATTTATTGAAGGACTGACCGGGTCAAACTTAATTCAGAAAAGGTCACTTCTGGATAAAACATCAATAATTATTTATTTATTTATTTAATATTTATATATTATATTTATTATTATTTTGATGTACGTATATTTACAACAGCAACGGCTTTCGTTTGATTTTTCTCGATTGTTTAATTAATTAATTATGTATGTGTATGTCTGTAAGCGCTTGTCCACCACGTAGATGTATGTCACGTTTTTCTTATTTGAGTCTCAAGTACTGAAAAAAATTATCCCAGTGTAAGGGTGCAGTTCAAAAATTATCTTTTGGTTCTCTTAACTTTATCATGTCTACACCAAAGCAATTATTGTGACACTTGCTTGACAGAATTAATGGTGTAATTTCTGCTGTGATCCCCGCCTTATTGGCAATTTCCGTGTTCCCCTTATGTTGGTGACAAGTTAAAGTCCGTCATTTCCATCTGAAAAAATATATTTTTTAAATAAGACTTTGGTTTTGACTTTTGAGCGATCAATATTAAGAATATGCGTCGTTGTTGAGTTCTCCGGAAAAAGAATTGAGATCTATTATGGGTGCCAAGTTCTGGTTCGCATACCAACAAACTAAATTTTAGAAAAGAAACATAGACAAATGTAATATAGCGTGTACGCAAGCCTTTTCGTAAGCTTTTAAGTTTCAGGTGAAGTCAACCACGACGCATATTCTTAATATTGAACTTGGCTCTCATTTCACCTTTATGTTTTTGATGGGATCATTCCTACACAGTCGGTTATTAAACGAAAATAACAGCAATAATCATTCATCATGATTGTCATTATTTTTGTTCCAGCCATTATATTTGCGTTAGCTCAATTTGTGTCGTAGCAACTCAGTATCAGAGGTGTGTTACTAGTGTTACTACAGATCAATATGTGTCAAATTGCTTTGCATCAATTTGTTGTATTGTGGTCGTTCGACGGGTTAATAACCAAATTAAATTTAAAACCCTTGTATATATTTACGCGCCATCTTTACCCAACCATGGCATTTAAAATAACCATTGAATACTTCCAGAAAACATCAATCAAGTATAAAAATTGATCGTTTAAGTGAATTGATGGTCCCTTCCTTTCAGTGGGTAGATGAAAATTTAATTGGATATTACCAGCTGAAAATTCAAGTAGACGTAACCGACTCAGCTCTTCTTTATCCAATTTAAGTCTTAAGTTGTGAGTGTTACGGTATAAACTCAAGTGTTTAGGTTCTGTGGGGTCAGGTGGTTACGCTGCAGATTCCATGTGTATTATGTTAAAATGCGAAATTGATTAGTGTCGATACCCGGCACGTTCAATCTGTAGATATGCTAAAAATTATTCATGAAAAAGTTGGTTTATTAAAACGACAAAAATCCGCATTGTGAAATGTGCCTACTTAACTCCCCACAAGGTACCTAATTCTGATTTGACATTTTATATTTATAAGAAAACTACTTACATCAAAACAACATTTATGTAAGTGTTACAACATGATTTTAAATGGAGCACCATATGTACTGTAAGAAATTAAATTAAATTTCTAATTGTAAAGCAAATTAATTAGGCACATTTAACGATAACTTGTATACTAGTAAGATTGACGAAATATAAAGTGAGCCGATCTCTCGAACAATTTCATTCCGCATTTTCGTTAGTCATAATTTGTTTGGTTCAGAAACGCGTAACTTTTCAGGTTGCCATAAAACAAACCTAAACTAACCTAACCTTACCAAAAACCTGAAAAGTTAACGGTTTCAGTTTTAGGACTAATGATACTATGACAAACAATATATTATGACTTGAAACTTTATGTGAAACAAAGGGACCCCGATATAAGAAAGATACAAATAAAAAACAGTCTAAAGAAAAAAGAGAATTTAAAACTTTACGGGATGTTACGAGTATGTCGTTTCGTTAGTAATGAATTACTGATAGAGTAGGTAGGTAGCTTATTATATATTATGTTCTTACAGCCATTTTTCCTCTAGAATACCGAAGTAAATATTTGATTTTGAGCCTTCCCAGCATATCATTAATATACAACAGAATCACATTTTACGGTCCTATCCTGACTCTCAAACGGCTGTGGTTAATGTCCATTAGGATACCGTAATTCCTTGTACATCCATCGTCGACACAATTACCTGACGTATCTTAAACCTACCAATGTTCAGTTAAATGTGTTGCTGTTTGGATAGCAGATTTGTTTAGACAACGGTTCGACCTTTATCCATTGAAATATTGAATACCCTTATGACAAGTATTTAAATTTTAACTAGAATCCATAGAAAGTGGGAAAAAAAGTTCACTTTGTTAAAAGTTAAAAGGACTTTGTTAGCATTAACTCAATATTCAATATTCATATACAGTGTGGCAAAATAAGTCGGGCCCTGGAGGGAAACTACCTTAAATCCTTAAGTTGGCTCATTTTACTTAAAGGAGATGTTCCTTTATTTTTAAAAAGAAACAAAACTGCATTCAAAGATTTTTCTTTCTTTCTTCAATTTCGCTTGTCTAAAAATATTCTTGAGTACTAAATACTTATTCGATTTTATGGAGACGAGTGTAAGACCTAATGTTTCTTGGAGAAATGTTATCATTAACATTAACTGTATCGACTAGTAGAAAAACATTGCGGATGTAATTTTTTGGAAGTTTTACTCGGTTCGATTCCTGGTCGAGACAAGCAAATTTTTTAAAATCTTTGAATGCAGTTTTGTTTCTTTTTTTTAACCTTTTGAACCTAAACTTCGGGCCGACTATTGAGTCCAGGGCTAAAACTGCTGCCAAGAAACTTGGTGTCCTATTTAAGGTGAGGCGGTACTTCACGCCGAGTCAGCTTCTCTCCCTATACCAAGCACAGGTCCGCTCGTGCATGGAATACTGCTGCCACCTTTGGGACGGCTCCGACAAGTATCAGCTGGCGGCCCTGGACTCAATAGAGCGCCGGGCTCATAGACTTTTAGGCGATGACCCAGCTGTCAAATCAAAGTTACAGAGCCTCGATCATCGCCGACGAGTGCATGTCTATCGGTGTTCTATTGGATACATTCTGGAGAGTGCGCACAAGAGCTGCATAACCTAATCCCACCTTCCCCTTTCCATCATCGGACGTCCAGGCGCGGGGAGCGAATGCACCGGTTCGTGGTTAATATCCCATTTGTCCGCACAAAACGATTTGCCTCGTCTTTTTTGGTAAGGACGGCTAAGGAATGGAATGCGCTCCCGTCATCTGTATTTCCTGAGGAATATGACCTCGGTCTCTTTAAAGCTAGAGCGAATAGGCTATTACTGAACCGGTGAGCTCCATCTTAGGCTCTGTCTTCACTTTCCATCAGGTGTGACTAGAGCCAATCGCCGATCAGTTTATAATAAAAAAATATATTTAAAAAAAAATGAGCCTGCTTAAGGATTTAAGGTATAGTTTCCCTCCAGGGCCCGACTTATTTTTCCACACTGTATTATGTTATGTTAGAACATTTTGGCCGCTCCCATATACCACCTACATAGATATGGCAACTGTAGACAGGTGCAGTCGTCAATATACACCGTGGGCTAGTAAATCCCGACATAGTTTAAAGGTGTATTCTTGACTGCATTTAGAGACTAAAATGACATAAATTCTCTGAAATCGATTTTTTTGAGAGATAATGACAATTCTTGAGAAAATTTGTTTCTGTAATAACTCAGTGAAAAACTCCTCTTTTCGCTGCGTCGCTACTATGTAACTTAAGGGAGGGGGCGGGATGATGTGAACGCATTCCAAATGGAATAGTGGGAAATAACAAGCGACAGGGGCATGGAGTAAAAGAGGGGAGGCCCTTGTCCAACAGTGGGAGAAGGACACTACAATATGCTAAAAAACGGTAATCTCTTAATATTAATCTTTATATGTATAAAGGTTTTTTTTTCCGACACTCGTTATATGCACCGCGATTAGCCGCTTACCACCATCCAGTCAGCGAGTAAATACGAGTATAGCCCGAGTAGGTTGTTAGAGGCAACAACGCGACTCGCCGTGGGCGATATCGTTACCGTTATTTTTAACATTCTGCGAAAATGCCTTAATGGTCTCGTGAAACAGAAAACTTTCCTTTTTTATCTGTATATACGCGGCTGATTCTTTTGGATGGATTACAATGGGTACAAACTGGGTGCAAGTATACGATTTTTTTTTTATTATTACCGTTTTTATAAGATATTTACGCTTTACTTCTAAAGAAGAAAAGAGAAGACTTAAACTTAAGTTTTCAATATTTCGGTGTTTTTGCTAGGTATATTTATACCGGGTGTGTCTTGTAACACGAGCAAAAATTTAAACTGTAGGCTGTACCTACTCCTCAAACTTACCAACATTTGCTCAGCAACTTTAAAAATAACTTTGTGTTTCGATTTTTAGAACACTTTAAAGTTTATTCTAAGACGCAATGTATTGCGAATTTTGTTATGTTTAAAGAATGACAAGCAACGTCAATTAATTTTTTGCTCGTTATAGGCCACACCCGGTATTATTCCATAATTAACATATATTCTTTTCGTTTCCACTTTTTCACAAAAGGTTATCCCATAGTAAACTAAATAAACTAAATCAGTAAACTAAATAATACTAATAAACTAAGTAATAATCAATTTAATATTTAAAACTTTCGCGTTTTGAACACATATTAACTCACATTTATAGACGGGTCTTTATTTACCGACGTTTCGACACAGGTTTCACTGGTCGTGGTCCAAAAAAAAAAGGTAATAATATAAATTCGCGATAGACCCGTCTATAAATGTGAGTTAATAATCAATTAAATACTATCTATACTATATTATACGAAATTATGTTAAGTAATATTCTTATACACCTTCCGAAGTTTCGCATTTGACTTAGTAAATCTTCTAAAAGCTAGCTTTAGATAGCTTTATTATACCTAGAAACAGATTTAAAATTCTTTACAGCTTCAATATGTTTAGGCGCTGGATCGCGAAGAATCCCACGCCGTCCAGACGGCTAGTCGTCGAGAAGCTCTGCCCACACGGCGCACTGCAAGATATCGGATTCATGATAGGAATACACTCAACCATGTTCTGTATATCTATACCTACAAGCAAGTATTCCATACAGATGACAAGGTAATAATAATACCAAGTCTGAACAGGATCGTCTTATGGAACTTTGAACAGAAGTAGCAGAGAAAACTCAATTGCTTTTATTATTACTAGCGACCCGCCCCGCTCCGGGGTTACACAAAACCTCAACAAATTATACACCTAAACTTTTCTCAAGAATCACTCTATCGATAGGTGAAAACCGCATGAAAATCCGTTCAGTAGTTTTTGAGTTTATCGCGAACATACAAACACACAAACAGACAGACGCGTCGGGGGACTTTGTTTTATAAGGTGTAGTCATAGTAAGTACATAATTCTACTGTAACTCCTTGGACTTTAACATTGTCAATGACGATGTTATGGGTAAATAATTACTAAAACATAAGTTTAATTTACTAATCGAAAACTTAGGTCGAAATATAGTAACAAACATTAACACATACACGGCCACCAACGCATATACGTTCACCGTCATACAAGTTTGTTAGGTAATAGGCTACGCCCCCTCGCAGTTAATGCGTTAACAACAGTCGTGGGTATATGTATATCATGAATTACTAGTGTTTTTTTGTTGATTGTATATTTATGATTTGTAAATTTTCATGAACTGTACCTAAACACCTTGAGAAATAGGCACTTCTCGACTATTGCGTTACAAATTAGTTTCTTCCTACTAAGAAACACAGGCCTATTTGGATTTCGAGATAATCACAAGATCTTGAGACGATTTAGAGATCAACTAGATCTACATTAGATATCGACTAGATGTGACTTGGATATCTAAGTAATAACTTGTCGAAATCGTTCAAGAGGACCTCCAGAATCGCGGAAACGTCAAATTTGACATATCTATCTTACAAATATCTTTAAATTATACGTATCGTAACTTATTGAAGTCTAGTAGAAATCTAATTAATTTTCCGAATCGAGCCGACAGTTATTTGAGTCCAAGGTGTAGTGGTAGTTTGACGCTTTGTGTTCAGGAAATGGATCCGAATGGCCTGCCCTAAATAAACACTGCGCTATCTGCTTATTGCCTTGTAGCAACAGTTGATAGGATCACCCGTTTTAGGGGCCACTCTCGGCTTGAGTATAAATTACAGTATAATTAACGTTTAATCTGAAAGGGTTAAATAAAGTTCAACTAAGATTTATGGCGAAGGTAAGGTTTAATTGGTATTTGATAGCTGCGTAGTATTATCCAAATCAATTAAGGGAACTAATGTTCATGTCTAAAATCATAAAGGTACTAAATTTTGGAAGTAAAATAAGGCTTTAACTGTACAGTGTATACGGTCGGTGCCCCGTCGCCATACTAATTGTATAAGAAAGTGGATACTTATGTTAGGGAGGAACCGACATACAGTATTTTAATTTACTTACATTCGTGTGCCATTAATAAATGTAGGATCTAAAAAAGTATCTAAGGTCTATCGTTGGAAGAAAAATAGGAAGATTCACATTAACAATGGTACCTATTACTTACTTCCGATGGATTACATCATGCAACGTTAGTAGATGCTTAATGGACTCATTGAAGGACATAATCAATTCATATAGACACACAGACAGACGTTTGAGAGATTAAAAGCAAATCGGCTCGGACTAAGTCCTATTAACGGTCCGCATTGAACATGGGCCCTCATTCGTAAATTACCTTAACGTATCGCAACGAATGAAAAGAAAATTGGATGCGTAACTCCGCTCAATCTAGCGTGTACGTGCAATTACGTGTGTGGGAAGGTTGCGCTGATATTGAAATCGAATTGAGTATAATTTTGTTAGAGAATTTCGCAATTCTAATGAGCTTACAGGCTTAATTCCTCTAATGTGCATCAATTAATAATAGCACAGTTATATCGGGGAATCGCATTAGAACTATTACATGCATGACAAGCCGAAATCCATTAATTAAGACATTGAGAAGATTGAGTGGCAACTGCGGAGTAACAGTCAAATGCTAATGTTCGTAACAAGTTCTAATTGGGATTATGGCAGGATCAGTTTAGTCGACATTTGAATTTCCCTTGATATTGTGATTCTCGTTCAATAGATCGGTAGTTAGGTAATTTATATCAAAGGCCACCAAAGGTATCAGCCCATTACAACTTGGATCTTTTCAAATTTAAAGTGAAAAGACACCATTTATTTTATGTAACATGCTCCATCCTCGACCTTATCACTTACTATCGGGTGAGATTGGGGTCATATGCTTAAGGTGGCCACTGATGAGCCTTCCAAATAACGTGGTTGCAATCCAAAATCGGTCCGTGAATGTCAAAAACGAACAGTGTTTATATTAGGATGCCGTCCATTTGGATGAATCCATTGTAACGGCATCCATTTGGAAGGCTCGTCAGTGGCCTGCTTTAGGTACATTTTCGCCAATAAATAGGTTAAGTATCATTTACTTCGTTGTAAACAAACAATAGCATTGGTTGTAAATGTAAACCAGCGGAGCAGATAGTTGGGGAGCCGACGATGCTAAATGTGTAGTTACTCGAGCGTACAGACCTATTGGAATCGAAATATTAGATGATAATAACCGTCAGATTAAGGAAATGCGTACAAATAATTATCATATTTAGTAATAGCACAATTATAGCGTTAATTTGGACTAATAGGACTAAATCCAAAATCTGCTTAACAATTTGTTGAACCCCCCACCAACCAATGGCTCATCATTGGGGAGTGCTCCCGGTACTGAGTTTGTATGGCGAGAACCGGGAATTCCCGGTTCCGGTACTGTGTTTGTATGGAAAACCAGTACCGGGAGCACTCCCTACTCATCATAGACGGCTAAAAGGGGTAAAGGTAGACTACACGGGGTAGCAAGATATCACTCATATCTTAATCTGACGCGCTCGAGTAACTACAAAAATCCCCTCTTGGGCTCCCCTACTAAGAGAAGAGATGTGGATTACAACCTATTTACATTACACGTCTCCTCTCATCTCCGCTCATTCCCGCCTCAGTAGAAAGGCAGCCTTACTACCTACTACGCTTAAGATTGCTACAGGGTTTCTTTTTCAGGATTTTTTTTTTTACATAGGTATTTAAACAAAGATTTTACTAACGTATAAGTAGAAATAGTCTTTGCCCAGAAGCAGAAGAAGATATAAACAGGGTGGAACATTTCTAGAGACTGACCTGAAAGGATAGTGTTATCTAAGTAAGTCAAGTTATTATAATCGTAAAGCTGGATTACAAAGTAAAAAAAAAAACATGAAATATTTTTATATCAGTGACAACCCTACAAAGATATTTACATTTTAAATTGTTATGTCATTCAATAGGATCTACTTGCTAGGGTTGAAACAAACAGATTTTTGCACTAATGTTTAACAAACTGTATCTCAAAAACGGTTAGAAATATTAAGGTGATTAATAAGTGAAAAATAAACTGTGTAGCCTAAGCAGTCCTTCGTTCTCTTCCACACGATATAGTATAACCAAGTGTAATAATTATGCTCTTTTCTGAACCCAGGGCCACGACTGACAAGCTCACTTCAAACAAAACTAAAACCCTACTCTAGCACGTACCTCAACCGCGCCCATTATCCAACTCCAAATATAGGGTCACAAGTACATGAACTCATCAACATTATTGAGGCTATTACCGAAGTTTAACCTCGTGCCGCCCAATGTACATTAGGATGTACACTCAGTTTCGATGGAATGTCAACCTTAATTAAAAAGAAAGTAGGTAGCATTTCATTTGTCTCGTAAAATTTTCGAACAAATGAAACTCAAACCCAACTGAAAATACAACAAGATTCTAATTTCCTTGGCTATAATTTTGTATGGTGGGCGGCACGAGGATAAATAGTTTCTGACGGGGGCCCTTTCGGCTAGTGATTAGTTTCAAGTTCGCCTCTTAACAGGCTGTCAATGATTGATCGATGTCTTGCCAACTAAAGGTAAGGTAAGGGGTAAATGTAGGTATACCATAGGCTAATAGTATATATTATTTAATAGACTTTGATGATATTTATACGTGTACAATAAATATTGCTGTACTATATTGACTATACGTAATGTTTATTACGTTATTATTATACATTAAAGATGTTCGCCTAATTATCAAGTAGCAGAGCGCGGAAGTAACAAACTGGTACATCAGGTACACTCAAAAATAATTATCATCTTTTATTTATCAACCAGCCAAAACAATTATGAAGAATTATGTATATTACAGCCGGATTAAAGGTTAATCTCTTTACCTAAACAAATTACAGCGACGACGGAAAAACACGAGCTCGTTGCAAACCTATTTATATCCTTAATTCAGGAGTCTCGGACCCACGTCCGAGTGACGGACACTTAAGAAGACAGACGGATGTTTAAGCGACGTGGAGATAGGCTGTAGAGTAACGGACCTATAGATCGTAAGGAATAAATTATGTGAAAAAAATGTAAGGTGTATTGGGGCAATTTAGAAAATTGCAATTATTTACTTAACTTAGGTGCTCGTTGTAATAGCGTAATAGTTTCGCCGAAGTATGAAATGAAGTACTTCTGGTTTAGCACATATTCTAATAAATTGAGTCAAAGTGGCTTTATGAATGAAATGAGGTGGCTTTTAATAAAATGTTTGATCGATGTATCTTTAGCTATTGTGTATGTATTTTTATCTATAATAGCCTGCATTTTCAATTAGTAAGTCCAATTTAACGAGAATTATTCAACTTTTGGTATAAAAACAATATAGTACCTAATAAAGTACCTACTAATTTGAGGCAATTCCATGCAGAATTGTCTTTATGTATAGTATATTGCAATAAAGTTTCATCACAGGAGAAATAAAGGTTTCATTGTATCTTATGAAATGTACGTTTCCATAACTTCTAGGTACCCTAAGCTAGATCGATTTTTCGCCCCATTTACCTCATCGAAATCGTTTCCGAGATCCCTGAAATATTTAAATATTGTGACTGGCAGGCATCCCTACTATGTCCCTACCTACTAATATTATAAATGCAAAACATTGTCTGTCTCCATCTTCACCCTTAATCCGCTGGTCCAATATGGACCGTAGGTAGCATTTTCTTAAGCAATTTCATTTGTGTTTTACAGTTTTATGTTGCACGTTGCACGAATAGAATTTTCATGGCTTGTTAAGTAACCGCAAGGGTATGGCGCGAGTGGGTAAACTGAATCACGGTTTAGGCCCGAAGGCGTGAAACATAAATTTTAACCCAGTTAAAGGCGTTGCTCTGCGGAAAAACCTCATTCAATATTAAACTCATAAAGTCATAAATTATACATGTAACAGAAACTGAGAATCCTGCTGAGATATTAAATAATATGAATGTTTCAAATTGAATATGAATCATTGGTACTTACTATTCACCCCGTAGGTACATACAGTCAGCAGCAGAAGTTGCTAAGCGGGTCAGGTGTTCAAAATGATCTTGACGCGACTTATTTTTAAGAGAATAAGAGCGTGTTAAGGTAATTCTGAACACCTCACCCGCTTAGCAACATTTGCTGCTGACCTAAATAGTCCGCTCGTGTATAAACTTTGTGAAATTGAGTTTTTGTAAAGTCATTTGCATTTTTTTTTAACAATTTGATGCAAACAATTTTTAAACGGATTGAATCACCATTTACAAAGTGTAAGTAAATGACGTTGAAAAACTGAATATTATGATATGATGAAAAATGAAAAAACGAAAATGAAAAATGTTTATTTGTTAATTAACAAAGAGGGTACAGTTGTAGTGGTTGGAGTCTTCTAGTAAGTTAGAATACCTGTGATAGAAGACTCCGCTCTGCCATAACATCTAGAACTTAATTAACAAATATAAGTATTAGGTACATAATAATACACTATCGTTTTCTAAAAAGGAAAATAATTTAATTAACTTAATATTGGCAATATTAACTAATTAGCTATTACTGTTACTAATACAATTTAATTGATTAGAATAAATTTGATTTCATAATTGAATACTTTAACATATTTATAAGATATAATATTAACTGGCTGTCTTAGCTGTTATCAGGGTTGAAGCGTTTTCAGAAGTAGGTACTTACTGAAGATGGATGTGAAGCCGGGCCGATTTCCACTTCGGCACGTTCGTGGCGTACCCTAGTGAACTGACCAGAGGCTAAATTTAACTTGTTTTCATGGTAATTACTATAATATGGCTATTTATAATGACGAACTTCCTGCGTAGATGCAATCCATTATACATATTTACATCGAAAAAGGCGCCATAACGGGATTTCTCGTCGTTTTCAAATATCCAATCCTGTTAAATGAGCTATATGTTTGTTTACACATATATAAGTTTTTGTACAAAAGATTGTTTACGAACGATATAATCAACTAAATGGGTTAGGTTGCAACTGGTAAATGGGCATTTTCACTTAACTGTGTACTATTAACGCCTGGTTAGCAATCGTCACAAAACTGACGGTCAATGTCAAATCCGATATATTTTGTCAGGAATGTGACGGTTAGACGTTACTGAAACACGACTTAAGTTGCGCTTTAAAGTACAAGTTAAAATAAAAATGCCCAAATGATTTAAGCCGCTGAACCGAATTGGATGTGGTATGAAGTTAGTTTGAGTTAGTTTGAGGTACCTATGAAGGGAATTGGGATAATTTTAATCAATCATCATTATTATTCCATGTAGATGAAGTTGCGGGCAGAAGCTCTTTATAGGTATCGGGTGGAACAGAACGAGGGACTTTTATGCAAACGGGGAATGGATTATGCTATATACGCACTTTATTTCTTACTATCAAAGACAATAGATAGTATAGAGGGGTCCTGTCATAGTAAATTTTGTAGTCACAGTAAATTTACTGCCATCTATCGACATACGACTAAAACTCAAAATAGAAACGTATAAAACTATCGAAAAAAATTATATATATGGATAAATGATTTTATTATTTTTATATCATTTTGACCCATGTTCATTCACTGATACTTGTGTGTTAAAATTGTTAAATATGAAACGGTGTCGTCAACGCCATCTAGCCGACCATAGGCCAAAGGTATCATCTATCCGAGAATGACTTTTTCTTGATTTCCGAGGCACGTTTTTTTCTTAAACTTTATTCATCTTATACGGAATTACACATGTCTTTGCTTACTATTAATCACGTTAATATTTCTAGCTGCTTTTGACATACAGTTTGTTGAATATTAGCAAGTCGATCCTATGAATGACATGACATGTGTCAATTTAAAATGTAAATAACTTTTTTTATACCCAACTCATACATAGACGATTCCAGATATGTTTTCGTTGTTAATTTATACAAAACAAACACCTTCTTATCAAGTTAATTTTCTTCGAAAAGCTTCTATGAAAATGACGTAAAGAACAAACTTTGATTCCACCCGCATTTTGTCATCCCTTTGTAGACTTTTCTTGTTATACTTAGAAAGTTTATATGTTTCATGTAGGTATACAACAAACTTTTCACCACACCAGCTCGGAAAGGCTTACTTTGCACTTCAAAAACTGATAGCAAAGTTGCGTTTTATTCACATGTGAGGCAAAGTAATCAAATGCAAATTTTGAGTTGTTTTCTTATGTTTGCTGGTAGAATTGACTTTTAAATGATGATTTTGGATGATAAATATTTAATAACATTCATTTGGATTTGATTTGGTTTGATTTTGTTTGATATTTTACATTTAATATTTGCTTCGGGTTGGTTTGGTGAAAAAAATTGTGTTTCACTCGGGGGCAAATTTTGTTTAACCCTCGTACTTTGAAACCCTCGCAACGCTCAAGATTCCGTTTTTCGAACCACTCGCTACGCTCGTGGTTCAATTTTGGAATCTTTCGCTTGCTCGGGTATCAATATTAGCACGAGCGGTTAAACAACAACTTTGCCCCCTTGTAAAACAAATAACTATTGTCTTATGTAAGTATATTTTGTTTATACTAAGCGGCGTGAAACTTTAAAGGATGAGGTTACGCTGTGAATCAGGCATGGCAGGCGTGAAACGGGAGGTCCCGGGTTCGATCCTGGTAACATTAATTTTGTACTAGAATTTTCTTGCGACACTGGCTTCTGTCTTTTAAATACCCTGCTGTAATTTTAATTATATCCTTTAAACCAGCAGATGTACCATCTCGTTCCGCGATTGTTACGCCATTTATGGTGCTTGCTAAATTAGTTGTTCCATATACTTACGCTATGGATTGTCCAATTTAGCTAGAACCCTAAATGGCATAACATAAAAGAGCGTGACTGTACATATTACACACAGTAGAGCTTATAGAAATAAAACTATGGAATAAAATATTCACTGGTGTACTTACCTAAATGTAGTCCGAAAGTAACTTTTAATTAATTTTAGCTGTCCTTTATATCATTAAAATGAGTCGTAGTTTGCGTACATATACAACAAAAACTTAACAGCATTATCACTTATCAGCTTGTAACCTAGTGCAAACAACCTTTATCTACCCCTATTTTCATACTAAGAGTACGTTATACATAAATATTATTGCTTGTATTTTAATCTAACTTTCTCTTACCTCTATTGATTTTATGGTACAAAGGTTTCTATGTTCAAATGTATTAAACATAAAATATAACCTTATAGACACATAGGCCTCCGGTTATGTATTAATTGTATGTACAGAACTCACCCGGCAAATCCTCGCAGTCCGTTTAACCGCTGCTGAATGCATTTAAATTAATTAAAGTCTATACAGAGCAGTAGAGCACTCCAATAAGCTTTGTTTGGTTCAGTGAAATCATCTTAATTCAGTAGGTTCTGCATTATTTCGTGACCTCAATACAACAACGTACCTATAAAGCTGCAATAAACAATAAATATTTATAATATGTAGCATATTGCATCACGCAACCTATTAATTGAGCCATAGCTATAACCCAATGTCTCGTGTTTTCAAAATCACTTTTCTAACTATTGAAACATATTCGACTCGCATATTTGATGTCATATTCAGCCATGAATCTTAGGTCAGTAACTAAATACTTAGAAATTTGCTTAAGCGAGATTCTTATTGGCGATAAGTTTTTAAATTTAAGAATTCCACTTTTATAGAGTCAATAACAACTATGTAGCAAATTGCTGTTGCAGGGCTCCATAGACTACGGTGTTCACTTACCAGTAAGCGGGCTGTGCACATTGTGATATTTACAAAAAAAGTCTTGTGGCGGCCAATGTAATGATTGTAATGAAAATCGGCAAAAAATACATGAAGCGATTAAAGCTGCTGGATGAGCTGCACAATAGATATACAAACACTTGTAGATACTCTACACAATCGCAAAAAGGATGTATATCGATCCTTCGTCAGTAGGATAGATATTATTATATTGTAATACCTACTCGTTCGTGAAATTGGTGCACTTATAATTATTACATTATAGCCTATATTACAAGTCATTTCAAATTTCAAATATTTACTCGTATTTATCTTTAATACTTAAAGTAAGTCATACATTTAAGTGATATTACAGTCGTAGTAGCACTATATATGCAGCTGTAATTAATGATAAAATAACGATAATTTTATTGAACATGTCGATGTCCTATGCCCTAAATCGGTGATATGATATCGCTGTGACCCCGTTTCAACAATCCACCCACTTAACCGCTGTACGTCGGTGTCAGGCCCCTGTGTCAAAAGCCAGAAGACACTATATTACCTATTACAGGTTATCTGATATTGATAAAAGTTTAACCCCTCATTACGATACATACATACTGACTTTCTTCAGTGCCTGAATAGGATGAGCGTCATAATTTCTAGAAATAGGTTCTGATATTTTTGTCAACTAAACCATTTAATTGCTTTATTTTCATGCATTATTAGAGTAGATTAAATATTTATTAAATAAAGTTGTCTGTAAACAAATTACATTAAATTCAGAGATATAAAAATCTCAATCATCAATTCATCATACTGAAATACAAAATCAAGTCATCATTAAATTCAATCTCACACAATCGAAAATAATCTAACTACACGTACCAATACGTCTGTTATAACTATAGCGCAAATTAAGCGAAAACCAATAGGGCAGGGTTTTTAAAAGCTATACAAAAAGAAATGTTTGTTGATAATAATTACTTATAGGTTGATAATCAAAAGAGGAGATGTACTGAGGTGCCCGATGTGACTTAATAATTACTTAAATAGAAATCATAAGAAGAAAGGATCAAGTAGAAGGGGCAAATAGAAAAGTAGAAGTAACTACTTATTTGTGGATCTGTGCAAAGATCAATCCAATGTTATATGAGTTCAAAACAATAGTGAAGAAAGTAATTTAAGTACCTAATAGCAAGTAATTTACCGACTAGGGTGTAGCTCTTAAATTTATGATAATGAAAAGCATAAAGGTCGATGTGGCTTCATTTATTATTCAAATATGATCTGCGCCATGTGTATAATTTCAATGGATCGGGTGAACTGTAATAGACAATGGCGCCATATTGCAAGTTGCAATTTGCAACCAACCACCAATTATAAAATCATTAATTATTATTAAAAGCGCTAAGTGCTGTTTATAGTTACCCAGGAAACTTATATATGTACATGACCTTTTCACTGTTTCAACAGCATTAACCCTTAAACAGGTTGTGTATCTATAAGTACCACATAGCAAAAGATTTTTTTTGGCGAGCTGAGTAAATACAACGACCGCAAAATGTCATTGCCGTAAAGTCTATTAAGTGGGTTATATCGGAACGTGAAAAAATTACAGGTGTCAAAACAAATTTCTTTGAAAATTTAGTTGTCAAGTTCAAATCGACAACAAATGGCAGTTTTTGTACGTTTCTTCCGCTGTATAAGTTCGCTACGCCGTAAAAAAGTACTGTAAGTATTTTATTTTGTATTTTTATGGTAGATTATTAGATAATGTATGTGTAGTCATAACTTACCTTAGTTATTGTTTTCTGTTAAAATATTCGATCTAAAAGTTCGTGGTTCGTATGAACCCTCTGCCCGTCTGGGGCACGTTTGAGTGGTTTATAAGTGGCCTCTGCCCTGCAGGGAGTTTACATGACATTTAAGGGTAAGATTCATTACTATGAATGAACCCTCATAGTACAAAAGTAATATATTTTCCTTTGGTTTTTAAATTAAATATTTATTCAACGGTCAATCTTACGAGCCACGACATCCATGCGAGCCAAGAAAGTGCTGGCAGTTAGTGCATTTTGTGACGCAAGTGTAAATGTGATGTGCACATGACTTGCCCTTAAAACTACTCTGTATGGCTAACAAGGCAGTGGCCATATAAGGACCACGTAGCACCATTGGTCACGAGCAGTGGGCATATAAAAACCACCGGGTTTTTTTATTGAATTAGGGGTGGTAAAAAAAAATCAAGAAATTACTTTACATTTTAAGCTATTACCTACCCGAATCAGTAATCAAAAGTAAAATATGCGTCAGGACTGTTTAAGGGTTAAAAATGGGTTTTGTACACTTTATACAGTTTTTGAACGAACTGTGACTAATTTATTACCCGAATGTCTTGTATTTATTTTATGTTCTTGAATGTGCTACAGAGTGTTTTATAAAAAGTTAAGACACAGTCAATTCAAACAGAACACAAGTTTTCTTACTCCCACAGACATCTAAATATAAACGTAGGTAATTTTGAATTCTAATTATTATTCTAAAAATAGAATAACATTTTGTCATGTCTTTAATTATTATTTCTTTTGTCACGCGAATAAGAACGAGGTGCGGTAAATTTATTTGACTTGACATAATTTCGAAGGGTTGCATCAATGGGGCTGCCACCAAAACGGGTGTCCTGTCTACTGCTGGTTCAATAGTGTAAACCGTCCATTAAGTGATATATGAATATTACAAGCTGCGTAACACCTACTTTATCTGTATCAATATAAATGAATAAATTTCATTAAAATATTTATTTTTCCAATCATAATTGTCAATTTTATCCATTTTATAGATTAAGATGATGCTTATAAAAAATATTAAGGCAAATAATAGCAGCCATGGCATATAAACTCATAACATTATAATACCAACACAGATTAATTATTATGATTAAACGATATAGTATTTAGTTTGTATTTACTTGCCTACAGTAAGTTACACTACAATTTAATATATAGGTATGTGTTTAAATAACTGTCTACATTAAGTAATGAATAATGACTGCAGCTACATTGTATACAAAGGGCCAAAGTAGTTAGTAGGCGTTAAGTAGAGTCAATATAGTCATACGAACCTATGTACCTATATCAAAGGTATTTTATTTATATGCTGAGTCATATAAATAAAATACCTTAGGGGCATCAGGAAGGGTCCACGCTGCCATCGCGCGACTGTAGAAAAAACCTACTTAGGTACTTGTTCCTCGCCCTTACGATCGACAGTTCCAACCATCTTTTACCAACCAACACTATTGTCCGCAGAGCATCATGTCCGTCATCTCTCTTCCACACATGGGAAACGCTACTGCAAGAAGTGGAAGCAGACGTGATAGCCAACAACAACACGTCAACAGCGCTGGAACGCAACGTCGCCGCGCCGCTGGTTGACCGCACGTTCCATATGAAGGTGCAAGCCAGGAAACTGTTCGCGCACCGTGAAGGATGCGAGGTCATTCTGGCGAAAGCTGATGATCAACTCACTAAGGTACAGTTTAATAATAATAAAGCCTAAATTAAAAAGCCTCCATCCATAAAGCCGTCCTTGTAAAAAATACTATGCAGAACATACATACTATTATTTTGGTGTCGTTGTAACATTTTAAATAGGTACTGACCTAAATGATGGAAATAACGATGCCACTAATGTAGAATTTCGAATAGACATTGATATCGACCCAGCCCAGAAATAGACGCTTTAGTAACAAAAGGGCAACATGCTATTACGATAAACGTTGGTTTGTACTTACAGTCCGACAAGAAAGAGTAGATATGTATTGAGGGCGCCATTGAGCGTAAGTTTACATGATGGTTGCAAGCAGTAAATATATCCCATTCTGCCGATTTGTACTTTGCAGGGCGCCCTGTACTTTGCCTATTTGTTTGCCACCATGTGAATGCATCAACTTTCGCTTATTTACACAAACATAATACACATAATTGACAAGAAATCTGGTGTCACCAGGTCTGAACAAATTTAGTTCGCCTTAATTACATCTTTCTATTTTTTCTTATCGGAATACAGCTATGAATGTGTTAGGACGAAGTTAACGAAATAATTAATATACTACTCAAGAATAGAACGCAAATTTAATATCGGTTTACAAACTTTTACACTCTAACACTTTAATAATCGAGCGTATGCTGTTTTCAGAAAAGTGATATAACATTTTTCAAGTTTTTGCATGAAGTCGCTTAAAGGTTTCATAAAGAGAATAAGAATGTCCATGAATATTTAACTACCCCAGTCTCTGAGATCATTTTGCAAGTCTGTAGTCAACCAACTTTTTAAATGTTCTAGAATTTTAGCGTTCTTTTCTCTGTCATACTTGTTTTATGTAGGTAGTAGTATATTATCTCCAGTGCTCGGAAGAAAGCTGCAACGTTATTATGTTGAAAACAATCGGGTATCCCATAATCACCGGGGGTAAAACACCATTACCCCATTAAGTTCTGAATAAATTAGGAACAGCAGCATTTTATTTTTATTTTTTTTGGTAATTATTAAGAATGCGGTAATAATTAGACGGTATTTACAAAAATAAATTATTGTCGAGGTGAGTAATGTAGACATTTGGAGGCTTGCGTATAAATTTTAAGCGGACGATTTTGGGTGTCAGTTTAATTTACCAACTTCCATTATCCATTAATATAATGCTTTTCTCAAAAATTAATACCTTCTAGCTCTTGTATTATTCAATACAAGCAATTAATAAGTTGTTCTTAATTTTTCCACTCTCTACAATAAGTACTCCATTGGAAGTACGACCAACAACTGCACAATGTTTTAAATTATGCATGTTAAAGTTCATCACGTATGCTATTCCGGTAACGCCGTAGGCGTCCTAATTAAGTACATGAGTTTTCGTTGGCACAAATAATATAGGATTCTGCTATACACATAATAGCGTAGTTCCTATTTGTGCTTTGGTTTGTTTCCGGTACTGTATAAACACTACTTAGTAAGCTCACTTGCTAGCGATCGACGGTAATTTATTTTTGCAAAATATTTTTTCTTGCTTCTAGGTTGATTGGTTTGAGTAGATAATTATTTTATCGCGATTCGACGTTAATGCAATGAAAAGTACCGTTACCAAGCAAATTGTATGTTTTTTAACTGAGTACTTAGGTACCTTTTTTTAGTTAAAACTTTCCTCCTCATTCAAAGTGAGTGAAAAGCCCCTGTCAAGTGCGCTATAAAAACGAATCGATTACCTACCTATTAATTCACCGGCATATATAGCATTGGTGACGCTATGATGAAACACACGACACAAACATACCAACTTTAATGCTTTACGTAGTCAGGTAAGTGTATGAACCTACTTACTTTATTGTTATTAAATATAAGTATCTAAGTATACCTACTTGTCATAGTTTTCAGTCTTATCTCATAAAAAATCTCTATAAACGTTTTTTCAAAACGTTTTCTGAAGAGGATATACTTGTAAGTAATATAATACAAAATATAAATGACATTGCCGTGCGAGATTGTAAATATAGGTCTTTCTTCGTAAACAACGGGAGAAAACATTATGTTTTCCGCAGAAAACGCTTTACTAAAACACATGTCATCATGTCATTTGCTTTCGACACATACGAGTAACTAGCTTTGCTAGAAAAACAAATTTACTCTATAGGGCGCATAACTTTTTTGTTCTAGACTTTGTACAATTTGTCTAAAAAAATAAACTTGTTCACAAAAAGCCATGTAGAGGCTCCATTCGACATTATACTTTTAATTTGTTTGAACAAAGGATAGTTCTTAACTATCTTTTTAAAAATGGATTTTCATTTTGGAGAATAAAGAGAAGTTGACAAACTAAAAACCACTTTTTTAAACGTTGATATTTTTTCCGGGGCACAATATCGGCTGTTTATCGTTGACCAATTGCCTGTACCAATTGGACCAGGGATTGAAAAAAACGTAGCCCGAATATTCGAACAACATAAGTACAAATGGGACTTCATGCAATCCGATTATAGGAAAAAAGGAAACAGCATCTGTTCTGTCGGACAAATCGAAATTGAGTTTTTCCTTAGACCGATGTATCTGATAGTCGGAGGCAAAATGGTAACTATCCTTAACTTAGTTCAAACTTCGACTTACACCATTTTTTTTTGAACTTACTATTTACCAAATTACATTTCTTATTAAATTTGACCAGTCAGTTTTCGGTGAAGGAAGGCTCCCTGATGAAATCGGACGAATCCTAATAAAGCCTAATTTTCGCTCCGGGTTGAAAGGTCACGTGGCAGTAACTTTCGTAAAAATTATTGCCTGTGTTATTAGTTTTCCGTGCAGGCGACAGGTACCCTTAACCGCGGCAAACAGCCGGGACGCTAGGGCGATGATAATAGGACGAAGTATTCTGACAACTGCCCAAAGTTTGCTTTAACATATATGACGAGATTATTTCGCGATACCTTTGTATTATCTTTTGTTATCCTTTATGTTATCTGCCTCTCTATCGCTCGAATATGCAAGAGCGATAGAGGCAGAACACGAATTTAGATTTTTCAATGTTAAAGGTAGGCCTTCTGACCCTGACCTTTATTGGCTCTTCGGGTTCAAAGCTCTATCCCGAAAATGAGTAAATTAGATTTATGCGATCTATTTTATACCAAATACTAAAACGGATATGAATGGAGTGAAATTATGCTTTTATCTAGAATCTTCAGAAAACAGGAAATCGAATAACTTAGGAATTACTGAAGCTGAAACTGAATAACAGGGATGCTGTGATGGCATGGAGAGTTTATTAAATTCGTTGGATTTATTTACTTAGACGCAAAACGTGTTTTAACATTGTTTCACGCGACGATCTGAAATTTAAATCATTATACTTGAAGGTATAATTTTCTATGCTTACTACTACGCCTACTATTACTATGCGGGGCGCGATATCTTTGGTTCCCTTCTAATTTCCTGGTTTTATGCCCCCTCTTAAGTTATAGTTAAGCAGTATATTCCCATTTATGAGTAGACATTAGACTCACCAATCAAGCGAAGGTTATGAAATTTAAGCCGGTTATCAAATGAACTAAAATTAGTTTATTGTATTCTAATTTGAATAAAATCTATCCAAACAGAGGCATGCTTAATTCCTATTCATTGTGACACAATTTTTATTAACTAATTTTTTGTTTTTAAATTCCAAAAACAAATATTTATACTGGAGTGAATACAAAGGCATTTAATTATCCGTCAAAGGCTTAAATTTAATTTCGCATGTCCAGCGTCCCGCTTCAGAGTTAACAATTTTCCTAATCTCAACGGCTTTAATAATTCAGGAGCAGAAACTCTGAGTGACTCCTACATAATGCATTCTGACTGCTACTTGTCTCAACCTCATATGTACCTTTTATGATATTCCCAAATGAACCGTATCTTTTGAAAGATAAGACTGCTTGTTCAATAATATCGCTCAGCGAGATACGAGGTTCATGAAGTACGCAAGGGACTTGTAGAATGAGGGAGTCACTGGGAATGTTATTTCCATCGCGCGGGTAAATATGATCATTCGAAAATAATAAATCAGGTTTTCTGCAGCAGGATCGCACATGTTATCCTAATGAACTCGAAAGACATGAACAACAACGTAATGGTTTGTATTTTATATTCTTGTTTACATTTAGTGTGTATACCCAAGGTACCGCAAAAGACGGCAAGGCCCACGACGTCGCAGATGGGAAGATGATATTAAAGAAGTAGCAGAGATTACAATTAAGTAACATATATAGAGTACTATATGTACAAAATCTAGTAAGTTTTCGTTGCTAAAAAATCTTAAGCAAAGAAAACAGTGAGTTGAATGTAAATTACAGTTTCGTATGTAAATATTCTACTCGCATAATAATGTGCGCAGGTTATATCCGTATACGCATCGATGTGACTGTAAGCTTCTAAGAGCAGTCAGTTGAAAATATTTTGGCGTAATGCCCATAGCTATAAGGTAGAAGACGTCCACAGGGCCGTATCGCACGCATCGGACGCATCGCATGCAACGGATTTTGGTATTATTGTTTGTATAGAAAGTCACACAAGTGCGTGCGTGCGGTGCGACCCTGTGGACGTCTACCTTTATGGTACGGTCGAAAGTATTAATTTATGACCCATTTCGTACCTTGTCACAGTGACAATCAATATGAAAGTCGCTATAGAGACCTCATATTATTGACATTCACTTAAAATTGACAAGCACCCAGACTTAGCACAATACACCTGCATTTTGAACTTTCCGTCATCGCGTTGCTAACCGAACTAAGATTCTGTCAATAGACTGTCAGTTTGCTGTCGCGGTGAGGTAATTCCATTCGGGGTGGAGTGGACTGTGGACATCAAATACACAGGAAAGCATTAATTTTGTTTCTCGGGTATATTCCCAATCTATAAACTAAGTTAAAAAAAAAACAATCGTGTTACGATAAATGTGATTAACTTTTAGAAAAGTACGAAATCATAAAAAACTCAAAAAAATATAATTTTAATAGTTTCATATTTTAATAAAGTTAATTTTTTTCAACGAATACGAACGAATTTTTTTAATGCGAATAAGACCAGGTATAGGTATTTATACTTGCTAAGTTGAATTTTAAAGACAGCGTTATTATTTAATTTTATTCATAAATCAAAAAGGAAGCGTTTGTTCACATTACGGTTTGCGTAAATCAATCAACTCTGACCTTTATGTTGAAGTACTTTATGGCAGCCAACAACATATTATCGTGATAGCGTGCATTATCTCATTTTATCGAAAGAGTGATACCGAATTAGGTACATGTTCACGCCGGGTGGAATAGGTAGCGTAGGGTAGATACAAAACCAGATAATAATTTAAAAGTTTGATACATATCAAACACTTTTTATAAAGATAATATACATTAAATTGTCAATTAGCATAAACTTTTTACGATCCGTAATTCATTGTAGTCCGACAAAACCATACATCCGTATATTTGTTATTTATTAGTTTTATTATCGTCTTTTGATATAGAATATATAGAAATGATATTATGGAAAAGAGATATTAGAAATTGGTGATAGTCATACCAGTATACTTATTGCAAACAGGACTAGACTTTTACTTGCCAATAGTTTTTTACATAGGTATTAATATACTAGATAGGTGACCGGCGGGCATATTTATTTAGTACGAGAGCATAATGACAACTCAATATAGTTACAATTTATACCAAATAACTGAGTACCTCACAGCAGCTCACATCATAGTATTGAACAGCTCAAAAGTGTGTTGATCACAAGTTTTTGTAAACGCGTCATAGACCATAGATCTGTGAGAGCCTGAGAGGTCGTACTTACTCGTAGCTATAGGGCTCACGGTCCAATTCGAACAATGCTCATAAGACGTCACAGCGATACGATACCGATCTGTCAGTGTCAAAAGTGACATTGTCACTTCTGACACTGACAGATCGGTATCGTATCGCTGTGACATCATATAAGCATTGTTCGAAGTGGGCCGTCAGTCTGGTGCTCGAATTTCCACTGAACTCTATTCCGCATGCACGGGATTTTACAACAAATCGAAACCTGTTACCGTCGAAGGATTTTCTTGTTGTACAGTCGCCATCAGATATATCGGAGCGGCTAGGGCGCTCACAAATATCTGAACACGCCTCTATTGTCAGGGCGTTAGAGTGCGTGTTTCGATATTGTGAACACCTTGGCCACTCCGATATATATCTGATGGCGACTGTACTTGTACACAAGTTGTGTTACCAAATTGGATCAGAATTTCAGAATTGCTTGTTTTATAATATAATACACCCCATACAGTTTGGTAGCAGATTATGACAACTTTCTATCTTTCGGTCTTTAGTCTTTTCAAATTTTCTTTACGGCTCGGAGTCGTGGTCAATACGGGCAATAGACAGGAAAAGAATTGAGGCATTTGAGATGTGGTGTTGGAGGAGAATGTTGCGCATGCCGTGGATAGCAAAACGAACTAACAAATCCATTGTCAACCAACTCAGATCAAATCCAGACTGTCCACAATCTGTTACCAACGAGTCCTGGGCTATTTTGGACATATTGCTCGAAGACAGCCAGATAATCTAGATAAACTGGTTGTTGTTGGAAAAGTGGATGGCAAGAGGCCAAGAGGACGGCCACCCACCCGTTGGTCCGATCAAATAAGTAACATAACAGGACTTACTGTCACTACTGCCCTTAGACAAGCCGAAGACAGGGTGAAATGGAAGCAGCTCGTCGAGGCCTCGGTGAAGGCATTTCAGGATAGGCACGACCTTCAGTAATGAAGAACACGAAGAAGAAGAAGAGATGACAACTTTAATTATAGGCATTGATATTTTCACCTTGACTTTACCTATTTATTTAGTGGGTAAGCATATAAATATATCACTACACCTTATAAACAAAGTCCCCCGCCGCGTCTGTCTGCTTGTGTGTTTGTATGTTCGCGATAAACTCAAAAACGACTGAACGGATTTTCATGCGATTCTCACCTATCAATAGAGTGATTCTTGAGGAAGGTTTAGGTGTATAATTTGTCAACCCGTGCGAAGCCGGGGCGGGTCGCTAGTGGTAGTTAAGTTTTTTTTATTGAGCAACATAACTATCTCGAATCGTTGTAAGTAAGGGGGTGTACAAGTGATTATAATTTGGGTTGTTACTTAAGTACCGTAGTTTCCTTTTTTTTCTTTCATGGTTAGATGCTATTACCTTTTTATTTTTGTTGGCACGCATACTTATTTTGAATTAAGTAATAAAAGTTATTTTGACGACCTCGCACCGTAAAGCGGTTATTGTATGTATTACTTAATTTCTTTAATTATCTAATTGGAATACTTAAAGTAGGTATACAGTAATTAGCTGTCCTAACTACTGCCAAGTACGATATTATGTACGAAGGAAACATATCGCTACACAAAAGAAGCTGTGCGTTTTTTAAAAGCGTTAGTAGTAATAGAGTGTCATATTACAATGGAAGCCATGAGGAAAAATCAATTGACATCACTCCAAAAATATTCCCTTGTTTAATTGATCTCAAAAAAATAAAAATATAATTCAAATTCTTAAATCGAGCCAGAAGTATTATTTCTGTAATTACTCCGTAACATTTTTGTCACATGTTGTGTAAGCTAATAAACTTACAACTGCAACCCAAAAGTTTACAAACAAATCCAACAACTGTCGTCAATTCACTAGTCGGCAGTTTTCATTGCGGCGTTAAACTGTGAACACGCTATAAAGTCTATAGCGTTCTGTTGCCGCTTTTATGTACAGGTCGGTCGCTGGAGCTTTAGGTACTACATAAATGAACCTTTTTCGCGACACATACTTAATGTATTTATTAAAAAAGAATTGTTCCCAATTCTACAGATTTCTTTTCCAGATTCCCATGTCTACAGATTCCTATTTCTACACATTCCTATGTGTACAGATTCCCAATTCTACAGATTTCCATGTCAACAGATTCCTAATTCTACAGATTTCCATGTCTACAGATTCCTAATCCTATTTTAACTAATGTCCTATTTAACAGATTTTCGATACCGTAAACGTCTTTAGGCTACGATAACTGCTTACCTACAGATGGCCCGTGTGCTTGTTTGCCATCATGAATTAGAATGACAGGCAATATTTATTTACATATTTTAATGTTTTTCTGTACAATACGCAAACGTTATAATTTTCAAGCAAAAATATAAAATCATACATTCTCTTTGCTTACAAGTGCAAGCAATGTACAAAAGTGTTTGCTTTGACGACTGTACAGTTAAATTAAAATTGAATTTGTTAATTGAAGAGATAGTTTTAAGTTAGAACATTATAATATTAAATAGGTTATTAGAATAAACCTGTTGTTTTGTAAATCAGTAAGGAAAACTGGGGACGATCGAAAATCCCTTTTTAATTTAGCCTAACATTTTTATTAGGTACCTACCTAGGTGCTAATCATGAAAAATCTGCTAAGATGGGATGGGAATCTATAGTATGGGAATATGTAGTATTGGAATTCTGTAGTATTCGAAATCTGTAGTGTTGGAATTCTGTACTATTCAAAATCTGTAGTATTGGGAATCAGTCGTTTTGGGAACCTGTAGTATTGGGAGTCAGTCATGTTGGGAATCTGTAGGATTGGAATTATGTAGTATTGGGAAGCTATAGAATTGGGAATCTGTAGTATTGGAAATCTGTAGTATTGGGAATCTGTTGACGTGGAAATAATTCATACTATGTATTAAGAATAAAATGACTACCTACGATAAATCGTACCTATAACTACTATTCTATTCTAAGTAGCGCTTAGGATTGTCTTTCGCTTGTTTAAAAAAAACCGGACAGGTGCGAGTCGGACTCGCCCACCTAGGGTTCCGTACTTTTTAGTATTTGTTGTTATAGCGACAACAGAAATACATCATCAGTGAAAATTTCAACTGCCTAGCTATCACGGTTCATGAGATACAGCCTGGTGACAGACGGATGGACGGACGGACAGCGGAGTCTTAGTAATAGGGTCCCGTTTTTACCCTTTCGGTACGGAACCCTACAAAACTACGTTGTTTACTTAGGTATCTTTTTGTTAGCGCTAAGCTAACAAAAAGATACCTAAGTACTAGAAAAATGAATTATAGTTTTGAATCAGAATTACACACTATAATTTGAAACGGAAAACGCAACAAAACTATTTGTTGTCAATAAAAGGAAACCGACAGTTCACAAATAAGATTTTCATAGGGGCGTTAATACATTGTAAATCGAAATGCCTGTGGCCAATAAACGATTTTATGTGTCTCGGACTATTAATTCAAATTAACCGTAATCGTGGCGAAAATAGTCATTTAAATATCGCGTAAACGTCATTTTACTGCTGTCGAACACATGGAAACATTAAAACAGAGTGGACGAACACGCCTCGTTTATTTTGCCAAATACTATGCTGTGAACACGTGAGTGGGATAAATAGTCTACACAATGTATTATGTACATGTACATGACATATTGTGTGTATACGTACATAATATATATGTAGTTAATTTATTATGATCATTATGAGAAAAATAATTTTGATATTGATGCAAATCGATAGGGTATTTTTTCATAAGCTTTATAAAGATTTTTTACGTTTTTTGTGAATCAACATAGTCATCATCACTATAGCTTAATTATTGTTATATTCATCATATTATTTTATTAATATACCTTTACTACAACTTATTTAATTTTACAGCGCATTGGCGCTAGCTGTAATGCTGTAGAATTATCCCTGAATAAATATCAAATAAATCATGATAATATTAGAAATAGAATAGAATAGAAATACATTTATTTATGACAAACAAACACAGATGACAAAAACATGTTGACAAATATACAATGTATAACATTTAGTGAAAAATGCCATAAAAGGGTCACAACTCAGCATGTTGCTGGCAAAGCCAGCGCTGTTCTTCCGTTGTAACCCAGGCTTACGCCGTTCGACGACGAGGCGGTTATGCTATAATTTACTAAACTAATTAAAAACTAGAACTATACCTAAAACATAAAATTGAAACTAAAACTATTTAATATACAACTTCAACATTGCGGCAATTGCCGTATCTGGAACAGGCCTGACAGCCAAATGACAGCTGGCCGCCACGCCATGGCCACGTCACACGGCACGACACCAGCACGGCCATATTTGTGCTATGACATAGCTATCCACGTGTACATTTTGTGCAGAAGACTTAAAAACTTCTAGTCGTAAAAGCTTTAAACAAACCAAAACTATATCACTAAATTAATTATTTGGAAAAGACGTACAAATTAAAATAAAGTGACAAAAAATAGTGCAGAAATGGTTGGCTCATGGGACATAACTACAGGTATGTGAAAAAAAAAGGCTTCTTAGATAAAACTAGTATCACATCTTAAACTTTCCTGTCTTTGCTGATGTTCATATATCTCTTTTTTTAGCGTAACTTTGAAACTATGCACACTTTTCAGGTTCCTCAAAGGCGGAGACAGATTGTTCCAGCATTTTGTTGCCAAATATCTAAAACTTCCACGGAATGCAGCCGAACAGTGACGGTGCGTTAACAACTGCAACCCACATTGTCGAGCTACACGAGTCTTACGGAAGGAAAGTTTCTCAAAGAGATACGCAGGAGACCGCTGGTGCACTACCTCAAAAAGAAGACTTGCCAGATGAAGCTTACGTCGGTGTAGCATTTTAAGCATGTTGCATTTGTTTAAAAATTTGTTTGAAAGTAACTATGTTTTTCATGCTATTTTAAATTACGATTGTATTATATTACATACATACCATACGGTTTTTTATTACTTACCCATTGAGAAAGTGACATATGTGTATCGTATTTAAAAAAATATGTAACTCATTTTTCCACCACTCTTTGGAAGGTATACGCCTTAGCTGAAATTGAGAAATTATGATACTCGTAGTTTAGTAACAGTATTATAGTTTTTAAGTAATATTTTTTAACTAAAAACTAAAGTAGTCAGTGACTATTTGAACAAGAACAACTTTTGTCGAAAATAAATAATGATGCACCATGATAAGATTTACATACAATTTTTTTAGATGATTTGCTTCCTATTTCTCACTGTGTAAATGCATAAAAACACTTTCGTGACAATCTAACTTTACCCAACAATTTTCCACAGAGCCGGCAGGACTACCGCGCGGCATTCGTGCACTACTGCAACAGCCCGAGCCCTAGCGCGTTGGCCACGTACTACGACTCCCACAACACCTACGTCCAGCAGCTGACAGCCACTAACGCCATGCTGGACCAGTACCACAAGTACACGCTGCCTACTATACTACAGGTAAGACCTGTACCCTGCGGGGCACCCCATCTAAAGCGGGCCACAGACCATCAGTTTTAACTACACAGTTTTAACTGTTCGGTCAAACTGTTCAGTTAAAACGTACGTGTGTAGGCAAATTTTGAACTGTGCAGTTGAGCTGACGATCTAATCGAAATTTCATTAGATAAAGTTTTAACTGAACTGTTTGACTGAACAGTTAAAACTGTGCAGTTAAAACTGATGGTCTGTGGCCCGCTTAAGGCGGAGTCGGCACTTGGTGGTGGTTTTAGACGGTAGTCCTCCACTGGTTAGTCCGTCATCCCCTGGTTCCCCCGTACCAGTTGGCATGCGTACACGCATTTACCCAACTTAAAGTAAGAGTGTCAATATTCCTACAAACCGCAACACCCAACTGTACTTCGGTGGACCTTATTACCAAATGCATAAGGTCCACCGATGTAACAGTTTAACAGTGTGGGTGATGGTACATAGACTTAGAAAATGTAACATACGTTATACGGTCTGAGCGAAAATAATATTTAAATTATGTCATTTTGCTATCGTTCGCGCGTGCATTTCGCTCACACAGTCGAAAGTTTTAATTTATAACCCATTTTGTACTTTGTCACAGTGACAATAGTATGAGGTCTCTAGCGACTTTCATTGATTGTCACTATGACAAGGTACGAAATGGGTCATATAGTAATACTTTCGACCGTACCTATTTGTTCGTACTTGAATTGGCGCGAGCGAGACGCACAAGCGAATGACAAGATATCATTTTGACAACAAAATGTAGGTACGTATAAATTGGGGTCCGTTCTTTATTGATACTGCTTTAGAATCATAAAGCTACATACCATCACAGTGTTTATTACTTATCTCTCTCTAGTCGTTTTCTTCATTGCTGAAGGTCGTGTCCGTCTTGAAATTTTCTGATGACCTCTGTCACCAATCGCTTTCATCCCACCCTACTCTCGGCCTTCTTCATGGCGGTTGCTATCGTGAGGCCTGTAAGGGTAGAGACCTGATCCGACCACCGAGCAGGAGATCTTATTACTTATAAGTACTCTATATTATAAACATTCTTTCCTAAATGATCAAGATAAAATATAATTTTGCAAATGGATACGTCAAGTTTATTTATTTCATAGCTTTGTATCGGTTGAGTGAGGGGGAAAATAATAATATCAGTCACAAAGTGGTGGGAATTCTCTTCGATAAGTAGAGTGGTTTTTTAATATCAACCTGTCAAATTAACGGCTTTTAGACCGTCAAGGCTTTTACTGGCTTTTATTAAATTGTAGCGTATATTGTTATTTACCTTAAGGTTTTTTGTTTTTGTTCTCCAACTTGTAGGGTTTCGTAGCTAAAATAGATTTACGTTTGTGTTTCAAGCTTAGAAAAAAAATTTTTTTCACCTCTGCAGCTCGAACAAAGATACTTTACTACTTAAAAACAGTGAGCAAAATCGCATTTTGCTCAGAGTGAGACAAAATGACATTCAAATTACTTTCAGATTCATATTACTACGCCCTTACTGCGCTCAAGATTCTAAATAAGCTTCTATTTATCTATCTTTCTATCTATCTATTATAGAATCTTTCGCTTGCACGGGACTCAACATAAGCACTCGAAGAAATGTAAAACTTTGCTCTCTTGTTGTACATATAACTATTATCACTCACGTTAATTGTATTGAAAAAATCGTAAGAACAACTTTATATTCCAATGCTTCGAAACCTTTCACTATGACTTAAACAAATTTTACTAATTACAATGCAACCCTGCGAATATGAGTAGCACCTCCTATATAATTATATTTCTAGTATTTCTAGCCATCTCGTAGCAAAACATATCAGAAGAGTCGAAAAAATATTAGGCAAATTTATTTTAGGAACCATGACAAGTCACATTTAAAGTGTTTTTTTCAAACTTAAGTATTTATTTTGAGCTATTCTCAGTAATGATTTTTTGAATTTGCTTTCATTTAGATTGCTAATTGCTCAGCCTAAAACCTTGTCTACTTTGCACCCAGGTTGTCTGATAAAAAATATCTCGTCCAAAATATTTTGCGGAATAAATCCATAAAATACAAGTTAGTAAAACCGTGGTAACAACGAAATATTAATGCTCAATTATTTATATTTAATGATACCTCTTTACCTTAATGATTATTGTACTCGGAATGGGGTCAAGTCAATAATCCATGCGTAGTTATGTCTGTTAAATAGATATATTACCATTAACAGATTTTATTAAACATTAAAATTCACTCAGAAAGCATATACCCTAGAGGGTGATTACAAATAGGACGAACTTGATACGTGGTACTCTAAAGTATTAACCCTTTATCTTACAATGTTAGCTCATTTTAGTTAGAAATATATTACACTTAAACACATATTCATTTAATTAAAAGTGATATGAACATTGAACATGCGGGTTAACTTGTCTGGTAACTTCTGAGAACTCGAAACTAGTCGAAACTAGCAAGTCAACGACCGGTCAATGCAAAGACATGTCTCTACGTTTTGCCTAATAGGTACATATTGTACATATTACATAGTTTACCTTATTCCTCTGCCATTTGCAATTTTTATCACTAAGTACACCTTATAAAACAAAGTCCCCCGCCGCGTCTGTCTATTTGTGTGTTTACTATAACTACTGAACGGATTTTCATGTTGTTTTCACCTATCAATAAAGTGATTATTGTGGGTGGTTTAGGTGTATAATTTGCTAACCCGTGCGAAGCCGGGGCGGGTCGCTATTCGTTATAAATAAAAGTATTCCGAATCATACATAATCAATGGAACGATAAACAAACTGGATGAATGAGAAAATTTCTGCCCCATGTTGAGAATACCTAGCAGTAGGTATTAATCAGCAATGTAATTTCCATGCGTAGGTACCATCTAATTAAATATTCAGAAACGTTTCTGCTATCGTAATTTCGGGTGACATTGAAAATATTATGAGTAACAATTTTCTACCCAATTGAGGTTGATCGGTATGTAATCATAATCAAGAGTGTAATAGCATCAATTTCAAAACTCGAATAGTCGTAAATTCGAATTCCGTTCATTAATCAATCAATTGAGACGTAGCTGTCACAGCATTCTACTGCAATTCAGGAACGAGTATTCAATCTAAGTTGGTAAACTCCCCGCTTTTGTGTAGTTCCCATCCAACTTTGCCTAGACGGACGGCTATCCTGTAATCACAAAGCAAAAAGGCACATGACAAATCATCGCCCATCGCCTGATACGACGTTTTCGCCTAGTACTTGGCTGTCTACGGGCCGAAATGAAACCGAGCCTCAAACGAAACGAGGTCGATTAGGGCTGCTATTCCCGTGATACTCGAAAAGATATATTCGCTTAGGTAACAAAAATAGAATGGAGTTTGGTAAATAAATATAACCAGCGAAATAAGTCAAATGGCTCTCTGGAGCCCGCGGGACGTTTTGCACTGTTTTCGGATAAATATATCAGAAGTCGCGTAAACAAAGTTATAAATGATCTATGATATTTACTTCCGATCTTTTAATCCCTTGTGTTTTCGATTCGTTATAATACACCTAGCCGAATTTTTCACACAAACACATATTTCTTAAAACCTGTCGCACAAAGCTTAATCATTGGATTGGTTAATAACCAACCAAAGTGACAAGCTCCTCAAGTAACCCGTATGAGTCATACTGGGCCAAGAAATGTCATAAATTATTTGAAAGTAAGTGTTCTTAAATCGTGGAAGATTTGTGTAAATAAATGCTACAAGAATAATTTGTTTTGACATTATTTCAAAAGCAAACAGGATTTCCTGAAAATTACTGTTTAAACTGAATTTCCTGATTTAATTTTCGCGTTTAAAACTCTAGTGTGTCGTATATATGTTCACAATTTACACAGACATTGCTACTAATATGCAAGGTAAATAAAAGCTTCAACTCGAATTTCACGTAAATACATTCGGATGTTCATTAAATTTGAAGCTATATTTCATTTCCAATATATTGGCGCATTGAGTGGGCAGCCCTAAAATTAGAATCCTGCCATTCATGAGACTTGTTCAACGAGCATCCGTACTAAGTCTGGTTTTAATTAAACTGCCTGATGAGATATCACATACAATACATAGTCATAATAAAACTAGATTTCATTACATAGGTAACTAGCATTACAAAAGCGAAAAACAGATGTGTTGTAGTGTAAACATGTGTGTGTAGCTATTTAAAAAAATACGATGTATGATTGTTTTAGTAATGGCATTTTAGGAATATCTAAAGTTAATGTACAATGTGAACTTAATTTTATTTTATCTTTACTGTAGGAAAGCCTATTATACTTCTATAAACAGTACCACTTAATTACATTTCATAATGTACATAAGTACATTTTATTTACTGCGATATTTTCTGTTTCCCCGTACTCTAGTTAGTGGTGAATTGAATAGGTATTTAATTCGTAAATAAGTTGAAAATGTATATTATGTTTCGTAAATTAATGGTCAAGAGAAAAAAAGTAATGGAAGATCCATTACTAATAAGAATAATAGATCTTATTATAGTAATGAATCTTTTATATCACTTTTGTTAGGTAATATGGCTGTAACAGCCGTGGTCTAAAGATATATTTTATATTTCAGGACCTGGAAGAAATATTGACGGACGTGACCGCGACAGTCAGCGAGGCCATTTGTAATGAAGGGGGGATTATCACGGATAAGGTAAGAAATAAATAAGCCCTGTCGAGATATGACGCGGATTGCGGGAAATGCAATGACAAACCGACCGTGGTCATTTTTATATTCACCGCTAAGTTTAAGGAGCTCCATATGATAGGTAATCAAGGATTTTAAAAACTTTTGATGTGAATTTGCTCCGTCGTTACTACAGGTACCTACATTTTTAGAAGTAATTAAAGTCGCAAACCTAACTCTAACTTTGGAGTTGCGAGGTATGCTATTTAAGCCGACGTTATGTTTGTGTGTGTGTGTTTGTATGTGCGTGTGTATCCTTTACATGTGACGAGAATCGAAATAACAATCAAACTTTGAAGATTTTAGGAGCATAACTATAAGGAAAAAGTAATTGAGAAAATAATAAACTAATATCAATACGACAGAGCAATAATTGCTAGTTTACTACCTAGGCAGTAGGTAATTCATACAGTTTTCGTGTTCATTCTGAATATTATGATACATCATTTTGTCATGGTATTCACCGGAAGGCGGTTATTACACTGGATGCGATTCGTACATTCCGCTCGCGCATCGGACGCGCGAAGCGCATCCAGTGTGATAATAACCACCTAACATAACTGCTTTGATAAACACACACGACAGTACTTCTGGCCATACCCGTTACAGTCTACCTTCCCAGGAACATAAAATCGAGACATGAACGGCTATCTTAAACAACCAATTTCTGCGCAGTCGAACCAGCAGCTCCGGCGCTACGAGTCGCTCTGCGCGCAAGCGCGCGCGGTGTCGAGCACAGCGGATCTTGCGCACCTAGCGCGCGCGCTGCTGACGTCCCAGCCTCCTGCGCGACCACCGCGCCGCGAGTTCCTGCCGCCGTACCCGCCTGAACCTGATGACCCACCACTCGACGTTGCTGCGGTAATTTCTTAAATCCTTATGCCTCGGCCACTGAACGCATGCACGCTCCGAGCGTCTCGAGCGTGCTCACTCGCCAACCACCATACATTTGTGGCGTCAGTTTCGAGCGTGCACGCTATCCTGACGCCCTGGACGTGCGTTTCGCGGCCCTAATGTTATAGATAGGTATGGCATCCAAGATAAATTTTAGAACCCATAATGATTCTGTCTATGGTTTGCTAAGTTTTCTTGCCACGGCATGTTGAATTTAAGTCCGCAATAGTAGAAATATACCTACAGATTAACTTCAATTCATGATAGGTTCATTTCGTCAGGACTGAGTCCTGAGTCGTGATTGGAAAGTCAGAAGGACAGGTGACCAAACACTGCCCTTTGTCGAGGTATTGTTGACGTTCAGTCAACAGACGACGTTGAGACGTTCGGTTTTATTGGGTAAAAGCGTTTGAATTGTTTTGAGTTGAATGTATTTAAACATGTACCGTTTCATACGCTTAAATTAAAATAAAAGGGAACTACAGGAAACCGCAATATTGTGTATGTCGCTACGCGAACATTCTGCCTCGACCAATATCACTGATAGCGCCTAACAGATAGGGTTCTTCAAAAAAGGAGTGTACAGGTTTTTAAAAGGTCGGCAACGCGCATGTAACACCTCTGGAGTTGCAGGCGTCCATAGGCTACGGTGACTGCTTACCATCAGGTGGGCCGTATGCTTGTTTGCCACCGATGTGGTATAAAAAAAAGACTTCCGTATTGAAAAGATTCGGATCTAGTAACACGTGTAAGCTCTATCCATATATACAGCTGTCAGTTCCCGTGTCCCAATGGGAATTATCAGGAATATTACCAGGTGCCTACAAATACATAACAAATATATATATCTAAATGGGAGCTACAGAGAACACTACTCGGGCGAGCAGTAATAGATTCAAATTTGGATCGTAAATATTTAGTTGTTGTATGATCGAAAAAAGAAAATAAGGTGTAGGTACATACCTATATAATATTATAACATAATACTAAGTTGGTACGTTCTCGTATCGGGAACCAGTTCAGATACATACGTAAGAGTACGATAAGCACATAGATAAGGTATAGTCAGCCAAGAAAGTGGTTTACCACTTTTCGACTCTATCATCTGATTGATTAGTCGAAAAGTGGTAAACCACTTTCTTGGCTGACCGTACATGATTATATAATATTATAACATAACTAAGTCGGTACGTTCTCGTATCGGGAACTAGTTCGGATACAATACGTAAGAGTACGATAAGCACATAGGTAACATGATCGTATCGTATCATTTAAATCAAAGAGTGATTTTAATAGAGATTTAATGTCTAAGAAAAATACGTGCTGCCTAATTTCATTCGAACCAGTGGGCGCTGTACTGCGCCGTTATTACAATAAATAATAATAGTAATTCAGCCTATATACGTCCCACTGCTGGGCACAGGCCTCCTCTTATGCGCGAGAGGGCTTGGGCTATAGTCCCCACGCTAGCCCAATGCGAATTGGGGACTTCACATACACCTTTGAATTTCTTCGCAGATGTATGCAGGTTTCCTCACGATGTTACAATGTGAATGATTTTTTTAACGATAAACATGATAGTCTTTCCGTGACCACAGCTGGTGCAACTCAGCTGAAACGTCGGAATTTTAGGTAAAAACAATGAAATTATATCGCGGTAGACCCGTTTGTGTAAATATTTGCTTTAATTGTAATAAAGTAAACTTATGGTAGTTGATCATAAAACATTAAAATCGATATCTCGAATCAAGTTGCTTGGCAAACATTAAGTTCCCGCCCAACTTGAGTGTGCTTGGCTTAACTTTATAATGCAACAAAGTTAGTCCCAGTTGGACTGCGGTCTGCGTCTGAATCCCAGGAGGCGAACTGTCGCATACCAAGAAAGACAAACTATAGTTCGGGTGTTGTTTATCTTGCGAGGTGAGTTGGATTAAGATCCATGCAGACGTATTTGTAGTCGCACTATATGACACTATATAATGCTTATCAGATATAGCCCGAAATTTATGTATGCTGTATCAATGTTCGCGCGATTAGAATATCTCGTTGGATTTTGATGTACCTAAGCATGACTTCATTAATTGCAAGGAAACTTTTTAAAATATTAAAGCATAAATTTTCGTAAGAATTAGTATTTATTTTAATACATGATTAGTGCTTCAGACACATCATTGTATAAGAGTTGTACTTGCGGTCCAATCACATGTTTCTTTATATATTTACGTACTGGCTTTATTGATACTATAATACCTTATCAAACTACACAACGGGACTTAATCGCGTATTTAAGTTTTAAGATTTACCTCCGACGTTTCGAGGACGGCGTTGTCCCCGTGGTCTCGAAGAAGACTGGCTCAAGTTGACATCAACACCTTCTAGCCGCGCGAGTTTTTCGATCTAACCGCACTTGGTCTTGTTTATCAATCAGTTTGAACGTTTTGCGCACTAGGGATGTTACTCTGTCGACACACAACACTAACGATATTCGATTTATCGACTGTCGATATTCGTTTCCGCTTACATTTACTAATGACTGGATTCCATGTGGATGAGATCTTAAAACCCTCGTCCCGATTAAAATTGCAATGTTTTTTTATTTCAATGGCTTCCCGCACTTTTCTACTGTAGAAATGGCGATCCGTGGAAAGGATTTTAGGGTTATGCAGCTCAATCCAGTGGTTTGGTCCTGACTCCAGCAAATGCTCAGCCACGGCAGACTTGTTCACCTGACGATTTTTGACAGCTGCGATATGTTCCTTAACTCTTTCTGCCATGGTGCGCTTAGTTTCTCCGATATAGGAACTACCACAACTGCAATCTATTTTATAAACGCCAGGTGACTGGAACGGAATAACGTCCTTCGGTGACCTTAGGCTCCCTACAACTTTGGATAAAGGAGTGTACACCGTCTTTATAGAGTACTTTCCAAGTACTGTGCCAACTTTATCCGTTACCCCTTTTACCTTTTTTTTTTAGTCCCGTTGTGTAGTTTGATTATGTTAATAAATCGTGAAAGTTTAAATCACTATAATACCTGTCTGCTTCAAAGCAGACTTATATGTTCTTGGATTAAAGTATCAATCTTCCTAAGGGTATAATATAATGGAATTGGATCGACGGATAATAGTTTATCCCCTAAGGAAAAAACGTACAGTTCATCAAAGTTTTAACTAAAAACTGAAACAATTTGCCGTAGCAAATGAAAAGGTTTACGGTGAAATTGAATTTCTCTATTACATCGCCGGTATTTCTATTTGTGAAGAAGGATTATCTACGTGATAGTATTATGAATTCTAGACTTCTAACTGTAGTACAATCTTGAAATAAATGTAGTTATTCCTTGCATTTGCGTACGTGATTAGGTATTCTACCTACGTTACCCCTACTTAGATAATACTATAAATGCAAAAGTAACTTTGTCCGTCTCTCCCCTTAAACCGGTAAACCGTTCAACCGATTTAGAGAAAAGAGGTAATTTATGTTTTGCTACGGAAATCATCATTCTACGCAGAAAAAGTTAGGGGCAGAAACTAGTCAAAACTAAAACTGTTACTTTGTTCCACTAGTAATATTTCGTATCTTATCTATGCCATATGCAGCGGAAAAATATTGAATTCAGATTTATTCAGGCAAAAACTATCTCACTCTCATATTACACTGCATGTATGGACGTAGATTCTACAGTGGTACGATATCGGATATTAAAATAGAGAAATATTTAGAAGGTTAAGGATTATGTTAGTGCATTATTGTGAGGGTTAACGCACCGCTCCGCAACAATTCGTTTATTTCTAATAATTTCGGTGTGATCTGGAACATTCACAATAAAATTCCATTCCAATTTAAATGAAAATTTGCAAAACTAAGTATTTAACAACAACTACTACTAAATACATTTAACAACAAAAAATAGGTTCGCTTAGCTATGCCACATAGAATGGCTCTAAGGGCCAGCCCACTCTAGCGTCTTTCGAGCGTCAGCGTCTAGTCAGCGCTATGGAAAATGGCGTTGTTGCGCAGTTGCGGCAGTTGCGACTAGACGCCCACGCTCGAGAGACGCTAGTGTGGGGTGGCCCTAACAAATTGATTGTGGGTGCTTTACAATGCTAATTGCTTTCATACACAAAGGGCATTTTGACGGCATTGACATAAAATGTACCTATGTATATTATTAATGTTTCAATGTTTGACGGCCATGGTTAAAATCTAAGTTTGTTGTGAGGAAGATGGAACCCACTCAAATGCTTCATCATGCTAAAAGCATTAATATTATAAAGGCGATGTCGGAAATGAAGACAATCATTCTCTATAGATCCAGTCGATAGATCCAAAATGGATCTAGTGAGAAATACGTAACTATATAAGTACATTAATTAGAAAACTGGAAAAGCGGATATATACCTACTACATATACACGATGATTTTTAATCGGTGATCAGGAGTATAAAAAATATTTATATCTAGCCCACAAATTAAACTTATTAGGCTAGGTGTCACGCAATTATCTCATTGTTTAATTAATTAAAAGTTAAAACATAATTAAAACTAATAACCACTAAATACATGGTTACATGAAGTAACTACGATACGTCAAGTGCCATCGATATGGCGGGAAATTTGACGGATCTATGACTTTGTTTATGCATATGACAATGACAAGTTATTACTCATAAATTATCAATTTGCCATTAAGTTTGTAAAGAGGCTATAGCTCATAGATACCGATTAGTAGAGTGACAAGGATTTTAGGATAAAATTAATCTCAAAGTTAAAATTATGATTTAAAAAAAATCATTTTTTTTCCAAGTAATTACGACTTAACGTGATCTACGTGATCTACTGAGTTAGAAAAAAATGTTCCTGATCACCGATTAAAAATCATCGTGTATATTTAGGTAGTATACATGTATATCTTACTATTACGATAGAGACATTTCTTAAAAGGGATTCACACCAGAGCTACAGTACGGGCTCAATTTGGACCCAATATATCTTCGGGCCATTCCATTTAAATGTCCTAATAGATTCACTCGATGATCGGCCACTCGGACCCTTTCGGGATAAGTGAGAACACCCTGTTTTTATCCAAACCAATCTATTGTAAGAGATAATAAGCAACGTATTTGTCGAGTCGGGATCTCTTTACCTATACTTGCTGAATAAAAGGACAGAAATGTAAATGGGTAAATAAAATAACGGTGACATGAAAATATCGAGACACAAGAATGTATAGACTCGAACCACGTTTGCATCAACTAGGCAGTGCCACTGGCAATGCGATATGCATATGTACATATCCTTAACGTAGCACTTGGCATGAAAACTTAACATGGTCGGACTCTAATGGCGTTATTCATAGACGCATATCTAACAAGCCCTGGATGATCGTTTGGCGATCATTTTGACATTTGTGTTTGTTAGAAGGGGACAAAATTATAACAAAGGTTTCCTAAGTTTTAAGTTAAATTTGGCTTTGACGTCGTCAAAATACAAAGCCAGAGCCGTCTTAAGGTGGCCACTGACGAGCCTTCCAACAGTCCAAATAGCGTGGCCGCAATCCAACATCGGTCCGTGAATGTCAAAAACGTACAATGTTCAATATTAGGATGCCGTCCATTTGGATGAATCCATTGTAACGGCATCCATTTGGACGGCTCGTCAGTGGCCTGCTTTAAACTATGCTGGGGCCCTTGGGCACATAAGAATTTGGGGCCCTTTTGGAAAGTAAACAAAGCGAATTAAACTTACATTTTTCTACTATGATCTTCTATTTATTATGGGTAACCAAATATACTGTTACTGTCTGTCCTTCGAGGCCCCCAGAGGATGGGGCCCTGGGCACGGGCCCCGTGTGCCCTTATGGTAAAGACGGTACTGTACAAAGCGCTATATAATGTGATAACACATCCTGACAAACTCGCATTGTTATTTATGCGAATATACGACTGATATATAGTTATGTAAAAAAACCAGCCAAGTGCGAATCGGACGCAAAAAATCACGATTGTTGTATGGGAGCCCCACTTAAATATTATTTTATTCTGTTTTTTTATTTGTTGTTATAGCGGCAACAGAAATACATCATCTGTGAAAATTTCAACTGTCTAGCTATCACGGTTCAAGAGATACAGCCTGGTGACAGACAGACAGACGGACGGACAGAGAAGTCTTAGTAATAGGGTCCCGTTTTACCTTTCGGGCACGGAACCCTAAAAACAATGTACATATATCCCATTCCAATCAATCAGTAACCAAACAAACCACAAACCAACAAAGCTATCAAATATTGAAACTTTACGTCAGATATAAGATGCAGCGGGGCAATTTCGACTGCGGGGTTATTTCAACTAATCTAAATATCTTCCATGTTTTACATTATTAACTAGAGTGCCATACATGCAGGGCCGGATTAAGCATATCGGGGCCCCTAGGCAGTGCGAGGCTCGGGGCCCCCTACAGTCAATTCTGAACACAGCATATTCAGTACAGGGAAATAAGTTTGCGTTTTTAATTTCAATCTTCAGGCGTCGGCCGAGCCGATCCAAATCGAACGATGTCTTTTTCGCTCTTATTGCGTAAAGCTTTATTTTATCGGTTTTTGCCGATTCCGCGTCGCGTCAAGTGTGGAGAGAGCCCTTTAGGCTTAAGGCCAATTTCCAGTGGAATACCAAAGATGTGAGCTTCAGCGTCACTTTCCTATCTACCTCTAATGGCAAATTTTAAGCGAGGCTAAAGGCTAAGCGCAAAGTTGATTTTCTCAATAGTTAATATTTTGCGAGGCCGAACAGCGATTGTCCGACCATAAGATCAAACGCCAAGCCACATGATTAGAATCAACCTAATAATAAAGAATTTCCATATGTTAAAATTACTTAAATTACTAGAGTTAGACCAAGATAAGCCTGCAACAATTTTGATAGCACTCGCAGCACTATTCATTGACCAGTCAAGCTAACATGTAGATGATACGGGGTCAAGTAAAGAGCCAAAAATAAACGCGAGCGCAGCGAGCGCGAAAATTTTTGTTAACAATATCACAATTTGTGAAAGCGTGTTAAAAGGCCAGGTATCATCCGAAGTGCCCCAGTGAGGCGAGCTTTCATGCGAAGTCAAAGCCGTGCTTCATCAGGCTTCATGATAAATAGTTGAGCACAGACACGAACCAATGTCCATTTTATTAAAAAGCGTAACCGCAGACCGAGCTTGGCGCAGCGAGGCCAAAGGCTAAGCTGAAGAGGAGATGTGGAACACAAACCAATGGTAAATTGAGTTAAAAAGTGAGGCTGAGGGTCGTCTTCTTTCTTTTTCTTTATTTTAATCAATAGTCCTCGTGATTAGTTTGGTGAATAGTCGAAATAACCCAAAAGTTGTTGGTTATTCGAAAAAAAGTGAACCATTTTTCCTGAAAACCCCTAGATTATTACAACTTTACAACAGGCACGCAGAATACGTACAGTATTTCATTAATTTAAAGAATGGATCGAAAAAAAAAACAATAACAAAGCATACTCATTATTATAAGAATAAAAAATTTACTCATGTATTTTGACCCTATGAAACTAAATTTGTTTGGTGCGCGCTGAGCCGCCGGGGCCCCTTAGCCGAGGCGGGGCCCCTAGGCAGTTGCCTACTTTGACTTAGGGTTAATCCGGCCCTGCATACATGTCAAGATAGCGAAGAAGATGTGTTGTGTGTGTTGTGTGTAGTTAATAATGTAAAACATGGAAGATATTTCGATTAGTTGAAATTATCCCGCAGTCGAAATTGTCCCGCTGCACCCTTACTTTTATTTGCTTTCAATTCACTTATACCGACTTATACTGAATGTAAAATAAACTCGTGTTTCCAAATATATGGCTTCGTATACCAATGAATTTTAGATCTTAGCCCCAGGCTAAATCGAGCCCGCCGCTTAAATATTTAGAATTAAGTTGTGACTGACTATTGTATGATTTATTGATTTTAAGCAGTTAAAACTGATGTGAACAGCTAAATTCAGTCGACATTGTCACGCTTTTAGCACTGTCGAATAATGTTTTCAACAAGTGTAAACACGCGTTGAATAGGTACGTCAGAAAATAGGTATGCATTATAGTTTAATATTCGTTATGTAGGTAAACATTAATTAAGTAACTTTGATAATTTGTGTAGGATAAGTAATTTGATTGCTCTGTGTGTATAAGAAGGCAGTTAATTAGATCCACTATGTGATCAGTATATAAAGGTAATCTGATATCCATAGATAGGTAATTAGATCCCCTAACTATCATGATTATAATACCTTGTGGTAATTATCAGTGATCGTACATTTTCCAGCATTTTTGGTGCAGCAGAGTGGTGTTAACGGAATTGGTAGAGATAATTTCAACTGAAATGGTAAATTAAGGTTAATATTAATGTAATTAACGCTAATTAATCATTAGGGTTGAAATTATTTATACCAATTCCGTTATCACCACTCCGCTGCACCAAATCAATTCGCGTGGTGTTAACGGAATTGGTATAGATAATTTCAACTGAAATGGTAAATTAAGGTTAATATCAACGTAATAAACGCTAATTAATCATTAGGGTTGAAATTATTTATACCAATTCCGTTAACAACACTTCGTGCACCAAAAATGCTGGAAAATGTACAATCACTGGTAATTATACTATCGTACCTATAACAGACCTAGCTATGATTCAACGTCAATGGATGATTTTTATTATGACATTTATGACATGTGGAAAAAATGCACACTTTTATTTTGGATTAAATATAGTAAATTTTAAAATAGTAACCCGAAGTAAAATATTCCAGAGGAAGCTTCTTCGCTACGCCTTACTGTAATAAATAATAAAAATGAATTTATTGTGTACAGGAGGTGATGCCACCGGTGCTACGTGGGGAGATGCTACTAGACCGCATGGGCGGCGGCCAGGCGCGCATGAGCTACGAGCAACTGCGCAAGGACGCGCAAGACCTGGAGATGCAGATCAAGCAACTACAGGTACTTTAAGGAGATACCACCATGTTGCGTGGGGCGATAATGCTACTAGACCGCATGGGCGGTGGCCAGCCGCGCATGTGCTACGAGCAGCTGCGCAAGGACGAGCAAGATCTGGAGATGCAGATCAAGCAACTACAGGTACTTTAAAGAGATACCACCATGTTGCGTGGGGTGATGCTCCTAGACAGCATGGGCGGCGGCCAGACGCGCATGAGCTACGAGCAGCTGCGCAAGGTCGCGCAAGATCTGATGGTCCATGAGATGCAGATCAAGCAACTACAGGTAGGTACTTTAAGGAGATACCACCATGTTGCGTGGGGAGATGCTACTCGACCGCATGGGCGGCGAGCAGGTAGGTATACATGAGCTAAGAACAATAAAATTACAGGTAAGTACGTTTTCTTAATAACCTCTTACAGGAACTATAAATATTTTAAATATGTGCGTCTTACTCAATAGCAATTACGAGGTGCTTGGGTGCTCCCACTTAATTTAGGCAGATGGTTATTACAAGTTTTCACTTTTATTCAGAAAGTTGATCACTCTGTTTTCCATACATTTTTATTGCGTTGCAAAATAAAGATACCTGTAGCTTAGATGGTAATTAAAGCAAAGTATGGTGATATAGCTATTTAAAAAAAAACAAGAGTTCGGCTATCTCGAAAAAGTCTAAAACCATGAAACTTTTACTAGATCATTCTATATGTCCATTTTCTGAACCAGCCTTAGGTGCCGTGTCAGTGGTTAGAAGGTTATTCATTAATTACCGGACACTCAGTATAAGTAATAACTTCAGTTCAACGACCCCGCTCGCTTAGCCGTAGGCGGATGATAATATTCAAATCCTCGATTTCTGTGTGTTAAATAAACTGTGTACTAAAAAGGCGACTTTCTTTGAATCTGCCTGGTTTGGGCGAGCTCCTGTCGAATATTTCCCCTGTAAATCACTTCAACGGAAGCCTCCATTACGCTGGATGAATTTGCGTTGCGATTGAGAAGCGACGCGACGCGTGATGCGAAAGGCGAAAGATTTTGGAATTACGTTATAATTTGAATACGTCTCGTCTCAGTAATTGAAAAGATTTGCTTTCTCAATAAACAAGGGTGGAACATTAAATGTGATTGATCTAAAATTTTATATTGTTGTAGTCAAATGTGTTGAATTCAGAAATAATTATACAGGGGACATGCCACCATAAATATTGTAAAATATACATAATAAAACTCTTCACTGACCCTTTCAGTAGGTAGTTAAGGAACTGCTAACTGAAGCAAATAAAGTACCCTTTATGCTATAAAGTTTCTAAGAATGATTGAGCTCAGAACTTTTTGCTGAAACTTTTTAGAGTTTTTGGTAAAACTTTCTTTTCTCGCCAATGTCACAACTTTACAACGTAGGTACGTTTATAATGCGACGCAAATACAATGTTTTTAACAGTAATTAATTAAATACCTACCTACTAACAATTAATTGGTACAAGTTTACCAATGGTTTGTTTGTATGTTACATTACATTACAACAAAACCACTTCTTTACACCCCCCCCCCCCCCCCCCCCCCGTGTCCTCAAAACATATTCATAAAATGCAAACTTTACCAGTCCTGTGTGTACAGTCACGTGCTATAATATGTTACTCTTCGAAGGCCGCAAAAATATGTGACACACTCTTATGGCTCTACAAATAAGATCGTGTCAGATATTTTTGCGGCCTTCGTTGTGTAACATATTATTGCAAGTGACTGTACATTCCATACTTACCTACCCAATTCCCTTCGGCGCCCAACTTATGTGAAATTTAATTAACAAAGCATTCGGGAAAAAGTACCTAAGCAATGTTTTCTCTTTAACTTTACGTGCCTGCTACGTAAACGCAATCTGAAAATGTAACAGATTTAGCCCAACAACAGATTACCTACTTAATATAATGAGGGTCTTATTATTAGCATAAGAATCCATCTTCTGTAATGGTAATGGTATAGTCGTCCTATTAGTCTACACTATACAGCCACAGAATATAAATTTCAAGAAAATCAAGCTCTCGATCTATTGTAAAAAGAAGGCCAAGAGCAATGTCGGGCCATGCTCAGTGTAGGGTTCCGTAGTTACCCGCTTGACACAATAGGCTGCCTTGAACGGTGGCTATTAGGTGGTATCCTGTGTATACATAACAAGCAAAACGAAGTAGGTACCTTTGCAGCACTTTTACTAAGGAAGCCTTTTTGCAAAAACTTTCAGCTTTTATATGTATACTAAGACTTTTTTTAATTAGCCTTTAGGAGTGTCCCACTGCTGGGCAAAGGCCACCCCTCTTTCCCGCCATTTGGTCCTATCCGATGCACACTCCCTTTACAAAATGTGTCAAGATCGTCCCGCCATCTCCGTTTTGGTCTTCCTCTGCCCCGAGATCCATCCTCTGGGACCCAGTCTGTAGCTAGTTTGGTCTAGCGCTCCGGGTGCATTAGGCAGACGTGCCCTACCCAGAAACCACCTTATATACAAGACGATTTTGTTCACAGGACGGATTGGAGGCGCTCGCCCGGCTCCAGGCTCGCGGGTTGGAGACAAACATGTACAGCAAAGTTAACGAGATACAGGTACGAAATAATCATAATTAAAATCTATTTATAAAAAAACACCAAACCGAATAGGTACAGAACCCCCTCCTTCTATAAAGTTGAAGTCGGTTAACAAGTAGGTAGGTAACTATACCTACTTAAATTAAAAGATGGCTTACAATGACGGATAAAGACAGTACAATAAATGATAAAAAAATAGGTACCTACCTACCTACAAACGAATTGACAACCTTTTTTTGAAAGTCAGAAGCAGCGATACCTACCTTAGCGCGAGTGTAACGCACGGATGTTGAATTTTCTTAGTAAGGTAGGTATAACGATTTTGAAAAACCTCCGTTTTGCACTTAAATTAGGTATAATGGTAGTTATTGATTGTTTTTATTAGACAGTACTTACCTACATATTTTATGACACTCAGTAAAAAAATGGTAAAACACCTAGTAAAATTTTGTAGAGAATGTGCGGAAAGAGAAGAGTCGTAGAATGTATTGTTTCCCATATACTCCACGACTCTTCTGCACAGACTCTATTGTAAACGTTTCGTTTCTTCGCAAAAAAAATCTTAACTTTATTTACCGTTCGTTCCTCTCAGTTCTTTAAGAAACACTTAGGTACCTGTACCGCCAGTTTAAATACGGCTAAGCTAAAACAAATGCTGGTAGTTGAACGTCATTAAAAATTCACGCTCAGTCTGATTCTGCGGTTAAAATAAACGTATCAATTCCACTTGGCCCGATTATTGAAGCGGCGGCCTAAAATATTCCGGAAAATAATAGCTTCCGGAATTCGTTTACACGAAACGGAATTGTGCAAAATGTGTAATATGTACACTCAATTAAAATGGGCCGGTACCTCTTTTGAATAGTAATTCGTACATAGGTACAGGTACCAATTACGAATAGACTGTAGGCTGTAGGACCTAACATTAACCTATCCTATACCCATAAGTACCCGTATTGTCCTTAAAGATAAAAGACAGAAAATCAGGCTGTTGTTGTAGAAACAACAAGTAAAAATATTTTGTTGTCTTCTCGTACTTTAATTTAGGTAGGTACCTATCTACTTCAATGGTGTGGTACACAGGGTTCAAACATCAGAATAAAACATTATTTTTTTTAGTCTAAGTTCAACAACGGTACAAATGAAGTGTCATTGTTGTTCACAAACTGCTTTCAAACTTTTCCCATAAAAGTTTATATTTTCACAAAATTATAACAATTTTTCATAGATAAACTGAAGGGTACACGGTAAGAACATGTCTAGTCCCTTTTTTTGAAAAATGAGATTTTAATCTCAAAATGTAGAGCTCTCAATGAACTATTAGTAACAATTTCGGTTACCTGTGTAATCATAAATATAACTCCTTTTTTTCTTACTTTAAAAACACCTATACACGAAATTAATATGGTTAATTATGTACATCGTTCCTTTCAAACCGCGATAACTCAAAATGTTGTCAGAGTGACTAGACATGTTCTTTCCGTGTACCCTTCAAATGTTATGTTACGATCAAGACTTAAGCGACATCTGGCTTTTGCAACTTACATTTATTTAGATTAAAAGTTTTGAAAACAGCGCCATCTGTTAAAGGGTGCTCAAACTGATTTACGCTAACAGTAACAATGGTGTTCCATATAAAGCTACTCAGAGCGAACTATAGGGAGCGTTCATGAACTGCTAGGGGGCAGCACACTCTGTTTATTGGCGCGAAGTATAAATGTCGAGTTTTAGGTTCCGGTTTAGTCCACAAGTAGTCGTCTCGTCTGTTTACGAATAGGACTTATATATATTTAATTACACAAACGGGTCTACCGCGATATAATTTCATTGTTTTCGTGTTCGTGACCACAGCTGGTGCAACTCAGCTGAAACGTCGGAATTAAAGGTAAAAACAATGAAATTATATCGCGGTAGACCCGTTTGTGTAATTAAATATGTGTACAAAACGCGAGAGTTTAAAGTGTTATAGGACTTATATATATTTTTACTTTGCCAGGAGGACGTATCTATGAAAAAATATGACTACAGGGCGACACAACTTCATCTTGCTGCGGTAAGAGCTCAGGTAAGTCCCATCCTATTACTAAACGACTAATAATAAAAACCGGCCAAGTGCGAATCGGACTCGCGCACGCGTACCATTACGCAAAAAAAGGGGCAAAAAATGACGTTTGTTGTATACGCCCCACTTAAATATTTATTTTGTTTTTAGTATTGGTTGTTATGGCGGCAAGAGAAAATTTCAATTGTCTAGCTATTAAGGGTCATGAGTTACTGTTACTGCAGCCTGGTGACAGACAGACGGACAGACAGACGTCTTAGTAATAGGGTCCCGTTTTACCTTTAATCAATTACCTACTCATGTAGGTATAAAATATCGTAGCGAAAAAGTATGTTCCGTTTCAGAGGAAGAGAATATAGTAGATGACATCCTCCTTGGAATCACAAAGTTACCCTAAAACCATTTACCGTAGCCTACCAGATTAAGGTGGAGGGATATATCGTTAGATGACAATAAAACTTACAATGTATAGAGGTATATGGAACCCCAGAAAAGCCTTTATTCTACAGCTACATTACACTACGCTTGTTTTTTGATGAAATTTTATTTAGCTTTTATGGCTGTTATACCTATTATGTAACGATTTTACCATACTAAACCTAAAAGATATTAGATCCCTACCAGATTCAGATTCATAACAACATAAGTAGGTAAGTAGGTACTTACGTTACTTACGACTTTTCAGGATAGGTCGACATTTCAGCTATTGTAAAATTATTATTGTACGATACAAGTGCGGAAAGTAGGAAATTCGCAATGAGTGGTGAAGTCGGTTGCGAATTTTACAGTAGGTACATACGGCCCTTTGATTTTTTTACATAGGTACGGAAAGTGCTTATTCCCGCACTAGTGCGGGAAAGTAGCATCATAATTCTACTTACTGTAAATTTTATTACAATTGTATTGCCATCGTCCAATTACTTTACTATGATAAACAACATTAATGACATTAAGTATAGGTACATTTTATACAACTGATGATATTGTCTGCACTGTCTGTAGACGCTCATCTAGTCTACAGTATGTACATTCCAAGTACCTATATCCATCAAACTAGGCTTCTGAGACGGCTACTAAAATATTTCGTTGCTGGCCAACTAGGTACTCTTTTCTTCTAAGTGTTTACATTCCGACAGGCTGCTGGGCACGGGCCGAAAGCGCAAGCGCCAAAGCCTTTGCACATGTGCAGGGAACCGGCAGCTTGAATCAATAGTTTCAACTTTTCCCGCTTTTAATTCAGTGCCTGAAAGTTCTTCTTTTGCGGAGCTTTAGCTGTTAGGATTTTTTTGTGCTTGCTGTTTTCGATATAGGTCAACCATCAAACTCTGGTGAGTAAGTTAACCGGTAAAATACCATATTTTACAGTGTTATCTATTATTTTTATTTATTTTATATATTTTTAAGTCGTTTTTTTGTTTAGTTATTCATTAAAATTATATGACTTAAACCATTTTTTAAATTATAAAACAATTACATTGAATATTTTCCGTACGTACGATTGCCGCATTGCGCACAGCCTCCCATTCAGTCTGAGAAGAGATCTCGCGGGCACACATAACCTTGCGACGCTCCGTGTACATAACAAAGCACTCGCCAGTATCCATAATACACGTGTTTCCGTCCTTTAACGTCAGTTTTATTCAGCAATCACGGAAAATAAACTGAAAATTAAATTCCGAGCCAAAATGGGCTGGATATCTATGAAGAATCATATGGTAAGTTTATCGCAACTAAGACTTCTATCAATGCATTTCATATTACGATATTTTATTCAATAAAAACATATACTACATGGTCAAATAAAAAAGTACCAACTCATTTATTAAACGTACAGTATTTATTTCACGACGACAGGCATATTTATGAAAAATAACCTAAAACGCTCTTCCTTTCGCTCAAAGATACGATTAATCTATTGATTGTTTTAAGGCAATTAATATTGTATAAGTAGTTTTACATTTTGTTTCGTCATCTAGTGAGAAAACCATTAACTTATTTAGAAATATTTTCCGTGCATTAATTTTTCAGTTAAATTGACCTTCCATAACTTCCGTAATAATAATGACATCAAAAAATAATTAATTAAGCTGCCCCTCCAGCAAATGGCGCGATAATGAGATACTTATTGCATTTTTGTCTTATTTGCTTAGCAAAACTCTGAAATAAAAACTTTCGTTCGTGTACTTTGTGCAGTTGTGCACATATCTACTTGAATTTAATGTTACACAGTAGGTAAGTAATGATTTTATCTGACATTTTAAAAGAAATGGAGCTCCCCTCACTCGTCTTCTTCAACCTAGCGTTTTCCCGGCCTAGTGCCAGGGTCCGCTTTCCTGCCCGTTCTTCTTCACTTTGCGCGGTCTTCGGCATCCTCAGGTGTGAGATTGTTCTCTTTCATATCCGCACGACGTCCAGCCAGCCTCACTATAAGCAGAAAATTCAAGCAGAAAATTAGGCTCAAGCAGAAAATTTTGGTTTCATACTCAAACGCTTTTTGTCAGTAGAAAAAAAGCGCGAATTTTAATATTTGCATGGGAGATCGATCCCTCGCGCCTATATTTTACAAATTTGCCGCCTTTGTCTACTGACAAAGCTATATTTTACAAATTTGCCGCCTTTGTCTACTGACAAAGCTGGCTTGCCAGAGTATAGTATGTCTACAGGAAAATTTAAGATGTGAACCTAAATAGCTCTGTGTATTACCCATTATAAAGAAAATACTTACACTGCATACGTGCATAGGAATAAATTATTATAAAGGCTCCGTCAGACATAGGCGTTTTGCGAGCGTGGCGTGAGCGGGGCGCGATGAAAGCGGCGCGCGCGGCGCTGGCGGGCCGCTCGCGTCCCGCCCGCATCGCGCTCTGCGGACGCCGGCGGAACGCGCGCGTCGCGCCAACATCACGCTCGCGGCCCGCCAGCGCCGCGCTCACAACCCGCCCGCACCTATCTTTCTAAAGAAGCAATTATTGCCTAATAAAATAGTTTTTTTAATCTAATCGAACACCTTCATACGTAGTTTGGGGCTATTCATAAATTACGTAATTTCAAATTAGGGGGGGGGGGGTCTGGACATCGGATGACGGTAGCAAATGGTAGCATGAAGTAGGAGGAAATGGGGTAATTTGAAGCATGGTTTTTGGATGATTATAGGGGGGGGGTCCAAAATCGTCAAAAATCGATGACGTAATTTATGGACAGCCCCTTTACTGCATTACTACAGGAAATATCAAACAGGTCATTTTATAGAAGAAAAAAAAACATTTTTAACCGCCTTCAAAAAAAAAAGGTTCTCAGTTTGACCCGTATGTATGTATTTCGCGATTATCTCGCGTTTAGGTGAACCGATTTTGATGCGGTTTTCAGAAAAGTGTTTGTTACATCCTGGAGAAGGTTTTAGTATACATAAATCTGAGCAAATGCTGAACCCTGGCTCTACCTAGTGGAAGTCAGGTTTGGTGCAACATAGGCCCACGCTATTTTGGTTATCCGTCACATCTTGATTAGCACTTGGGAGAGCAGTACCTGAAATAGAGCTAATGCTGAACCCTGGCTGTACCTAATGGAACTCAGGTTTGGTGCAACATAGGCCCACGCTATTTTGGTTATCCGTCACATCTTGATGAGCACTTGGGAGAGCAGTACCCAAGATAGAGCTGATGCTGAACCCTGGCTGTACCTAGTGGAACTCAGGTTTGGTGCAACACAGGCTCACGCTATTTTGGTCATCCGTCACATCTTGATGAGCACTTGGGAGAGCAGTACCTGAAATAGAGCTGATGCTGAACAGCCAGGGTTCAGCATCAGCTCTATCTTGGGTACTGCTTTCCCGAGTGCTCATCAAGATGTGACGGATGACCAAAATAGCGTGGGCCTATGTTGCACCAAACCTGACTTCCACTAGGTAGAGCCAGGGTTCAGCATTTGCTCAGATTTATGTATACTAAAACCTCCTGAATGTAACAAACACTTTTCTGAAAACCGCATCAAAGTCGGTTCAGCCAAACGCGAGATAATCGCGAACAAACATACATACGGGTCAAACTGAGAACCTTTTTTTAGAAGGTGGTTAAAAATACTTCAACTTTGTCATTTTTGGCACTAATGCAGTCGGCAGCTATACTGCAGCAGTATTGCAGCATGCACTACTGCCGACTGAATTACCTACTGAGGCAAATATCAAAAATTTGGTCAGCATCATCGTATTTGACATTTGCTGCAGTAATGTAGTCGGCGGTATTGTCGCAATATACTGCTTGCAGGCTACAAAACGCTCGTGATACTATTCAACGTCCATGATCATGCTTTCCAACGTCCAACGTTCAGTAATCGAGTGAGTGAGTGACCGCTCGCAACACGCGCTGTGTTGTGTGTGACTGCGCGGGCGTGATCAAAGCGGGTCACGCGCGCGGCGCGCCGGCGGGCCGCTGCGTCCAAGCGCAGATCGCGCGCGCGACGCGCTCGCGTCACGCTCGCATCGCGCCCCGGCCCCGCTCACGCCGCGCTTTGAAAACGCTCATGTCTGACGGAGCCTTAAAAACCGGTTCTACTTATTTAAGGAAAAATTGTGTGGTGTTTCTTAAAAGTTTAATCCACTACTCGTGTCATGTTCCATAATCTTTCAAAATAATAATTGTAAGATCGTTAAAAAAATAAAGTTACGGTACGGTCTTGTAAGAACGAGACATGAAAAGCCATCCATTAAATGAATGAAGTACTTCCCGTACTACACTCATGGTCAAATTTAATGGAACGCAAAAAAAGTTTTATAGTTTGTCGAGGACTGTCTCATTCAAAGGTCTCATTTCAATCATAAACAGAGAGAATCATACTATCTTACACTAGTACTAGCACCCAAAAGAAAAGGATGAGTAAGTATAGTTTTCCTGGTTCTTACTGACTGACAAATTGGTTTGACCAACTATATTACCAATTTTGAAATTATAGATGGTCAAGCAAATCTTGTCAGTAGAAAAAGGTGCGAAATACAAATTTTCTGTGAGACAATATCCCTTCGCGCCTACATTTTTTCAATTTGCCGCCTTTTTCTACTGACAAGATCTGCTTGACCAACTTTACTTTAGGTGCTGTAATCCGGTAATTAAACCATTTTTTTGCGTTATTCTAAATTCGACCATGAATATATTTGACTACCATTGCTAGGTACAATTAGGTGAACATTTTCGAGCATATTGGAGAAAACATATTGTTTTTTGCATTACCTCCCTACCTACGCAAACGCAGTCTAATCTGTAATTATACTTGGTCAAGCAGATCTTGTCAGTAGAAAAAGGCGGCAAATTTGAAAAATGTAGGTGCGAAGTGATAACGTCCCATAGAAAATTTGAATTTCGCGCCTTTTTTTACTGACAAGATTTGCTTGACCATCTATAAAAATTACTTCATCGCGCCCACATTTTTACGAACGCAACCATAACGTTTCCCGCGCGTTTACCCTGCCACTTGCGGGTAAATTTGGAACTACTTTGCGTCATGAAGGCTATCTATGTACTGTGGACTCGTGTTTGTGTACGAAATTGTAACATTTCAGCTTTTATCGGAATATACAGTGATTGTGAATTACTTGCATGAGAATGCAGAGATTACCAGGTATGTTTTACTTTATTAGAAATATTGATTATGTAATTGTTAACAGCTACGATAACTTTATGATGACGAGACATATTTTTGTTGGATAGAGGCATTTTCTAGTAGGAATAAATTGAAAAATAATGCTAAAGATTGAGAAATATTGTTTTCAATGTGTTTGTAACGTGTATGTACACGCTTATTGGTTTACAGTGACTATCTGCATAACCTCAAACGATATTATCGTAACGCTTGATTAGTTTCTAATACGTCCCGCTCTAATTAAACTATTTATCTAAATAGTGTCACTTTCCTAATTTGTATTAATGAGACAGTTGTCATGATCTCTCTCTGTCAAAAACACTCTAAATTTTAGCTAATTCATTTGCGAGATTTGGGCGGGAAAACCTTTTAAGTCAGAAAGTGTCTTAAATAATATCTATTTTAATGTTTCAGATACACAAAACATCCTCAACCTTGTGATATAAATAACCCCATAATTCATCTCTAAGAAACCTTGAAGCAAGAACATCATAATGAAGCATAGTTCTTCAAAATTGGCATCAAGGAGCAATGGCTACCAGTCAGATGACGATACAGTGCGATACAAGTTGAATGCAGAGTTCTTCAACAATACTAACAAGGCTCCAATAAAGCCGAACAAGAAACAAGAAAATGTAGAACCTGATGATGGTATTCGATACATGTTTCCAAAAGTTTTATTAAAAAATCTAGCCGTTGATAAGAAGCCCAAACAGAAAATTAAAGTTAACTTTTGGAGCGGCAAACAATCACTCAATCGCATGCGCAAACAAGATGCAAAAAAAGAAACCTCAAATCGCAGGCACACCGTAGCCGTGCCATCTCATCAAAGGTTAAATGATAAACCGAAGAACACTGCTGTGAAGGTACGCAAACAGGTATCATTTCTCCCTTCTCCATTGTTCTCTGATAACCATGTACCGATGGTGACTGTACCTGATGACTTGACTATTCATCTGAATGAAGAAGAGGCAAATGATCTTGGCGAGGACTTAAACCTAGGAATAACTGAGCAAGGCGCTGCAACTAAAAGCAAATCAAGTGTTTTGTCGAAAAGGAAATCCCGCTCATTAACAACTCAAACGAGTCCCAAAAGCTCAAAACGCAAACACAGCAGTGACGACTCCGATGGCAGGTCCCATGGAAATGAAAATGACCTAGAATTCTTCTCCAAGTATGTGGTTCAAAAGCTAAGGAAAATGGAAACCAACCAACGGATTTACTCAGAAAACTTAATTAATACTGTTCTCATGTTGGGACAACTCTCGAAGTTGAATGGTAAATATAAAATATTAGAACAGTAACAATAGCGTCTTAGAATTAATTTTAAGAGTTACCTTTGTGTATTTAAGTTAACATGGTTAATGAGTTTGAAGAAATTGATTATTAATATTTTAAAGAAAAGTATATTAACTTTAAAACAAGGAATGTTTAACAAAAATAATGTTACTATGACTGAACTTGTGCAATAATAATTAACAACTAGCTCAAGTAAATTGCTTTCCAGCAAAATTCATACATCCCAATGAATTTGTTATGAATGTGACTCGCACAAGCCTAATTTTCTAAATATAAAATAGATTTTCACAGAGTTTATAGTTTTAATAAATTATTACACCTTTTAAACACAACAAATATTGTAACATATTGTGTTCAGTCACATTTCCATTTCCTTATTATTTTGTAGCTGTAAGGTAACTATTTATACATAGTTAGTATGTACTTGTACATAATGTTTAGCGACAAGAACTTGTCACAGTTGTCACAGTATTCCACCTGTACAACTTCTTTGTCCAATGGGTATTTGCATCTCACATTTTGCTTAGTGAGAGAGTGAGACGCAATGCACATTGGACCAAGAAATTGGACAGGAGAAATGCCAATCTATGTAACAATTTACAAAAATAATAACTCATAAGTACAGAAACTAATATTTATTTTTTAAGGCATTATGCATCTAATGAAATGTCATGCATGTCTCACGTTTAATTTATTTGTTAAATATTTTCATTTAAAAAACTACATATTTGTGTACTAAATATTGAAACTATGGAATGGTGTTAGTATATTTATATTTATACTAGATTCTGCATATTTCTGGATGTTGTTTAAGCCTTACATATCACGTTTATTGTGCTAATTGTTATTTTTCGTGCTATTTTACTGAAACTTTTGGTAATGAAGTCTTATGTGTATACAAATTTTAGTTATAAACGCACAAGCTTTGCAAACGAATATTTTTTTGGTTGTATTTATTTTCTGAAGAAGTAAAGCTTCACCAGAAGTATACAGGAATTATAAAACAGTGTTGTAGCGCAGATTTCAGAGCTGAACTAGATGGCGCTGTATGGCGCAGTCCGGTTTGTGATAACTGGATGATTAAAGTTAAGGGCTATCCAGCTTAAACATAGTAAAGCTGCGTTACCACCAGATATGTGCGAGGATGCGTAGCGAGGGAGTTTGCTAAATACCAATATGTATAATATTCCCAGTAAAGCTGTGCTAACTGTGTGCTAAGCGAGAATAGGTAAATTAAGTGATTCTCTCTTCTTCCTCGATTCCTCATGACATGGTCGCGTCGCGACCACATGAGGTCGTTATTTTGTGCACCAAGGCTCTCCATTCTGCACGATTTTCCGCCTTCCTAATAATAGGCGCCTGTGTAGAGCCCTGGCAGGCCTTCTTTACAGTGTCCACTCAGCAGGTTGGTGGATGTCCACTACCCCGTCCTCCATCCTATTAAGTGTATAAGTGATTCTATTGGTTCTTAAAAAACATGCCTCACTCACTACGCATCCTCGGACATGTTTTGTGGAAACGCAGCCTAATTATATAGAGCAGGCCACTGTGTGTGTCTTTTAATTCCTTCATCTATGACCAGAAGTAAGTTTTAGAAGTCCAGTTTTACAATGACAAATTTATTTTGTAATTGTCAGTTTTGTTCCTATTAAGACTTCAAAGGTGACTATATAACTTAGTATTAATTTGAAAAGTAACCAGTCATCTCTTTTTTTGGTTTGGTGAAATTACATGTTATAGTTGTTTTTTTTTGTGTACATATTTTGTTCCACGGTTTTCATGCTATCGTTGTTGTATGGGTAATTAACAGATTAAAAAAAAAAACAGATTTTGACAATGTTTTTGTCTTGATCCCTAAATTGTGTAATGGGTAGTTTAATGTTATAAATTGACTTTCTGTGATCACATTTTAGCACAATAAAGTGAAAAGGAAACTGTATATCTGTTATACGAAAAGTAAGTAATGAAATTGTGTTAATATAGTTGTCAATTAAGAAAAGTATTTACATATTTACAAAACCTGATTGTTGTTCGCCGGAAACGATGACTTAAGGTAAACGTACTAGTGCTCGACATGCTAATGCACAGTAGATGACACCTTGCTGTCACCTCTATTGAAAATGACTTAAGTTTCAAGATGACATGTACTGGGACCGCGTCGAGCACCAGTACGTTTACTTTAGTCTCGATTTCTATATTAATATTAAGTAAGTATACATATTTTCGAGATTCGAGATTGTACCTATAAGGTAGGAATTACTGCCTTAAAAATAAAACTTTGTGAACTTAACAATATGATTTCTTTTATTTAATATACTTACCTAGTATAGTCCATCTAAGTTAACTCTGAGCCCACTTTGTCCTTTGACGTGACAAAGTGTGTTAGTGACACTTCACACTTGCATAATGTATGCAGAGTTAGCTTGGTCAGACCCTGGTTCAACTTTTTGTCAACCAAATGGACCCCTGCGTTCCTTGAAAACCATGGCACTATGTCAAAGTACCTTTACAAACGTATTATAAAAGAACTTCATAATACAACTTTGGGGACAAATCAAATTGTTTTCAATTTGTGTGTTTTTATATACCTAAGTAGTCACACTGGTAGGTATATAAATTACCTATAAACTATATTGTTTTGTTCTCAAACTTGTATAGATGGCAGCACCATCTCTCTCGCTACATAGTTATCCCGTAGGGGCGCATAGAATTTATACTTATAGGAGGTGCAAGCACGTACAGTCACCTGCAATAATATGTTACTCAACTAAGGCTGCAAAAATATCTGACACGATCTTACTTGTAGAGCCATAAGAGCGTGTCACATATTTTTGCGGTCTTCGAAGAGTAACATATTATTGCAGGTGACTGTACGTTCGCCCTTGCCCCTTAGACTTGGTCAAAAGACTCCTAAGCCTTTCTAAGATGGCATAAATATGCTGGGGCCCTTGGGCACATAAGAATTTGGGGCCCTTTTGGAAAGTAAAGAAAGCTAATTAAACTAAAATTTTTCTACTATGATCTTCTATTTATTATGGGTAATCATATATACTGTTACTGTCTGGTACTTCGGCGCCCCCTGAGGATGGGGGCCCTGATGGGCACGGGCCCCGTGTGCACTTATGGTAAAGACGGTACTGGGCCTAACCAAGATGATAATCGTTTGCGCCATAGCGAACGAAACGCTCATGTCTATCACTTCCATATTAAGTAGTGCGACAAAGAGACATGGCTTCTCTACACGATGGCCATGCGATGGTTATAGCTCCTCTTCACGATGGCCCGGACCAGCGAGATGGCCATGGGATGGTTGAGAGCACGCACTATGGAATGGGACACGTGTAGATGCGTACGCACCATCGCTGGCCCACTACCTTTCATGTGCGGACGAAAAAACCACACCCGTGGCCATCCCATCGCCATCCCGCCGCGCCATAAGGCATCCGACACCACTCTACCTTCTACACGCTGGCCAATCTTAGTGGGCCAGACCAGTATGATGGCGGTGGATCATGTAGAGGAGTCATTAGCGTTTCGTTCGCTAGGGCACACACGGTTGGCATCTTGGCTAGGCCACCAGGGCGTTATGGCTGCCTGCTAAAATCATAAACCTTCCTTTTTCTTTGCCATAGACTGGTAAAAAAAAACTAAATTCGTAACACTTGCTCGAAAAACATTATCCTCCCATTTCTAGGGTCAAGTGCGAGTCGGACTCGCGCTCGAACGGTTCCGTACCATTACGCAAAAATCACCTTTGTTGTATGGGAGGCCCACTTAAATATTTATTTTATTCTGTTTTTAGTATGTTTTATTATAGCGGCAACAGAAATACATCATCTGTGAAAATTTCAACTGTCTAGTGATGTACCGACTATTGATTTGGCCGACTAGCCAACTAATCGGCGCTCGAATGGCCGATTAGTCGGCCGACTAGTCGGCTAGTCGGCCAAATCATTAGTTTCGTATAAGTTCAGGTGAAAAACAATAGTTTTGCTCCTTTGGTTGCGCTATTCATCATAATTTAGCTTGGCTAAAAGGTGTTCTCTACAGGTTCAAAGACCTATCACAAGAATCCTCGTTCAACTGTCTTTAGTTCTTTTATTTTGCGATCCTGAGCAGACCGTCAGTACCTACAGCTTGTAGGAGGTTCTATTTCCCGTACGTAGTCGCCAGTTAGGAACCTATCCCCTGTGGTCAGCGTCTTTACGAGCAACGTGCACTGACTAAGTCTCTAAATTTCGCAATAACATTAATAGTTCCTCATGGCTCCACCATTAAAAAAAAAAACAAAAACTGAATAATAATAAAAAAATGTATCTATCGAACTTGCACATGAAATTACACGAGAATCAGTTGAGATCGACCTGTAGAGGAAAACACCAGCCCACCAACATACGATAACGATCAAACGGTCAATTATATGAACAAAAGTTTTCGTAAAATAAACATAAAACATGGTAAATATTGACTGTTGATTTCTTTTTTTTCTGTTTTTCTTTCACTAATAAAGTGCCGACTAATCGGCCATTTTTGCCGACTAGTCGCCGACTAATCGCCGACTACAAATGTGGCCGGATAGTCGGCTTTCCCGACTAGTCGGCGACTAGTTGGTACATCCCTACTGTCTAGCTATCACGGTTCATAAGATACAGCCTGGTGACAGACAGACGGGCAGTGAAGTCTTAGTAATAGGGTCCCGTTTTTACCCTTTGGGTACAGAACCCTGAAAAAGGGCGGCAGTGCAGCATGTAGTTCCAAAGCGGCCGTAGGTTGGTCTCCGCGTACTTACGGCTTATTACTATATTACTCAGCGGCCTGTATGTTTGTTTGCTACCATTGTGGTACTAATAGGACCTTTAAGAAAGTTTCTTGATTACGTCGCCTTCGCCTTGAGGCGTGTAGCATCCATCATTCCGTACGGAGACATTTTATCCATTACCTCACGCAATTACTTATGAGGCGAGAAATATCGAAAGCATTTTATATATTTTGTAAAAGTTTTTACAGGTAGGTAAGTATAGGTAAATAAATGAATAGGACAGCTACAAAGTTTTTGTTCTTGTGGATTCAGAGTGTTCAGACATCAGATAAAACTTCAATGACACAGTTTGTCAGGTTGAGGTTACTAATTTAGTTAGGTATCACAGACATCAGAACAGTTAGTGCTATCAGATAAATATATTATGGGCTCTCTATCGGCCGTATTCAAACAAAGCTTCTAAGAGATCACTGCGCGGTAGGTACGATAAAAATCTGTCAGTGTCAAAAGTGACATTTCTTCAATCGAAAACGTGACATTTCTTCAACCGGTAGGTATCGTACCGCAGTGATCTCTTAAAAACATTGTTCGAATTGGGCCGTCTGCGGCTTTGCTTGCTCCGTGATCGCTAGTGCTAGAAAGCTGAAATTTGCCATGGATATACGCCGACACAGTCGTAAAATAAAAACTAGAAATAAGATTTTTTTGGGTGGCCCAACCTTCCCTACACGAAAAGTGGGGATGAACTTTTTTTTCGCTTCAACCCTAACCTACAGTCTGGGGTGTCGTATGATTGATATTAGGTCTTTCAAATATGGCTCTTCAAGAACCATTTTTTGATAAGCATAATATTTTCGGAAATAACCGCTCTGAAAGAAAAGAAATGTGCCTCCCACCTCTCTAACTTTTGAACCATGGGTCCAAAAAATATGAAAAAAATCGTGAAAGTAAAGCTTATTAGTAAAGACTTCCAAGCGAGAAGGCGAACCTGATGACGGTTTTGAGTTTTTACGAAAAGTCTATTTTGAACGACGGGTAAACTACGGAATTTATTTTTCACACACCAGCTCGGAAAGGCTTACTTTGCACTTCAAAAACTGATAGCAAAGTTGCATTTTATTCACATGTGAGGCAAAGTAATCAAATGCAAATGTTGAGTTGTTTTCTTATGTTTGCTGGTAGAATTGACTTTTAAAGGATGATTTTGGATGATTAATATTTAAAAACATTCATTTGGATTTGATTTTGTTTGATATTTTACATTTAATATTTGCTTCGGGTTGGTGTGGTGAAAAATGTTGTGTTTCACTCGGGGGCAAATTTTGTTTAACCCTCGTGCTTTGAATCCCTCGCAACGCTCAAGATTCCATTTTCGAACCACTCGCTACGCTCGTGGTTCAATTTTGGAATCTTTCGCTTGCTTGGGTATCAATATTAGCACGAGCGGTTAAACAACAACTTTGCCCCCTTGTAAAACAAATAACTATTTTTATGTCACCTTCACTTCATCCATGTCTACTGTCTTAGTGCCTCGGTTTACAATAACTTTGCCTCTGTTCGTTTTTAACTTCCCATCTTTAATGGATTTAAAGTTGTATCGTATAAAATGCCTAATACCTATTTCTACATCTAGACAATTTCAATAAGATCTGGTAAGTACGAGGTACCTATACCTACCAACACATACGAATATTATCAATTAAATCATAACTGTTAATGGGTCTATCGCGACTTAATTTGTTTACCTTCAAACGTTACGACGCAGAGGGCCTACCGCGAACCACGTTCGACGTGTTGCCTCCCTGTCACACTTAAGTACGAATTGACAAGTGCGACAGAGAGGCAACACGTCGAACGTGGTTCGCGGTAGGCCCTCTGCGTCGTAACGTTTGAAGGTAAACAAAATAAAGTCGCGGTTACACTTGCCTTAACACGCTACCGAATCATTAAAGATCCCTTTTGTTCTACCCGATTTATCGTCAGGCAATAGTTACTATTGTTTTATTGTTTTGTATTAATATAACGAAGGTATAGATGGTCAAGCAAATCTTGTCAGTAGAAAAAGGCGCGAAATTAAAATTTTCTATGAGACGATATCCCTTCGCGCCTACATTTTTCAAATTTGCCGCCTTTTTCTACTGACAAGATCTGCTTGACCAAGTATAATACAGGAGGTTAAACTACCTGATTATTTTATAATACCAACTGTTATCTTCTCCCCATCGAATAAATTAAATATAGGATTCGTAGATTTCATAGGCTGTTATTTATTTATTTAAATTTATTGCACAATAACAATAAGTACAAATGGAGGACTTAATGCCTTAAGGCATTCTCTACCAGTCCACCATAGGGCACATACTGGGGCTGTTATTACGTATATGCACTTACCGTAGAGTCACAAGCAGGATTCATATTCGATTGTCGTATAGATCTTCATTTCATTTCCGCAATGTTTATTTTTCACAAAGCTATTGAGATCTACGGTTGCAGCTTGAAATGAGATGTTACACGACCTACATCTACTCGATCTGTAGGAAATGGGACGGGAAGCAAATTCGATTCGTTAAAAAGGAATACACTTGTGAAAACAAACAGCTATTTTTTGTAATGTGCCGGTGTTAACGACGAATTTACTTAAATATGTATTGTTTAGGTACTTAAACTTCATTTGATACGTAGAAAAACAAATAATAAAATTGATGTGAATTTACACTCCTAAAGCTGCGCGAATCCATTTTTTTAATAGCACGAATCTTGCCAATATTGATGCTTAAATTTTCTTCGCTAGTGACATTGCCAATTTTCACAAGCAAACGTTACTTCGCTAGTACTATTATGTACAAAATGTAAATACATCTTAAGACATCGGTACATAATATTTCATAATAATATTCAAAGTTATGGCGAATTCTGACTTGGTATTCATGTTGAGATGTTTGCCAGCGGTTGCCTCGCGACGCCGAGACTCGAGACACGCTTCCATCCGCCCTACGCTGTTATTAGAAAAGCGATATCCTAAATCTAACCAGTATAATTGTGATCTCCGATCACACATAGTTGCTATGGCTTGCGAGGTCAATGGTTATAACGGATCGCCTGAATCAAACGCTCGAGCGATTGCAACCCAAGGCCTAGCCTCAGTCACGTTTCGCCCGCCTTATACAGCGCACTGCTACGGAAAACGGAAAAACATCATACCTCCTTTTCCTTTTGTGTATAAAACATTCGGGAACTCATGTTTATATGCGTTTTTTATACCAGAAAAAAATTTGGATTATTTTAGACGGTATTTAATAGTGTTAAAATGTAGTTTCGTGACTATTATAGTTTTTTCAGTTACATTTTAGTAAGTTGCGCTTTTCTCATCTTTGACTTCTTAGAAAATGCTTTAAAAAAACTTTTTTTCAAAACTTTAAAGTCGTTTCTATCAATCTAGATAATATAGAAAATATCTTCTAATTGTAAAGTGGAATCAACTATGGTGAATTTGTGTGTAAATTGTAACTATACCTACATATAGGTACCGATACCGCCGCGCCATAATTAACGTTCTGCGTGTCGTTTGTTGGTTTAACAGACACTTGACTTCATAACATAACAACCCGAAGTAGGTAATTAACTCGGTGTAACTTTGACCTTCGCTCAACCTCGACCTACAGTGATTTGCCGGGATTTTCGTGCATAACTCCAATATAGATTGTGTCAAGATGGATCTAGTGCACCGGTTGCATTACTTGGTGTTGTCTCAGAAGTCGGATTTGATGACGATGGAGAGGGAACAGAGGCTGCGCGTGCGGCGGCAGTCCAGCCTTCCAGAGTATAGCAAAGCCAACAAGTCCAGGCAGCGGCTTGAACAGGCTTACTTTAATGACGTAAGTTGTATAATTATGATTGTTTAAACATGGTTGAACTTGCGTTTGTAGACACGGTTTAATTTTCCCTCTGTTAGAGGATTCATTTCTAAGAACCAACATATAGTTATTTGTTTTACAAGGGGGCAAAGTTGTTGTTTAACCGCTCGTGCTAATATTGATACCCGAGCAAGCGAAAGATTCCAAAATTGAACCACGAGCGTAGCGAGTGGTTTGTAAAATGGAATCTTGAGCGTTGCGAGGGTTTCAAAGCACGAGGGTTAAACAAAATTTGTCCCCGAGTGAAACACAAAATTTTTCACCACACCAACCCGAAGCAAATATTAAATGTAAAATATCAAACAAAATCAAATTCAAATGAATGTTATTAAATATTTATCATCCAAAATCATCATTTAAAAGTCAATTCTACCAGCAAACATAAGAAAACAACTCAAAATTTGCATTTGATTACTCTGCCTCACATGTGAATAAAATGTAACTTTGCTATCAGTTTTTGAAGTGCAAAGTAAGCCTTTCCGAGCTGGCGTGGCGAAAAAAAAATCTTCTTCCTCGCGTTATCCCGGCATTTTGCCACGGCTTATGGGAACCTGACGTCCGCTTGACAATTAATTCCAAGAATTATTGACGTAGGCACTAATATATATTTAGATCATAATAATATTTATAATCATAATCATGTATTTATTGCAACCAATTACAAGATGTTCATTTATTTTAGTCAGTCCCTACATAGATATTTAAATAGTTATACATACGCTTATATAGACACCACACGGATCTAGATATCATCATTTAATTATCTAAGTAGGTAGGTACCTCCATATTTCCCATGCGATCTTTAAACACATTCTTTAGGTACACATTAAAAAGACTCTAAAAACAGTTTTCCTGTTTTTTTAATAAATACTTTTCCCGTTAAAACTTTCAACCTCTTTTTTAACCCCATTAGGGGAGTAATTATGTTATAGCTTGAGCTGAGCGTAGAAGGTAACAGTCACGGACTTCGCTTTATTAATACAGGATTTTTACCTTTAATATAAACGGAATTCGTAGTATTTTAACACGATGATTGCATTTAAAAAAATCCAAATAATATTTATATTTACCTACCTAATAAAATAAAGCATTGATCATCTTCATAACATATTTAACACTATTACTTTATCACTTGTTATTAGCGCTAATATTTCGGCCTACACGCGTAACTTCGTAATCCAGGGCAGCAATTAATTCTTCGTTTACGAAATAACGTGATACTTAATTAAAGAGTCCAATTAGAATAATTCTCAAAACGGCCTTCCCAAAAGCTAGTTCCCTTGCGGCTTTGAACAAAAAGACGGATCAGATAACCCGCTTCCCATCATTTGATAACAACCTTTTATGGCCAAGTTTTATTTCTACTCGACACGGCATCCTGACCTATAGGTAGAAGATATATCTTCGAGTTAAAATGTATAGAAGGATCGTTAAGCATACCAAACGCTGCGATAAATCGCCTTAGTGACATAGTAAAGCCTTATCACAAGACGCCTGCCACGCAGGGGAAGTAGGAAAGCACGCAACAGTGTATAAGCTTAGATCACTTACTACACTATGGCTATTTACTTAAATACCTACCTCATTATCGACGCTACATAGTAAATAAGTATATATTATGCCACCAATGCACAGAGTCGTGCAACGATTAAAAATACCTTCAATTTGCAATAAATAATATTTGCAATTAGCAAGAATTTAAGGTGAGATAGGTACGTGCCTATTAAATATAGCGATATATTTACGATAGGACCCACGCTGGGGGCAGGTCTCCTTTTTCTAAAAGAGGGGTTTATTTTTTTTATTTTCTTAAAGTAATAGAGCCTATTTGCCAGTTCCCACACGGATCGGGAAAATCACACTATTATTTTGAATTTGCTCTACTTCAAAACTATTGGTAAGTAAATATTGAATAACATTTAGTAGGTACTATTTATGTAGACGTAGTAAACATTCACAGAATTCGATCCTACTATTAGTCACGTAGAAAGCCAACAAGCTCCAAGTTGCCAACCTGTACGGTTACCATCAGTTTGTCACTGACATAAACGCCGTCGAGAACGTAATTTACTTTCTATACATCTCGCTCGCACTCGCATATTAGTGCAAACGGGATGTATAGAAAGTAAATTACGTTCTCGACGGCGTTTATGTCAGTGACAAACTGATGGTAACCGTACTGATGTGTTTCACGCGCCTCCATTACATAGGTAAGGTAAGTCCCAAAAAAACTCATTGTAGGCATACCTTATTCCGTTCAGCAACTAGCGCTTTTCTTACGTTTATTTGTTTAGCCTGTCGTTTCATGTCGTTACTGTCTGGGTCGCGGGAAAACTGGCGAAGTGTTTACTAAATATCAAACTGCCGTATTCGAACTTCAAGATATTCACAAGAGACGACACGTACTTAGATCCATTCTAGATACGTTATAGTTTAGATATCAACTAGTTCTCTTTTGCAGCGCAATTCGCGCAACCAATGTCACTTTTACGTTAGATAGAGAAAGATATCTATTAGATGTGAATTGGATCTCTAACATAAGTCATATCCTGTGGAAATCGTTCAAGGGTATCTCCAGAATCGCGCAAATGTCAAATTTGACAGGTTAGATCTTAAACATATCGTTCTCGTATCTTGGTAATGTCTAAAAGATATCTAATAGATGTATATTTCAAAATCCGAATCGGGCCCTTAGTCACAGGTTTTAGATATTTAACTGCAGGCATGGATGTAAGTAAAAAGAGGTAGATATGGTACCAGGCGCACGATCGTGAGCCATCAAATATAGGTTCCGGAACCTATATTTAGTTAGTCGTATGGGTGACGGCAACATGTCAAGTTGTCAAAATCGTTGGACCAAATTTTAGTTTTGTCAACTATGAACGTCACACGTCTACATAAATAAAAGGTCATTGACTGCAGGTAATCTTACAAGTAATTATGACTATTGATGTAGTCAAGTAATTATGAAAACTGTCAAATGTACATAAGTACTTAAACGTCCACAATATTTTTGCGACACAAAGCGTCCTAATGAAGTGATGGACAAAATTATCTTTGGGGATACCTACTAGGGTACCTACTTAGCCGGGCGAATGAGTCAGACCCTGACTGAAGGGAGTATAGGTACTTCGTTAAGTGGCTTTTAGAAGTAGATTTAGTTACTAAACATATTAGACACGTTGCCTTTAGAACTAGTCCATTGATCCTTAAAGCATGAAAAAAATCGAAATATGAGACGATTGTTTTATGTACTTACCTAACCTACACGTCACCTTCGTATAGATGATTCAATTTATTTTTCAATCTCGACCGTTGTCCAAAACTATTTCGTTTCGATGAACTTCCAACTCTTTGTTAAATTGGATAGGAGTCGTTTGTATTGTTACGTAATGTAGTGAAGTTTGAACTACATCAGTTGTCTTCCACGTTTGTATACGGAGAACAATGACCTTTTATTTATGTAGACGTGTGACGTTCATAGTTGACAAAACTAAAATTTGATCCAAGGATTTTGACAACTTGACAGGTTGGCGTCACCTATACGACTAACTAAATATAGGTTCCGGAACCTATATTTAATGGCTCACGATCGTGCTCCTGGTACCATATCTACCTCAATTTACTTACATCTATGACGGAGAAGCGGTTATCCACTATCGTCTTAAGATGAAAAGTAGGTTCTAACCATGGTATAATAATATACTCCGCCTGGTACTCTCTTCCCGTCTTTTCGTGGTGACGTGACTGACACAAGCCTACGTCATCATGTGACAGTGCTATATGATAATATTCGATAGCGCTATATAAAGTGGCAATGTTATTGTGACGTAGGCTTGTGTCACTCTGGGAAGAGAAGACCATGTTTAATTAGACTATGGTTCTAACGAGACTAACAAGCTTTTACGTTATATATTTATGATATAGGTATATTCAAAAAATATGTGAGCGTACATACCTAGTCGCGTTTTTGACAAAGGATATCGAGACATACAAAAGAAAGCATGTATCGCTAGTTCGGTAATTTTAGTACTACCTACGTAGCACAAACACTTAGTTCGCAGATTTCGATACATAGCAAATTGAATCAAAAATACCACAATTATTTTGACACGTGGTATGTACCCCGCTTTAAGCTCAGTGGAAGAATAATGTCGCAGTTCAAATTCTTGACATGGGCGTTTTTAGCGGGCAAATCGGGAATGCCTGTTTTAGTGCAATCCGAAGGTCGCGGGTTCAAACCCCGACTCGTACCAATGAGTTCTTCGGAACTTGTGTTCGAAATATCTTTCCATATTTACCATTCGCTTTTCGGTGAATCGTGAGGAAACCGGACCATGTAATCCCGAGGCCTAGTGTACCTCTGGATTGGAAGGTCAAATGGCAGTCGCTTTCGTAAAAACTAGTGCCTAGGCCAATTCTTGGGTTAGTTGTCAAGCGGACCCCAGGCTCTCATGACCCGTGCCAATAATGCCGGGATAACGCGACGAAGAAGAAATCGGGAATGCCTTTTAGCTAGACAGGCAATCCAATTTGAGTTGTCTCCACTGTGTATTACCTACCACAAATCTCATTCCTCCTGCGAACAGTTGCGGCCGAATTCTTGGAGGGTGATATTCGAAATGGAGCAATACCATATGAGATTCTCATCATGTTAACGTTTCAGGAATCTCTTAGTATGCAGGTACTATACTTATACTTACATGTAGATCACGAATACGCCAATGATATTAGTATTCGCCAAATATTGTGCAGACATCATATCAATGCGTGCTGTGAATAATATGTAAATCACAATCGCGTCTTATCTTTACCAATAAATAGCCCAAACTTTTCTTCATACCTACTCGTATTATTTTATTTAATATCTGGGATTATGTAAAAACTCAAAAATGCGCGTTTCCCAGAGATAAGACCTAGGAAGGCTAGATTGATTTTTCACCCCCGAAATTTTGAAATTTGCTATATGGGGGTTATATAGCAAATTTCATCTAAATCGTTAGAGCCGTTTCCGAGATCCCCGAAATATATATATATAAATAAATATACAACAAGAATTGCTCGTTTAAAGGTTAGTATAAGAAATAAAATATTTTCCATTTCCTCTTTTTATTTTTTAGTAAGAACATGAAATGGAAATTGGGAACTAATAAGTACATATTATACAAAATTTTGTGTTGCATCAAAAATCAAAAATGTAGAAGTGAGATTAGCAATATATTATTCAAAAAAGTCGGTAGTTAACTATTCCCTTAAGAAATTATCATAAATATGAATGGAATAAACATTTCTGCGAAAGTCCAAAGTTTCACTTAATATATGTTATTTGTAAGAAAACTTTATACCTTTTTCTCCATTCGGAGTAATTTTTCATATCTGAGATCCCTGGGGTCAGTAAGAAGTTGATAAAGTACCAAACGTAAAGTTTTTCAGGTAGCAGCGCCCTTGCTGTAAATCAACAGACCGGATCTCATAAATACTAACATATCCGAGATGCATATCTACCATGGTGTCATGGTGTTCTTATATAAAAACAGTGTAGTCCTTGAAACTGCACTGTTTCAATGAGCCGACCTTGTCGATGTACCTAATGTCAATGCCGCACCTTAATATTTAAATAGAATATCTAGCCAATCAGCAATTGAACGTAAAATAATAATACGACAAGAGTTCGCAAAGAAAAAAGTTTATAGTAGGAAGTAAATAAAGCCCTTAAAGTTGAAAGGGAGAGCTCTCTATAATAATAAATAATAATATAATAATTCAGCCTATATATATACGTCCCACTGCTGGGCACAGGCCTCCTCTCATGCGCGAGAGGGCATCTCTATAGAAAGACATGTAAATGAGTTAATTTGCATACCTCAGTTTTCTCGCTGTTACCACCTTAAACGCTGGTAAGTACCTACTTTTAAAATAGGGATCTTCAAATTTACGTTGCCGAAGTTAGCTCTAAATTGTTGTTATGCACAATTTAGGTATTTACAGGCTTATTTAAATATTGTTGTTAGTAAAATTCAAAAGTCAAATTTATTTAGTAGGTCATAGTTTTACTGACTGTTTGTACGTACACCTGCATACATACATACGCCAATATTTTTAGTAAGTATTTGTTTAACTCCTCCTCAATCCTCCAGACTGAGCATAGTAGCGCTACCCCCTCTGCCACGCATACGGTAGTTTTACTCCATTTTCGAGTCAAGTGTCTTTGTGTGACGCCCGTGTCTTTGAACGGACCAATCACGGCACGGGACTCGCTCACCTCGTCCCTCGCACCCCTGTATTTTTGGCAGCAGCGGTTTCATGAAATAATTGCTCTTAGCTCCGTCTAGAGGATTCCTAATTCCTAGTGTATGATTTGCTCATATAAACAATGGTTTTCAAAATCGTTTTAACAACTTCTATTGCATACACTATGGATATAGAAAACTCGCATATAGTAACCATAGCATATTTGCTTACCGCATCTCTCTAAATCAGATTCACTATAGGTGTAGTCTTATGAGCAACAAGAGCGAAATTACAATCGCTCGCTAAGCATTGGCGAACCGGAAGTTCCAGAAAACCAGTTTAAGTGCGTTTTATGATTACTTATGTTTATTACGTATCTCTATGTCAAGCTACACTGTTTTGCCTGAGAACTGGACTCGCCCTAGTGTCTGTATGCAATGGGAATGTACTAGATCGCCGCAACGTTGAAGTGTTCATTAGAGTTCACTCTCTTACGCCCCTCGAATGAATACACCCGTGCTCACTTTTGTAAACTATCTTTGCCCCAGTCTTACAGTGATAGGGCTATGCTGCCTTGTAAGAGTTGTGGACCTTACATTTTATAAGTTATTTATATAAAAATAAGTTTTTAATACGCAACATTCTCCCAACGCCGACTGTATTATTAGGGTCCGTATACACATTAGTGTGAGGTCATACTCGTACATTTGCTAGTAATCCCAAGTGGCAAACATATAAACTTGCACTAAACACTAATCAATGTGGAAATAGGCCTTAAGGCAGTGGTTCCTAACCTGGGGGTAATTACCCTAGTGGGGGTACAACTGGTATTTTACGGGGGTAATAAGCTAACCTAATATAACAATACAACAAACGTACACGTTTTATTTTTTATTACCATTGGGAGGAGGGTTCCCTATTAGTTAGTCATAGGGCTGACCGGACTGAAAGGGTTAGGAACCACTGCCTTAAGGGAACAGAAGAATAAACAATTAGAATTCTAAAATTGCATATTATATTGTTTCTAAATAGAAACGCTATTTTGACATTTTAATGCATAAGTACTTTATATTGTTGCTTTTAATCAAAATATTAGTACTTATCTTATTGTAATCGTTAAAATGTGACAAATATCCATATTTTTGTATATTTTTAACTTATATTCATAATAATAGGTAGCATATTATTTTTACGTCCATCAACAATAAGTCAATAAGTATTGTACTAAAAATAGTCAACGTTTTTTTTTTCATTCCATTTGGCATTTATCTGGTTCGATTGTTTGATGCGCCTCGACAGCGCTACGCAGCTTGAACACGTCAGGAAAATGTGAGATTTTCACATTAATGGGTTTCAGATTGCATCTATCATATTCGGTACTGTAAAGGTTTGCAACCTTTACAGCCTTTTTAATCTGTGACTGGTTAGTTATGATATTTAAATTTAGAATATCAGCCCGCTGTCAAATGGAACGCGGTGCGCATTCGGCATTCGATGAGAGGCAGCGATCAAGTGTAGATATTTGATTGTAAAACTAGCTCAAATATATTTGCACACAGAAGAAACCGTATTTTTATACCCACAGCGTTCTCCCGTTTAGGTCGTCCTCTTTACAGTACCTACCCAAGATAAAATCTATATTATACTCTAAAAAACTCAGTATTGGAGTACATTTGTGTGTAAATGTGTCCTTAAAAACATATGTAATGAACTATACCCGGATGAAAATGATGAAGGAACGTATATTTATTTAAAAAATCCTAACCATAATTATATAGGTACAAATCGTAATATTTATTCTATTAGGATGTAACACCTATTCCCTGTCATAAATAATAGTTCAGTTCAAATAAAAAAAACTACTTTGATACCACGTCACAAATTCAAGAACTTCTAAGAGCCAACCCACACCACACCTAGTGGGAGAACGCGACACTTACACGAATATGTATCTGCCAAGTAAAATTCCTGACGAGCTACTACTTCCCGCATAAACATAACACACAAAGTGTTAAGACGTTCGAAAGCAGTACCTCGGGAATACACAGTTATTGTCGAAGGCGTGCCAAATAATTCGAAAGCCGACTAATACACATTGATCATTTCCGCGGGCTACCATTAATATTTAAGTTTACCATTAATATTTCGCCAGTAACTGGCCACTTTTAGTAACTGGCCGAGTGGCCGTCCTAAACTAAAAATGAATTCTATTCACCTATTTCGGCCAGTTACTAAAAGTGGCCAGTTACTGGCGAATTAACCTATAGGACTTTTAAACAAAAGCTTACAAAACAAGTTTACAAAATATGCAAAAACCATTCTATTTTTAAACAGACGAGTTAGTACACCCTGAGACCTTCGAGCAACACCGGCTTCCGACACATCGGAAGGGAGGGGCCCAAGCGATATCTCACCGTACAAATCTTTCTGCCATTTTTCGCGGGGGGAAAGGTGCACACAGTCGCACTTCTCACACACTTACATACAAAATCCAATCTGTAATGACGACACAAATACATAGAAAATGACACACGTCAAAGACAAATCTTGCAAACCTCGATCTCTTTTTGTGTACGGACGAGTGACAAGTGTCACAACACGCACACTAACACATTTTCGTTGAAGTATGTTATTGTATTCTGAGAGATGAGAAGTCGGATTTGTCGCTCGACCGATCCGCAATTTGTACTGAGCGAGCAAAATCGATAAATCCAACAATTACATGAGACTAAAATATAATAATTGTGTTTGAATGTAATTAAACGTATGATATGTAAAAAAAAATATTACATCTGAAATATAACACTTTCTTTTTGTAAATTTGATGTCCCCGACCTCTTTTTATAACAAAAAACCGAGCAAACAGGCATTTTGGTGCAGCAGTGTTCCCGCGCGCGTCTGGACTCAGTCTAGTGAAAAATCCAAGTGCAACTAGTTTTATTACCCGCGCTAGATTAGATTGACGCGCTAATCTTGTACCTCGGCAGAGGGGAAATAGTGCGAATGCCACCTCCCTTCCGTGTTGCTCGAAGCCTGAGACACTTTAATTAAATTGATGACTGGATTATTAGCAGTATCTGGAATGATACTTCATAATATCACTGAAATGAGGTTCCAGTATTACAAAAGAGACAATGTTTGTTATTTTGTATGTGAATAATGTATGCATGAACCAAATAAATGAGATAGTTACCTACCTACTTAAAAAACTTCCAACTGATATATTGCTCGCATGTCCAAAATTCGTTGTCGTCAACCATAAATTGAAGAAGTTATTTAAGGCCTTAAACAAAATAAAAGTATCAGTGAGTAAAACCGTCTAATTCGATTCGTAACCCGCGTCTCAAGCAGGTCAACGTTACATGCCCTTTCTAAGAACAGTCGAGAGTGCCACCCGATTGAGATCTAGGTCGGTCACGCATTAAATTAATTCGCTTGGTCCTTAAATTGTTTAGTGAGAAGGAATAAAATGTTACGCTACGATTTCACCAACGCTAAAGGCTGGTTTTCATTTTCCTTTTAAAACATGAGTTTATCTAGTATTCACGTAGTACAAGTACAGCAAAGTGAATGTTTTTCGTCTTTTTTATGTAAACATTTTCCTGGAGGTAGATTCTAATTTAACAATCTGTTACAGTTTTGAACTGGTCACCTCGACAAGACCTTGACGATCGTTTTGGTGATTGGCCAGCATCTTAAATACGCATGATTCTCACTTTATTTCACATGCACCAATCAGCCTGAGCGATCTTCGAGGTCACTCAGGCTGTATTAAAACAAGATCAAAACCGTTGTTTAAATCTCTTTGAAAATCGTCATAAATATTAGAAAATCGATTTTATCGAAAAGCTTTGTATCTGAAAATGTGTGTAAAGCTGAAAATGGTCGTATTTTCATTGTTTTTTTAGTAATTTTGAGCCAGAGTCCATACCAAAGTGCATATGTTTCTCAAAATTTTATGATAACTCCCTGTTGCTTGCTTAACGTACGTAGTGTCCAAATTGCTTAGCCTTCTGTAAGATGCCAAGGTTTAATACTTTTAGAACTCTGTGCTGTGCCATAATAGCGTGCCAAGGCCTTGTTTTTATTTCACAAATCAGACTTTATCTTGATCGTTGAGTCTTTGCAGTGACATTTTACCCAGTTTCGTTGCATTTTTACATAAATACGTAATAAGTTTTCATGTTTACTCACGAATAATTAAATAAGTACTACCCGACTTTGTTACATTTGATTTTTTTTCAGTAGGTGTTTTTACGTAGGTTTTTGTATTAGAATTTAAATCAAAGCAGGTAGGTAGCCTACCTACTCGTTTTCATAAATCTTTATAAAAACGTTTCTTGTTTTATTTTAGACCGTAATGAATGCTAAATTTAGCAACAAGCTTAATTTCAGCACTTCACATTTACTTACTTAAAGGTTAGTTTAGTGTTAAGTTCCCTAACGATCAGTTGAGTGTGGGTTGCGAACTAACAAATAAGCCAGGATTTCATTAACTAAGTGAACGTTGGACATGCAACTTTTCGACCAATCCTTTTAACTTGGAAAAGGCAAAAATTTCGAAACATAGACTAATGTAGCGGCGCGTATTTGGATAGGTTCGTAATGCTTGCGTTCTTAAACAGAAAATAGCCTCAATTTCCTGGAAAAAAGTTATTTAAGGAATCCAAAAGGTATTGTTGAATCAACACAATCACAAAAACTTCCGGCGTTCATTCGTTCAAATGCTTGATGCTAGAAAAAATGCCTCATTGCGCAATATTGAATTAAACAAATTCAACCAATATTAAAAAACAAAAACTTTCCGCACAATACGTTTCTTTTAGGTAGGTAGATACTTACACTATCGTAAGGGGCCCACTGATTAACAGTCCGCCGGACGGTATCGGCCTGTCAGTTAGAACTAAATTTTGACAGTTCCGAACAACTGACAGGCCGATACCGTCCGGCGGACTGTTAATCGGTGGGCCCCTTTAGGTGGCTTCCTTTTAGTCTGTCAGACGCGGTTGGTGCAGCCCACGCTTATTTATTTATTTATTTAAACTTTATTGCACAAAATACAAATAAAATGGCGGACTTAATGCCTAAATGCTTATGCTGGTGGATGGTATTAAAAAGCCCACATTTGCTCATCTGCAGTCGAAAGAGTGAATCAAATATATCCTAAAGCAAAACTCTTTATAATAGTCGATAGATAATATCTGACTGCGTCATCAAATTCCACTTGATTATTTATACATACCGCTTTAATCATGATTGGGTGCAAACAAACCGGCAAAATTCAATCAGAAATTTATCACGCCAGCGCCATGACCACCTACACAAAATCGTTTATAGAGTTCGGTAGTCGATCAGGGAATTGCAGCGGGCCTATGCCTTAGAAAAAGAATAAAGGAATATTTCTGTTTTGCCCTTTAAAAAAAGTACACAGTTAATGACTGTAATTAGTCTCAAGTGAATTGATTCCATTGTGTTACGAAAAATTAACAAACAAAAAAAAAACCTACATAGATAAGTTAAAATACATTAAATCCTGCCAGTTTCTGAGTCATGTGAGTGTTTCAATAGCTGCTGCATTTTACACTTTGTAACTATAAACAGAACTATTTTAACAAATATACGAATGTTTAAAACTTTTCATTGTGGGCACGTACGTTTATTTCTCTCTCCGTGAGGTTTTTTGCCTTACAATAAACTTATTTACTGAGAAACTAAATAATTTGTATTTACTTTTGTAATTAATAGCGATATTATCTTAATGAACTGCGTACACATAGGCATACCTACCGTAAACCGGGGTATTAATTAATGTACTTTGATTAATTTTAGAGTTTGGCACCATTTTTTGACGATCCTAATATACGTAAAAATATGAAATAAAAATATAATAATCGGTATTTTCTCTTCTTTCCGCCTGCCAAATAAAAAAAAATGAGGACTTATATTTTTTTCATAAATAAATAAAAACAACGCGATCAAAGTTATATTGAGAATGGGGTTACTTTGAAACCACTAATTTTTTTGCTGACAATCTAAAGTAGACCCGCTAAAAAGCCCGTAAAAAATAAAAAAATAAAAATCGGTTAAGTATTTTTTAAGTTATTTATATTTTTAAAGTGTGGGGTTACTTTGATAACATACCAAATGATACAAATTAATAACTTGAAGCGCTTATTACATTATCTACTATAAATAACGTAGGATTTTAACTTATTATCTCACTTAGCAACTGATTTTTGAATTGCAAGCTTTAAGGTTTCAGTAAATTTGGTATGTGCACTCGGGTTTTTGATATGTTGCCTTCATACTTATAATATGTTCTATAAAAAAAATTGTATGCTTTCGACGCGGCACGAATAGATCTTGTGCCCGCCACTAGGTGTGGCGTGCTCATTGAGTTGTTCTTCTTGGTATTTTTTGTAGTCTCGTTACCCGATATTTTTTTGTAATCTCTGGCATTGTTTCTATAAAAAAAACAATGCATATTTATTAATAGTAGAATTAATTAATACCCTGGTGGGCTGGTGGCCTTACGCACGTATAATAAAACACCTAAAGCAAAGACGCAGTATTAAATATAGCCAATTTCCACCCAGAAAGTTAATACCATACAATAGAAACGGGTAAAAGAATGTTTAAAATCAGATGAGCAGTTCCGGAGATCAACATTTACATACAAATTTATAATTATACAACCTCTACCTCTTCCACTGACTCAGACGATACATATTTATTATTGAAAAAGATACATAAAAAAATCGTAGGTTGCCAAAACAATTCATGGTGTTACTTTAATATTTTGATCAATTTCACCACGTATAAGTGATCAAAGACACCCCGACTCATGGATTCCCCGGCTATGTGCACATGTGTAGGTTGTCGAATTCAGGTATTTTTTTATAAACTCACGAATAAACACTGATTAACCTAAGACACTATAAAATTACATGTATTTAATTATTGACACAAATACAGTTAAAGTTTTTCAACCAATAAAACCAGAAAGAAATGCGTATCCGCCATTAATATTTTTTTTCAAGACGAAATAATAATATTACACTCACATCCGGTTACTGGGCGATGAAGCAACTATCAGTGTTGCCAATAAAGAAAAAAATACTGCGAAGTTATTTTCCAACTCGTCAAAACAAGCACTTTAGTAGCGGAGGGAAGTCGTTATCAAAGTCGACCCGCAAATCAAAGTAACCCCGGTTTACGGTACTCAATGTTTGCCCCAATCACGCTGCCCTAATAGATTTCGTGCACGCGATATAACACATTGGTATGTTTTTAATCGTTGCCAACTACATTAAGGTAATTGTAAGTAAAATACCACGTTATTCACACCCTATTCAATGAGCAGAATTTGTTTAAAAATAAATATAACTTATTGTTAAATCGGGTATTGAAAATGGACTTGTCAACTAGGTAGGTACCTAACAAAATTTATGGATTACGCGACTAGAAAATATAACTAGGTTTCATTCATGGAAGTCACCCTTTTCCTAGTTATCACGTTAATAAACATAAAATACCCATTTTTAAGGTGTGAATTTTACGAACATGGATTTGAAACCAGGCATTCGGTTTGAAAACGCCTGAACCTCTCGGCTATTACTGCTTAATTTGTAGTGTCCGACCGAAACATGTTTTTTTGCCGAAACCGAAACCGAAACCGAATGTTCGGCTTTGGCTCTAGTTTCGGCCGAAACCGAAACCGAAACCGAACCTTTTGTAGACTTGTTAAAATCATTGAAAAAATTTCATAAAACTGCTTTTACACACATATTATGGGTCTGTCAACTCAACACCCAATGTCCTTGAAATTGATGTTGCTTAAGCAGTTTTTTAAGAAAATTACTAGAGTTAGACCAAGATAATTCTGCAACGATTTTGATAACACACGGAGTGCAAGTGTTATTTTAAACGTCAAAACTTCTATGAAATTATGACGTATAAATATCATTTGCACTAGTTGTACTGCGTATGCTATCAAAATAATTGCAGAATGTTCTTAGTCTAACTCTATTAATTCACCAGTCAAGCTAACATGTAGATACAGGGTCAAGCAAAAACGCGAGCGTAGCGAGCGCGAAATTTTTTGTTGAAATATAGCAAGGCCGGGTACCGATCTTCACCTGGGCCTAAAAGTCCGAAGTGCCCCAGTGCGGCGAACTTTCATGCGAAGTCAAAGCCGTGCTTCAGGCTTCAGGATAAGTAGTTGAGCACAGACTCCAACCAATGTCCATTGTATTAAAAAGCGAGATATTTCCTTGGGCGCTGGTGGCCTAGCGGTAAGAGCGTGCGACTTTCAATCCGAAGGTCGCAGGTATAAGCCCCGGCTCGTACCAATGAGTTTTCCGGAACTTATAGGTATACGAAATATCATTTGATATTTACTATTTGCTTTTCGGTGAAGGAAAAACATCGTGAGGAAGCCGGACTAGTCCCGATAAGGCCTAGTTTACTCTCTGGGTTCGAAGGTTAGTCTGACTGATGGCAGTCGCTTTCGTAAAAACTAATGACTACGCCAATTCTTGGGATTAGTTGTCAATTGGACCCCAACCTCCCATGAGCCGTGGCAAAATTTCCGGGATTACGCGAGGAAGATGATGAGTTTTCTTATTATTCCTTTGCCCAGGCCCAGTAACATGCGACAGTGCTATCTCATTTACTCCGATACAATTAGACAGTATGCGCGTTATAGGTATTAAAAGCCTCTTAAGACTGCGTCTAGTGGCGCCCTCATAAGTGGAATTGTGTTTTGATAATAAACCAATTAATTTCTGTACCTATACATGAATCAGTATATGTAGGTACATACATATTAATATTGTTGTCCTACTTATTCCCCAACTTTTGGTCTTTGTCACATAGTTTAGTTTCATAGTACTAAGTACCATTTCGTAAGTTTCGGCCCGGCCGAAAGGTTCGGCCGTTTTTTGGCCGAAACCGAAACTACAGCCGAAACATGATTTTTTGGCCGAAACTGGCCGAAACCGAAACCGAAACCGAACCTTCGGTCGGACACTATTAATTTGTCTATATTAGCTATAATACGTATACAAAGTCCATGAGAACTTTCGCGGCCCAAATTTTTATAATATTTGCGTCATGTGCCAGTGTGTCCGAGTCCAATGTCGCCAGGCGGAGGCCACTGTCGCCCACACAGCCAATTGAGCCAATACAGTAAACTTTGTAAACAGCGTGAATGTAGATTTAAAATGGATTGACTCATAGAATTTTATGACATCATGACAATATAACACTTTAAACTCTCGCGTTTTGTACACATATTTAATTACACAAACGGGTCTACCGCGATATAATTTCATTGTTTTTACCTTTAATTCCGACGTTTCAGCTGAGTTGCACCAGCTGTGGTCACGGAAAGACTGACGTCCCAACAAATGTCAACGGAGATATTAATAAAACACCACTAAACTACCCGAAATTAGTTTATAAAAATGTTCGGGGTAGACAAAGAAATTGCAGCTACCCGTTAAAGTTTAATGTTTATTGTCCACGGCACGACACGCAACACTCACAGTATCCGTACACTGGTCCGAAGATATATCCGCTGGTTTCAACATTTGAATCACTGGTCCCCAAGTAGACGATAATTTGTACCCGGATTTGTAACGTCGGAATTAAAGGTAAAAACAATGAAATTATATCGCGGTAGACCCGTTTGTGTAATTAAATATCATGACAATATTCCAAACTGCTAAATAAATAGTTGATTATCGCTTCGGAACAAAAGCGTTGGCGGAAAGTTGGTGCTGTTTTACGAGACGTTACCGTCGCTATTCCCAGTGTACCTTCTATACACAAGTATTTCCAGTGTACCTTCTATTCCTAGTAAGTATCTACAAAGATACTAGGAAATAGTATATCAGCCGGCTTAGCCAGGGTGACAATCGCTTGCGCTACGACATCGAAACGCTTTCTGTCTCTCTAGATTCTTCCATATTAGTAATATATATTAATGCAACATTAATATTAGTGCAACAGTGACAGTTGCGTTTCGTTCGCTACGGAGCGTAAGCGATTGGCATGTTAGCTACGATGCCTGGACTTTGGTGGTTTGGTCAAGGTGCATGATCGTATCAAGCGCACTTGTCATGATATCGTCAATATTAGAGTAGCTTGCGAAAAAGCTCAGATATTATCAGAAGGGCGAACTCCAATTTATTTCAAAACACAATATTGATTTGATTTTCATTTAATATAATATTAGTCGCTGTACAACACTAAATTATTCATAATGAATTAATGACATGCAGAATTAAGATAATTTAAAATCAAGAAAATCTAAATTATATTTGTCCTGCATTCCTATCTTATTTTATTTATGTAAGTATAAGTAATCTCTACGAGTAGACACAACATTCCTTATATATAATATAATTACGTTTCTACTCACCTGATCCTAAGCCAACACTGTACATTCGAAATTACCAAACCGTGCGTACCCAAGAGGCCTATCAATTCATTAAGCTCTGGCTTTATATTTTTGCAGTGTCACCTTACACACATGAAATAAAAAGTTAAGGTAGGGTCAAAGTCCATTTGTTCACTGTCGGGCGGTAATTTATAACCAAACCTAAATTTGTTGATGAGGTAGTCAAGTTGTCAGTCCGGAACTAGATTATAGCCATGGGGGCTGCAAAGTTGTTACATGCCTGGCATGCCTGCATTTCAAATTAGCTTAATAGTTTAAATCGAATTGTTACGCTCGCTTCGTATCAGAATCATTCTGCTGCTGTTCTAACCTTTAAGAAAATAGCGTACTCCCACCTTAAACTCCAGCCACGCACTTGCAAACCCACTGGTGTTGTTCAGGTCTGGTGTTCATACTCTTATGTTTATCTTAAACTTATTTATTATTTAATCTTGTGCTTAAGCACAAGAAATCTATTCTAATTTTACTAAATTAAATATTTCGCTTAAATCTCCATTCGACATAATCATAACTCACAGTTAACCCATGCAGCGTTAATCACGGACACGTTGCCGTTTTGCCTCTACGAAGCATTCTCGTTACATACCGGGAAACCCATATCGGCTACGACGTAGCGCTACGACCGTACCTTTAGCTAATAAATTGTCACTTTTAGGGCATCATTTGGTGTTCCCATAGATAACCATGTTTTTTTTGTTGACAGAGAGAGCTATTCGCAGCGAAAGCGGACAGCGGAACAGCAGCAGTCGATCGCAAACTCTCCTCTTCATCCGCCGGCAGTATGAAGAACAAGTGGCTGAAAGCGTTCCGCAGCCTGAAGCCCCCCAGTGCCCCCCCACCCCATGCTGCGCCACCAGACAAGTAAGAATTCAGTACATGTGCCAAGTTACTTGCAAGCTTAGATAATATGGAAGAGATTCGAAGTTATAACGTGTAATGCCGCATTCAATGACAGTTAGGCTTGTTGATTAATTTTTACGTGAAAAACTTCGATTTTTTTTTAGAAAATACCAAAGAGAATTTAAGAGGAATATTGTCAAAGTAAATTATGTACTCAGTCAGTACATTTACTGCCATTTTTCGACACAAATGATTAAAACTTTTACAACGCCATTTGACTTTGATCCTATCCTATCCCGAGGATAGGCCAAAGGTATGGTGCCATCTTTTCGAGCGATGGCGCCATACCTTTAGCCTACTCTCGAGTAGATGGCGATACTTTTTGTCATTTAACAAATTTTACACATATCAGTGAAAAATAAGGATCAAAGTCAAATGGCGTCCTAAAAGTTTTAATAATTTGTGTCGAAAGATGGCAGTAAATGTACTGACTACATAATTTGCTTTGACAATATTCCTCTATTTCAAATTCTCTTTGAACATACTAACTATTACACATAACACACATACGTACACTGTTACGTAACTTGCTGCACTTACACCCCATTGATATTTAACCTACATGCGCTGAAACAAAAGAAACACGTTGAGACTGTTGTTTTTTGCCAGATTTTCAGTGCCAACTATGATGGAAGAAGCCAACAATTTGAAATATTAACTTGAAATAAAACCACAACAGAAAACATATTTATTTTCTTTGATTAAACGGAAAGCTATTTGAATGCTAGAATCTGAATCATTCCATGGATTTCGCCTATTACAATTTTTTTAATTCAATCGTTATCAAATCATAAAGATTTTTTTTATTTTATTTGACTTAGCTACTTTTCCAAAAACTTAAGCAAGAAAAGTTAAATATGGCGGCAAACAAGAGCAGATTAACTAAGTATTCCCGCCCACAGTAAAGCGCCTTACGAAGTTAATGAAGTCACTAAGCGAAGAGGTTACATTTTAGCTTTATAGCTGAGTTTAAATCCTGAACATTTCTTTAAAAACACGCGCCCTGAAGCGATTTTTCTTCCTACTATTATATTTTAAGGCAATGGGTTACTTTCTATGTGTTTGCAAGAGAAAATACCTAAATACCTACTAAACAACGTTTGCCCCTCCTAAGTACATGGTGCTATGACGTGTTAGTGAGAATATGTGTAGAGCATCACAGTTTCCAATTAACTCCAGAGGTGCAGTTGTAATTATTATATCAACACCGTTCCAAGATCCTCACCGGGCGGCCAGCCGGTAGAAATTAAAGGTAGGCAATAAATACATAGGTAAACATATACTTATGTAGTGTTACATTTCTCTTTATTATATAATTTGGACCTACATATCGGATTTAGCAATTTAGTCGCAGTTCTAATATTGATTGTAATAAATTTAGACTATTTATAATACGTTGGTAGACTGTTAAAGTTAGACCAAGACAAGTGGAAATGCAAGTGTTATTATTAATAAGTCATAATTTCATAGAAGTTTAAAATAAAACTTGCACAGTCTGGGCCATTAAAATCGCTGCAGATTTATCTAAGCTTGGTCTAACTCTATAATATTTGCATTTTAAAATAAATTGAATTACCTATGGCTAGACCTTGATTGACACCTAAAAATTGTATGACTCCGGTGTCGACCAGTATTATGTCGTTATGTAGTTTTTGTGAACTAGTCTTTTATCGATGAATTAATTTAGTAGATAATCCATAGTTCAACACTGATGGCAATAAACTTATTGGGATGCGAGTTGCAGTACCAATTAATTAACCACTATAACGTTATGTTGGAATAATTTAACAATATTGTCAACTTAACTTATAGATGGTTACGATTACTTATATTAGGAGTGTATTCATTAGAAATTAAAATATGACTTCAGGTTGATACCAAAATCAAGACACGTCACTCTACAGTGCAGTTAATTTTATGCAAAAACAACGCTTTTTATGACATTTATATCATATTTTACGATGAATACGCTCCGTATTACGTAAATTAAATTCATTTTTTCATGTCGTATCGTAAAGCGTTACCGAGACATGTTATAATAATGTTATGTCACCAGCAACTCGCTCCCCTGTAGAGTCAAGAGGAAAGAAAACGTAGATATGTAACAAAGTATTTCTCTTAGAATAGGGTTCAAGTTCCATTTAGACAAATAATATTTACCCTCGCTGTCTTTCGCAAATGAGATTATAGCATATAGGTCCCGGCACGCATTTGGTACGGCTTCTTGAAACGTAAGTAGGTAATAGCCACTCGAACCTACACACACAGAATCTGCTTGTTTATATTTTTTTTTGTATGATTTTCGTTACAGTTTATATGGCGGGATCTTTTTTATAAACTTAGTAATATTTGCCGTAGTACTTAATAATAATAAGGTACTGTATCTGAAAAACAACTATTTTCAGAAATTAGTTTCCATCTACCTTTTAACCTATCTACATTTATCAAGTTTTAAAATTAATTTGTGATAATAAATTTTGTCGAAACTAATAGAAATAATTTAAAAATATAGTGTAATATAAGAAAGAAGTGCTTCTTTTAACACCCGTCCTGCAAATATTTTAAGTGCACTATAATTAGTTACCATAAGTACCACAATAAATTGAAGGGGCAGATTTATTTGTCACAAAATGGTATTTGTTTATTCTTGTAAATACAGAATTGCAGAAAATGTAAGTGTGAATAAATTTAGGAGTAGGAAATTTCAGAGGCTTGCAAATTTGGTGCGCTCAGCTTGGTAAATATTGATATAGTTTTCTGAGATAACGAGTTGCTCTCGACTTGAGAATATTCAGCGCTCGAGGCTCTTCTCGTCCATTGTACAGCAGTCTAATTTATACACAAACATATTGTACATTATTATCACTATATTCACAATGGTTCGCATTTAGGTGTACCGCCGTCTTGTTTTATCAGTTATCATCATCAAGTAAAATTTAAGTTTAATGCTTAGGGTGTAAGTTATTCAATACATATACATGTCCAAATATTAAACGTTTTATCGAATATAATATACAATATAGTGGCTCTTACTGCTTAGAAGTCGTAGCTAATTTGTTTTCTGACATTGAATTATTTACACCTGTACAAATACAATCTGTGATAGAGGGCCACGAATACGCTTCAGCGCTCTACGTAAAAGACCTTTACAATTACGCACGAGCAAATACTAGTAGAATTAATCTCTGTTTCATGCTGAAATCGCAATTCACGATATAGTTTCTTTTTTTAATATCTTCTTAATATCAGTTATTTAGGATAAATTCTACATTTAACTTATATACCTAAGTACATACCTATTACATAAGTACCTGCATATTTCATATTTATAGTTGGTTGATCCAAGTTTGCATTTTCGATTTCCAGTTTAAAGGAATCATACACAGCTTGAAATAAAATTTTGAAACAAACAAAAAAATACATCCGGCTAAAGTACATAATATTATTGAATGACTTTTAAGATAATGGGAACTCATTTCCTCATTTGAGTCTTTTTTGTTAAAAAAAATCATTGTACACACATGAATGGAATACATACATAAAGTGGGTATGTATTTTTGTAGGTCGCTGTATATCATGCTTTGCGATTCCAATATTATTTTGGATTGCGTAAATATAAATCTATCACAGGTTCATTAACATCCATTGTTTTAATTGTGTATTCACTATTCAAAAGCCGTGTTCATATTGATGTTTCTCTCTTCTTGCATCAATAAAGAAAAAATCAAATGTACCACGCGGTGTCGACGATTATGGCGATGAGGTAAATGTGCCCCCGTAGGTGTGCCCTGTGTTACTGTTCCCCATCAACATGTTGGATACTGCTTGACCCTTTACACGTAGTCTCGAACAGATATTCAATAAACAGCATGACATAAATACAGACTTAATACACGTAACCGGGTGCTTCGCATTTGTTCTAATAGAATTCTCATCCGTTGTCAAAGCTGAGCGTCAAAAGCGGCCCATGCATTCTTACAAACACATCTAGGTACACGATCACATAGGACAATATTCCTATGTGGCAGATACATTCAATATTGAGGGTGTTGCTAACCCGCCTTCCGCTAATTGTGCCTCGGCTAGGGCAATTATTTAGCAAAATTAAATTCCTTTGTGGGAATTTTAGTTTAAAAGAACAAATGTCAGTAAGTACTCGGATAGTTATAGCTTGATTTCAAACACGAGCTTAATTCTTGCTTCCTGTCCTGCAGCTGCAAACTCGCTTCCCAACACTACCGCTTTTAGCTTTCTGTCTGGGGATATAAATAACGCCATTACCTCGAACCTATCTTTTAGTAGTTAAACACTTTCTATAAGATTGTTGCGTGCCTGATATTTTTTAACGTCAAGGTAGACAAATGGGTGTCATTAAGGGTTAAATTAGTGTTGGATTGACTACCCCAGTCTGATCTATTTGTCCCCCCCTGCCCTTGAACTTCATCGATCAATATGTTTGACGTATTATAACCACTTTAGTGAAGTGCGAGGTTGTAAATGGCTCAGACTGTACACTACATGTTATGATTGAAAAGTTGAAAACAATTGAAGAAGAATAAAAACTTGATTAATTTATGAAAAACCTACAGGATATGGTTTGTTAGAGGTGCTAACAAGCAATCAGTGAGAAATTAAATTATATTAACTTGTACTTACGTCCTTTTAGTAAAATAGGGTTATGTACAAAATATAAAGAATAAACTAGAAAATTCATTTAAAAAACTCGTAACTAGGTATAGCCAAAGAGAATTTAGACTAGAGGAATATTGTCAAAGTAAATTATGTAGTCAGTACATTTACTGCCATCTTTCGACACAAATGATTAAAACTTTTAGAACGCCATTTGACTTTGATCCTTATTCTTTCACTGATATGTGTTAAATTTGTTAAATGTCAAAAAGTATCGCCATCTACTCGAGAGTTGGCCAAAGGTATGGCGCCATCGCTCGAAAAGATGGCACCATACCTTTGACAATATTCCTCTATTTCAAATTCTCTTTGGTATAGGTATACTATACTATACCTACCTATGTATAGCTATACCTATGAACATTCTTAATGATGTGAAACAATATCCGTAGTATCCGTATTGAACGACAATTCCCAATTTCAATAAAAAAAAATGCGAATATACCTAGGAATATTTTTAATAGTCCCTGTATCAGGCTATATCCTGTACTTAAGCAACATGTTTGCGTCATATCTTATTACCTAATACATATTGTTTTTTACCTATTTACGTATTCCCTCTGAGCCCTTTTCATTGTAGAATATCTCAAAGGTTTTATAATCAGATCCTTATATATCATGTTAGAAATATGCTCATAATTTGGAGGTATTACATGGATTTGTGTTACTGTAGGAGGAACGGCGCGGGCAGAGAGGCTCTCCGGGGCGACTCAGATGCACACAACTTCCAGGAGTACACCTATAAGAAGATAACGCCCTGCGATGTCTGCTCGCAAGTTCTTAGAGGTAAGTTCAGTACCGTCTTTACCATAAGGACACACGGGGCCCGTGCCCAGGGCCCCCGTCCTCAGGGGGCCCCGAACGACAGATAGTAACAGTATATTTGATTACCTTCTATTATATTCTACTATGATCTTCTATTTATTCAGTATATTGAATAACTAGAAGATCATAGTAGAAAATGTTAGTTTAATTTGCTGTCTTTACTTTCCAAAAGGGCCCCAAATTCTTATGTGCCCAAGGGCCTCAGCATAGTTTAAGACGGCCCTGGGTAAGTTCATTGCCTAAGAGGTAAGGTAAGTTATCGATAGTGACGAAAAACAAAACAAAATACGATAGACACTTTCAGAGTGTTCAAATTAGGAAATATTTTTCAAATTATAACATCAGAAGGGTGTAGTGAAGTGTTGCGGGCTATGGAGTCTGGCAAACAATGAGATTAATCGTCAGTATGATAGTAGATTAATCAACACGTTTCGTCATTCATTCTCATTTATTTAAATTGTATGTGTAGATTTCGTGTCCACGTGTTTCTGTTGGTTATGTGTACTCAATGTTCATAGGTAATACAATAAACAAAATGGAGTTAATAGGTATCCCTTACGTAACTATGCGATAAGCCTTTGTTAATAAATTTTAAAGTTACATAAATTTTCTCTCTACTGTAGGTAATTTCTACCTATGCGCTTTCTTGGCATCTTGTAATTCAAACAATTATTACTATTAGAAATGGTTGGACAGAAAATCTAATGCAAGCATCTCTCTCATCTAATGGTCGCACCAAACGTTAAATATTCCGATAGTGATGATGATGATATCAAAATGGAGCATAATTATAATTCAACTTGTTTTAATGACGCCCAAAAGCAAAGCAGCTCTAACACTCTAGACCCTAGATTATTCTTCCCATTCGTCAAAATTAACAAATGTGCATAGTAGTTAACGACGGTAGAGCCCTTAACAACAGTTTCCTGATGGTAGGTAATAGTCATAACAAATTGGTGTCACTGTAATAAAATTGCTGACTATAGACAGTACATTTAAATTTACCATATTTTCATAATAATACTTACATATTTCTAAATAGTTATGTATTTGAACCGTAACATATCAACCAGAGAAGCATCTCTTTAGATATTTTAAGTACATATTTTGTGTAAGTGCCTTATAATTTTTTTACTATCTTTAATGTGTATCTTATTGGTTGAGTTATTGATTAAATAGACGAAGCGACAAAAAGGCAATATAAACTTATTAAAAGTAGGCAAGGCACCTAGTTTTTCAAATTTTATGGTTAAACCATAAAAATTAGGTTCGTAAATGTCTAATTGAAATAATATCGTTAGCGATTACCGACGTTGGTGGCTACGTAACAGCGATTATGGCATTATAAAGAAATACGATTTTTGCCGGTACCACGCACCGACCCGTACGAACTGTTGCTCAGCCGCGACGCTCGTGACTTGAGGTTCGACGAACCACAATTTTGGCCCCTTAATTTCAAAAAGGTCTCAAGGTCCTGAGATATTAAAGAAAATTGTAGCTTTCTATTACTTGAGCTTGGAAAGTTTATATGCGAAGCATTTTCTTTGTTTTCTCTTCGACACCCATTTTTTACAGAACTTGATGTCGTACAGAAAATAAAGTAACTTTTTATTGTAGTTGATTTTACTTCGATTGAGCGTATCGCCTTCTTCAAATTAAAAAATGGAAGTTTAAAACAAATTTTGAAGTTGAAGAAGTGGACTTGAAAGTAAGCAGGAATCATATTTTCATTTATGTAGGTACCTATATTCAGGGTGACTTCAAATTAGGATTGTTCATTTTTTTTTAAATGTTCTATTTCGAAAACCATTTCGAGATATGAGGTTTTCAAACAGTTTCCGACATTTGCTGCGATATAATAATTGAGGATTGAAGATATTTCAACAAATATCCTTATGACCTTAGTTTGACCTTTCTCGTTGGCTGAATGTAAAGTCATCGCATAATAAAAGTTATCGGACCATAGTAAATCAATCCGTCACTCACGTAATTGTCAAAGTTATCATTGTCATAATGAAATTTTTCAGTTAAACCGCTGCGCTGGTTTGTTATGATTTGATTTATAATTGATACCTAAACAGTAGTTTTCGTTGCTTAATATATCAAAGACCTTGTTCCTACGTGTGGGAATGATTCACAAAAATAATTGTTCGAATCCGCGAAGACCTACGACGTGAAACATGGTGCCGTGAATTGAACTTGGAATACCTACCTACTTACACACAGTATTGCTGTGAGGATCACGTCGATGTAAGTATAAAATTAATATAATTTTACTACAATTATTTAAAAGCTTACTTTGTAGGTAGGGTCGCGGGGACTTATGTGTTTTCTGTGGTAATGTAGCCAGAGTATATAAAGGCAAACCGTTAAACAGAGATGGTGCCTACTAGAAAGAAACACTATACAAGAATACATAGTCATACTCAAAATTCAGCCTGAAACTGCTTTAAAAAGATATAATTTCTAATTTCCAGGTACATGTTGCAGTTCAAGCTGCTGATATCATGGTGGACAAGACTTAAGTTAATAGTTGTGAATAATAAAACATGTTTTTGTTTACCTACTTTTTTATTAATTTAGGAAATATATGTATATATGTTTCCCAAAAAAAAGTAACTATACATATATGTATGTTCATCATGTTCTGCACGAGCAGCTGACAATGATGGCTTCTTGTTGACGAACCAGAAGAGAAGTGTATGGTTTGTTATTTACTCTGTTCCCAGGAATTATTTACTGTCGTAAAGTATTATGACGATTAATATGACGTTCGTTTCGATACAAAATGCTCAACTTTGTTCAGGGCCCAAGTGCCTTAACAAAATCAATCTCCTTCGTACATTACGTATCCCACAGCCGTATCTAAATAGGAATCACACGATGACCTGAAATTATAGGATATAATTAGCAAAATTGGCATGTACCTAATATAGTACAATATCCAAACAATGGTGACAAGCCGGTAGAACCCACTGGGTGCTACCTTAGCAATGGACGCTTATAACGATTTTATGAATCCAATCATCTTACGAATCGAATCAGTTAAAAAATATATGATGTAACTTACATTTGTATTTTTGCTCCCCTGATTTCAGCCAAGTTATGGTTGGAGTTGGATGCTATATGGATACATACTCCAATAAAACTAACTTATATTATATAACTTAGGCAGATTTCTGGAATCAGCTTTCACAAATTTATAGCGTAGGTATTTTGAAATTATTGATTTAGGGATTCAAAATAAACGAGTTTTCCAGACGATATTATTTATAGAAACGCGTGACACTGACATTGTAGACAGGTGACATTACAATCAATTGACAATTACAACTATTTTTTTAATGTTTGTTATTGCTTGTGCTTTATCAAATCAGCCACTACATGTAATTTACGAGAAGTCGTATCTCATATTTTCAATAAATTATAAATATTCAACCGAGCCATGAATTAATAAATCATTCAAATTGGTATCTTAAATTAACCTATATTTTCAGAAAATAAAATAAAAATGGGGGTCTAAAAAAAATGAACAATCCTAATTGGTCATGAGTAATTAAATTTTAGATTGTTAAAGAAAATCATCTTGAACTCTCTTGTTTTTAGCTATTTACTATAAAATATTAATGTAGTTAGCTACCTGCAATAAATAGGTACCTTTAATCAGTAGGTGTGTTTAACATTCTTTTTTTTCATATATCGAGATAAAAACTGCGTTTAAAACTCTAATTGAGTCGCTTAACTTCAAACTCGGTTAAATCCATCTGTCAGATTATGCGATTTTGGTATTAAGAAAAGGTAATAGGGTAGATATTTGCTGAGAGGGTCGAATGGATTTACCCGAGTTTGAAGTTAAGCGACACAATTGCAATATCAACCATTCGGACCTCATACTTGTTATTTATTAAAAAGGGGAATTAGAACTTTTATACCAAATTACAATGTCTTCATTGTATATTCTAACCTCGTATATGGTTTTATCAGCAATGTCATCGGTGTGACCCAGAAAGCATCTTCTGTAAGCACTTTTCAGGGCATGAAAGACTTTCATAGTATATGTATGTTGCTTAGAATACTAATCTCATGATTCAGAGTAACGATGAATTGTAGTGGGTCACAGTGAATCACGCTACATTTTATTGAAGCAAATTCGCGAAAATCGTATAAAGGAAGCTTTCATTAGTAATACTTTTTATGGGTGGAAAAGCGGTAGGTATTTTACGTGACTAACACCATGAATCGTAATGGCTGACTTGACGATTCATTAATTTGCCTAAAAAAGTTTTATCGAACAACGGGTAATGGGTTATGTTCTATCATTTTTATCATATTTCATATATCCACGTAAAGTTTTGCAGTTAGCTACTTTGATGCGTGAAGTAAAATGCCATATAGGTAAATGCGTAGTTCATCATAAATCAGTTGTTCTACATTGATACAATCGGACACAGTGTAACTTTGCGATATCTCGGAAACTAGGTGTTACCAGCTAGTGCCGTCTGTCAAGCAAGGGCAGGCTCAGGGACCCCCAGCACGTCCCCAAAACACGAGCGCGCCTCGGAGAAAGAGCATGCTGCTACGAGCATTATTGTGAATTCGTGCAACAAAAGTAAATTTTTTTATTTAAGTTTCGCAATTTTTTACCAAGATATAGACTCGAGTTTGGCGTTTTTTTTAATTTTTGTTATGTTCTATGTGTATTAAAGTTTATTTGGAGCTAAATATTTTTAAATTTCTTTCACTCTTTGGTGCAGTTTTTATTAATTGATTAAAAAAACACCCCCTAGTCGCACAATGAAACATTTTTATGTAGTATACAATGAAACATGATGTTCACTGAACACCAGTACCAGCACACAATGAAACAAACTCATTATTTTTTTAAATAATTAAAACCTATGTGCTAAATTTGTGAAACTAAAATACCATGAAAATTGGTAATAATTTGTCTATCATATGACAAAATATAAGATACTTAACTTTAGGAATGGCTGAGATAGGATGGCTTATATGTTGAATGTTTCATTGATGGCAAGGTTAAGGACACATGTCTTACATTGAAACAGTCGTGTATAAACACTATGTTGCAAGAAAGTGTATGAAATCAAGCATGGAGATGCTCAAAACCCTCCCGCGTCTACCTAGTTGGCAATCATGCTCCGTGGACATAAAAGGCGCCTTTTTCGCAGCATGCCGTACCTGCCGACCAGATTTTCGATTCACAATGAAACTCAGGTGTGTGTACAATGAAACAAGTCTTTCGCTTTTAGATATTTCAGCAATCTTATAATGATTCCATATGTCGGAAACCTTTTAAATAACTAATTTCAGCCTACCACTATTTTCTCCTTTCCTTTCTCATTAATCGAGTGAAAGCATATATGTATTAATGTCACTTATTTATTACACCGTTTCAATGTTTATTAACCATGTTTCATGGTAGACTATAATTATTACATTTGTTTCACTGTAAAAATCAGAGTGTTTCATTGAAAACATGCACAAGTACACAATGAAACAAAACTCATTTTTCAAAAAAAGGCTTATAACACAGGAACTGTTACAGATAAGTAGAAACCAAGAATGCCATCTGATAGCCAACGAAATTGTTTATCTTCATACGAAATGTCACACTCATAACTTTAAAAACACCAGAGATAGAAAGGCTTGAACTTTTAGTGTTTCATTGATCAACAAGTTACCCTACATAAAATACACTAAACTGCATAGTGAGTTAATACTGACCGACCTTTAATGAATTTCTACACAAGTTCGTGGTAGAACTAAATGTAGAATTGTCACATTGTACTTTTCATAGGTCAAGCCTTTTGTCTCATACCGTTGAACCGAAAACCGATAAGGAACTTTCAATACGTTCGACTCAGTGACGATGTAAGCATTGGCTCATGTGGAAACATATGTGTTAACGGTAAAAGGTGTTTTTTTTACCGCGTTCATAAATGACTTCAATTATCATTACATTATATCAAGAGTGGCGAAGCTCCTATAAAACTCGATTATGAATTTTATGACAACTGTGAAACTTAGTCTACAGAAGTCTCGGATAGTATGGCGGTATTGTACATTTAATTGTCTATTTATTTAATACCAAAACTGGCTTCATTGTTATTTGTTTGATTTAAATAGTTATGGAACAAATTCAGCTTTTTAATTTAAATTTTACATTAGTTGAGAGTTGTAGAGTCTGTTTGGAAAGAGAAGAGTCGTGGAATATATTGGGGCCCCATACACATACAAATACACATACATATACATTCCACGACTCTTCTCTTTCCGCACAGAGTCTAACGTGAAATAATGCCATGTCCAGCGTTCATTAAAACAAGTTGAATCAATCCTTTGAACCTAAGAAATACATAAATTCAGTGAGCGACGACAGTCGATCGTTTGCCTAATGATCCTTCCTGCAATTAGCGGCTAAAGCTTTATTGATATTTAAATGCATTTGACCTTGTGGTCTCAACCTTAACAGAGGATAAGCGATTACGACTGATGCTAGATTGTCTGCGGGTGACTTACTTGACTTATTGTCCTATGTCCCCTAGGTGGGGCAGAGGGCGTCCACAGTGCGCCGCCATCTGGATCGGTCTTGAGCTTCGTGCTTGAGTTCGCTCCAAGTCTTCCCGATAGCCTTCGCCTCTGCAACAATAGTCCGGCGCCAGGTCTGTTTTGGGCGGCAACGTTTCCTCTTTCCTTGGGGATTCCAGTCGAGGGCTTGCCTCGGTATGTGGTCAGGATCCCTTCGGAGTGTATGCCCAATCCAACTCCATTTCCGGCGCTTGATCTGCTGGTCGATCGGGGTCTCATTGCAGCATCTCCACAGGTTGGCATTTGAAATTTTCTCGGGCCAGTATATACCGAGAATGCGGCGGAGGCAGCGGTTAATACAAACCTGAAGCTGGCGCGAGATGTCTTTTGTGACCTTCCACGTCTCGCATCCATATAGCAATACGGTTTTTACGTTTGACCGGAATATTCTGAGCTTGACTCTCCGTGTCAGTTTGCTTGATTGCCATACGGGGCGGAGCTGTGCGAAGGTTGCTCTTGCTTTGGCTATTCTCGAAGCGATGTCCTCTTCGGTCCCTCCAGTTTCCGACACGACGCTTCCGAGGTAAGTAAATTTGTGGACTTGCTCCACAGCCTCTGTGCCAATAAGGAGCGGCACGGTACTTGTGTCCCTGCACCTCATCTCCTGTGTCTTCCGGGTGTTGACTTTGAGTCCCGCCTTCATTGCCTCACTTCGAAGGTCGTCCAGCTTGGCTTGCATATCAGCGCGTGTGTGGCTCAGCAGGCATAGGTCATCGGCATAGTCCAGATCTTCTAAGATGTTGGACAGTCCCCACTCTATGCCGCGGCGCTTATTGTCAATCGTTTGATGCATGATGCCATCGAGAACAACAAGGAAGAGGAGAGGAGAAAGAAGACACCCTTGTCGCACACCAGCATTTACTTGAATATCCTCCGAGACGAGGCCATTGTGCGTCACTCTACAAGAGTAATTCTTGTAGATAGCCTTTATGAGGTTAGTGATTTTCTCGGGGACACCAATTTCACGCAGCCTGTTCCAGATACTAGCCCACCTTAGCGTATCAAAGGCTTTTTCAAAGTCTACAAATGTTAGGTACATTTCCCTCTGCCATTCAGTAGCCTGTTCTAAAATGATACGCAGTGTGTTGACTTGATCCGTGCATGATCTGTGGGGTCGGAATCCAGCTTGCTCTTTGCGTATGAGAGGTTCAACGGCCCTCGACAACCTATCCAAGATGATCTTGCAGAGCACCTTAGATGGGGTCGAAAGCAAAGTAATGCCTCTCCAGTTGCTACAATCGCTGAGGTCTCCCTTTTTTGGCACGGTGATGAGAAGTCCCTTGTTCCAGTCGTCCGGTAACTCTTCAGCAAGCCAAATGCTATTCAAGAGTGGTGTAAGGGCATTAACAGAGGATAAGCGATTACGACTGATGCTAGATTGTCTGCGGGTGATTGTAGTTAATGGACGGCATGGTTCTACGACAAATTGTGCTCTTCGTAACAAGGTAAACAACATGTCAAATGGAAGGGAGTAATATACCGACTGCTTTTAAATGATTTCGTACCTACCTACATAAAGCCTCCATTCATAAATAAAGAAAAAAAATTTTCAAACTTTAAAAATTTGTCATGTTGCTTGGGTTTGCCACAGAAATAAACACACAAGCAAATACACGAAAAAAATCAGTAACTAAGTATGCTCGGATAAATAAAGAATCTACTCTCGCCAAAAGACGAGTCTTATTTTAGGTTGCTAAAATCTAAATCTAAACTTCTTGTAAGTTTCCGCTTGTCCTACTCGGGTCGTGACCCTCGATCTTAAAATTTCTCCGTGTCGTCAACCCGCCCTAGATTTCCGTCCATTATCCTATGTCAGACCAATAATTCAGTTGGGTATCTACCTATTACGACGGGATCTTTCCTTTTCCCGTGTCCTCAACTTAGCTCTATTATTCGGTTGACTAAACCGTGTCTGCTTCTGATAATTCTGGCTATGACACTTACGGGTTCAGACTTATAGCTTAGATCGTCCGTCCGCATTAATGGCAATCGTGACCAAATATTTGGTTCAATTATACAAATTGGAAACATAAACATAGGAAATCGGTGCGATGAATGTGATCGTTCAAATAAGTTGTTCTCCCACAGGGCATACGCGTCAGGGGCTCCGCTGTCGCCTATGCAAGCTCAACGTGCACGCGGATTGCATGCCGCAGGTCGGCAAGTGCCAGACCAAGTCCCGCCTGCTGCGCCGGCAGAAGAGCACCTCGGAGATCGAGTCCCACCGCGTGCAGGAGGCCGCTTTCGATGAAGATAGTAAGCATTCACTTTTGAAAAGAACTTATAACTATACGATCAATTTGTGCCCGATTTGACAAAACAGCAAATACGAGTAAGACTTAATTTGTAGTCTAACGTCAAAATTGTGAAATGTATATTATGTAAGATTCCATTCTTGTTTGGTTAGACTAACACTAAAAATAATTCGTGAGGAAACCTAAACCGCAGTAAAAATGAAATTTGTGTTTTGTTTGTTGAAACCTTTGCAGTACCTAAGCTTTAGGATTTAGGCTACTGTAGACCGTAATCGTTTATGGTAAGACGGTCATTTTTCAAGATGGTTTTACTAGACTTACAAAGCGCATAATTTATTTTTAAGTCCATAATGTTGAAAAAATACTACGACATGTAGTTTTATCTGTTTTATATTCTATACTAATTCTAACTCAGATAAGATTTTCAGAAGCAAAGGTAAGTATATTACCTAGTTAGGCAAATTATTTTACTATGATTGGCTACTTAAACAGAACTCGAAGGTATAGCTTTATGCGACATAACATCCACATACTTAATACGCTTACACTATCATAAAGCTTGCCAAGCTACACTTCATACGACACTGCTACTGTAAATTCTAGTTGAAGCTAACTTCACGTTATTCACCAGTGGACGGGTGGCTACCGGGACAGAGGCTCACCAAGATCTCCTTCAAGGGATCGGTCGAGTTCGATGATGATTTTGATAGCTACTATGACGAGGGTACAGTATGATCTGAACTGTTAGGAGTGACCCCTCTGCACCTTATTGAGCCGAGCATTCAAGAACATTACGAGTAACATTCCAAATCTATTACCTACCACAAATAGGTTTGCCACAAACATTACCCACTAACAAATAATACTATTCCAGCCTAAAAGCACATGTGTTATTATAACTGTCGAGTTTCATGTCATCCCGGTCGATGTGGCGATCGCAATCTGTCTCTAACCGCATTTCGCTCGATGCTCAGAGGAGGAAGTGGATCAGACCTACCAAGTTCTGAAGCGAGCCAACGAAATCGCGAAGCCGGGCGGCGGGGGCCCGGTAGTGCGCGTGTCGGCGGCGCCCGAGGAGGCGCCCCCGCGCTCGCCGGCGCGGCCGGCCGTGGGCCTGGCCGGGCTGGCCGTGGCGCCGCAGCCCGTCGCCTCCAGCTCAGGTCTGCGCCGCACCCGAGCTCGCTCGCTTCTCCGCTCGAGCCGCGCCGTAGGCCGCCGGCCGCCGCGCCGCTCCGCCCCGGCGAGGCGCGCGACGGCCGACCGGCAGCTTCACTCAGATTATCACTCGTTATCAGTAGTGTCGAATTCTTTTTGCACGCATTTGATATAGTCGCGGGCGCAAGCGGGGGCGGGTTGCGGGGTGTCGGGCGCGGTACTGAGCGGTGCTTGTCGTAGGCGGCGCGCGGCCCGACGGCGGCATGCGGCGGCGCCTGTTCGCCGGCGTCAAGAGTTTGTCCATGTGGGGTTCGCGCTCGCGCCGCGGCTCGCCGCAGCACCGGTCCATTTCTCTACCGGAAAGTATGCGCCCACGGCTGCCGTAGCGCATCGTTCTCTCACTGTCTCACAGCTGCGAAATGAGCTTTGTTTGTCCCGTCCTCTAAGTGGATTACAGTGCCTCGTATCCAATGTGTGTTCGATCGTCATTTATGTTATAACTTATGTATTTTTATTTTGCGTTTGCTGTGTTAAATAGTTTAGTAATCAATAGACAAAGCTCGGCAATACACTTTAGATGCTTGTACCCGTCCTTTACAGGATTGATCGTCTCACGAAAAGTCAAATAAGTAATGAAGTCATTCATTCAAAATCTCTGAATTTAACCCCTACCTAATCGTTATTAATTTTATTTGCATTTATTTGTGTACAATTACTTCTTATTATTCTATTACAATTTATTTTATCGTATGTTTTGTTGATTTATTTGTATTTATTTTGTTTTGTTTGCCCGTTGTCTTTGCAGAGTCGGAGCAGACGACTTACCGGCCTTTCGGACAGCCTCTTTGTTTCACAAACGAAAACGGCGATCCTCCGCCCTCCATCCTTAAGTCCACCGGCAGCGTGCGCAAGAAAAAATGATCCCTTAACTCTCGACCCGTGGAGATCAGACAATTTAGACATATCGCGTAGGCGACAGTCTCGACGTAGCTCTCAGCCGCTTCTCGGACTCCCTTATTACAAACCCCGAAGCGCCCCGCGTACTGTGATATGTATATTGTTACTTGTTACAATAAAAATCAGAACTGAGCAGCTTACTTTTATTCTGATTACCCGCAGATGAGTGGTGCATGGCTTGGCGGCGCGCTCACGATTGCATGCGTTTTTATATCGTCGATACACATCTGACACAATACCGCTAACTTACTTCTTTTACTTACGCACGAACAAATATACAATCGAGGACTCTAAGATTGAAGATTTTTACAGTTGTCTTTAGCCTAGTTCACGCGGCGAGCAACTCACCTCACGCTACCAGCGGAGTATCTAGTTCAACACTCATTATTTGACTAACCAATCGACTAACATTTAGTTCCGTTTGGCTTTCTTAACACCTTTCTATCACTATTTTTGTTCGTTTCGCAACCTTTACATTTACTTCTTTACAGGGCAGTACGGAGGCATTGAGCTAACTCAGTAGTTGATCAATTATAGACGGTTGCTGTTTACTTTGTCCATACAGGGTCGATGAAGAACTCGAAGAGTGCCCAAATGTTGAGGCAGGCCGACCGCGCCAGTCCATTACCTGGTACCGACAATGACATCGTATCTAAGCGATTCCCTGTAGATTGACTTCTTTGTTCATTCGAAGATTCGTTGCATCAACGAGCATTTTGCTACCTCATCCGAAGCCATATTTGTTTGTTTCTATCCAATGAACGCTGCTGATGACGGGCCGATTAATAGATTTCATTCACTATTTAGTAGGGCTATGATTACGCCGCAACCATAGTCCGTTCAAGTAGGATGCTTTCATCCGTAAAAACCGTAGAAAACTAGAGTAGAATAGTGCTTAGGTTCAGTAGTGCTCAACTAACAATAAGGCAGGGTTTTGATACGTTTTCTTCATTTTCTATTCTCAATCTTTCTCTCTTGTTTTTACTTGATTTTAGATCTTTAGAATTGTTTGCAACGCTTACGCACATTGTTTAAATTGGTGTATTTTACTATTTCATATTTGTTGCTTCTCGTGTGATATTTTTAATACACTTTTACATCTTTCAATTGTCACAATTTGCATATAATATCTTAACTGTAATACTTATATATCATTATTTATCAAAACATAAAATAATCCCGTAACCAAATATGCCCTTTTAACCGCCAGCAATTTTTGATTGAGCGTGCTCGTGTCGCCACCGACAGTAATTGTACCACGCAGAGTAAGGTTGGCATAGTTACGGGAGTTATAAATGTGCTGTAAAAACCAAATCAGATCTTTGTCTTATTTATCAGACTGTGGCGAAATGAGCTGGATATGTAATGTCTTATATATCAGACTTTGGCGGTTAAAGGGTTAATAATAACCACATTACATTAGCAATTGTTCTTTGAATATCTTTAAACCCTTCACTGTAACGCTAGTTTACCCCAGCGTCTCAAAGGGTAAGTGTGCTCATCATGCGTGACTGTTATAGCGCCGCACTCGCCGAGACGTCAAAAGTTGAACCTTAGAATGAAGAGCCTGTCCCTGGATTCTCCGGAGTGCGGTGAACTGCGGCGGCGACCCGGGAGAGACCAGCCCTCGCAAAGCAGCCGCGTCCTCTGTACGCACACCGAGTACTATTAAACACCCGGGTCCAACAAACCAGAACGACGTCTCTTACATACATATCCCCTGAATCACGCAGGAGAGGTGAAAGTAATGACATTCCTTTGTTTACCACTAAGAATATTAGAACTGTAAAGCTTTATGCAGCCGATCTGTCAAAGTCATGCCAGCATAGTTCCCTCGCTCTTGTAAATGGCGTAAAATAGATAATTCGATTACCCTTGGTTTTAATGCCTTCAGTACAAATATGTACCTATATCCACCATATCATAGCTTCCTGGTCTTAATATTCTAAAATTTTATTGCTGTCGTGATCTCGACGGCAGCAATAGTCTCGGCTTTCAGTTTCTTTATGCGGTTTCAGGGGAAATGTACATAAATGTTGCCAACTGCAAATCAAAGATTCCTTACAAGTAGTATTCTTAGAAACTATAAATGAGATTTATAGGTAGGTATATCTAGTTGCTTGCATAAGTCTCGTCTAAGTCAGAACTTGGCATCAAGTCACCATTACTTTCTTCCTTTAAAGTAATGAAAATAATAAAATAGACCGTTTTACATTCTGAATCAATTTCGCATAGATGGATTTATTTTAATTTAAACGAATTCTTTAAGTATCTAAAAGATATTAATGTTGTATGTATTTACAAACTTTCAGTAACTGAAGTTATTTGATGTCTTTCAAAGTTACGCAAAATAAAAAACTGTTTCTACAATATGTGTAGGTGTTTACTATTAGACTAAACTTATGCTGGTAACTAAAATTGTATACTATGGGTAACTGTTTCAAAATACTTCTTTTTATCCGCTTTTGCTTTCAAACCTGCCTGTGTTTGCAAACAGGAATATGACAAACTTAACGTTCTAGTGATTTCTTGGTAGTTTGGACTCGGGTAATGTATAAATGTACTTAAATGTCAACCAAGCTATGTTTTCGCACAGGCGATTTTATCCTTACAGATTTCCCTCTAGCTTGGCTTGTGTGCGTGTGTATAGAACTTAATGACTGTTGTGCTGTTTAGATATACTACTATGTGGTGTTGTTCAACGTTTTTATAAGGTGATTCACGAAATTGTACGAAGAATTGTGTTACTGCGTACATTGTTGCTGTACGCTATGAATGGACGAAATAAGCTTTGCAATAATGTTATATTGATGATAATCGATCATGAGCATATTGTAATCAACGAGAAAATAAATATTTTTGTATTAAAAATCCGAAAGTAATTGTATATTACGGAACGATAAATGTACTTACACTTTAACCGTTACAATGTATAGATAATTATCCAAAATTGAATTGAGGTGTGTAACATTGCCACCTTGCTTTACCTTTCCGTAAGATATTTTTGGGTTGACTGTGATTAAAGTTGAAATCCTCGTTGATCGAACTTACCTATTCATCACTGCCATACGATCATCATCATCACACTTTTATGTAATTTTATATGATTTTTACACTTATATATCTGAAATTTCTACACATTTGGTTTAACGGCATGTCATATTGATTATTCTTTTGGTTCTAGGTTCGAGCAGGGCACTTTGCACGAGGCATGGCTTTACTAAGATTAATAAGCATATGATACATAACTATACCACACGATCGTGTATGTTAGTTTCCTAATGCTTGTAAAAGTAAATCGATGGGCGACATCTAGTCAAAGTTTCTATACTTTTATAACATACTAAATATTTCAAAGATTGTTGGATAAAAAAAATTAATGCCGCTAGAAAAGTTTACTACGATTTTTAAATTGCTTGCGCAGAAAAAGTGCTAAATCATGGCTTGTGTGTTTTAACCCTAGAGCGATCATCCGATAAGGTGAAAAACTGCTCAAAAACTACAGTATGCTTTTTCTTTTTAAAGAGTAAATATAAACTGTATCAGTATCATCAGTATAAACAAAAGCTTTTAAAATTTGTATTCTTTTACATAGGTACATGTAAAATTTAAATCTTATAATCATATAAAAATCTGAGAGGTGTTTTTTTATATAATATAATCATTATCAATATTTAAGAGCTAAGCTCTTGTCGGTGGAGTAATCGCCACTCTTCTCTTTGTTGGGCCAGCCTTTTATAACTCCCTCGTACGACACGACAGAAACTCTATCTTTTATTTGGCTGACATATATGTGAGCCTGGGCCTTCCTCTGCGTCTTTTCCGTTTAATCTTGCCCTTCAGGATGTTTAATAAGAATCTGTCGTGCCGTATCAGGTGGCCAACCATAAAATAATAGAATAAACGACTAATAATTAAAGACTCCGATATTATTCTGCTCATAATTTAATACGACAAAAAATCTCAAAACAACCACTTCTCATCCAATAGCAATAAAGAAAATAGCCGTACATATTGACTCATTATATTACCTACACTGGTAATATAAAACCCGAGTCAAGGATGAAAGTATTCATTAACGGTCGGCTATCGATTTACTGATACAACATTGTTTGTCCATTGTACAATAGATTGATAAGCATCCTAATCTCATAAGACACTCAAGTTTTATAACCTTTCACATTAAGCACCACATATGTATCATATTCCAATTATAAAATAACGAAAAGCCAATAATGTGGTCTCTCCTGTTCCTAAAATTTGATAACACTGGAATACCTGGTTCTAAAGGGGCCCACAGATTACCAGTTTGCCGGACGATATCAGCCTGTCAGTTAAACGAAAAAGGTGACAGTTCCGAACAACTGACAGGCTGATATCCCGCGAACTGGTAATCTGCCCCTTTAATTATTTGATGCGCGAAAAAAAATCGCTTTTGACTTAAATCAGAACTTATATAAGCTAGCCTGTTGTGGCCGTCACTTTCTAAAAAGTATGTATCAACGAGAGTGATAAACGATAAACTATAAAAGTATTACCATCATATAACCGTACAGTACAAAAAAATCAAGAACAGGAAAGACAACATTAGTACTTATACATTATGTAAGTATTTTTGTACTGACAAGGGCTTGTTTACGGGATCCACGTGTACCTTTAATTAAATTTAATAAAACATTTTGCAAAGAACTCCTTATAACTTATGTTCTCAGCATAAACAAGTCCTTTAGAGACTTCAATTCCCAATCCTCTCGTTACTGCGTAGCTGCGTACACTTCTTGAAACTTGGATCAAATTCTGAAAATATTCAAAAATGTGTAATGTAAATGAGCTCTAATTAATGATCGCCACGCTTTATGTGTCTTGTAACAAAAACAATGTGTTGATATTTTATTCAAAAACACTGATAAATGGCCATCGTAAATTGCAAAGAACTATCTTTTCTGTCTTTGATTCTTTACTATTTGAACTTGATAATTTGTATCGATTAGCAAATCCATTACAATGTTTGAATAAGAAATCAGCATAGTTATTTAACCCTTAGATGCAGTATCAGTAGGTATTGATACTGAAACAAAACAAGTGCCAACCAAATTATATTGAAATTTAATACTTTATTATGACGATATAAATTTTTAATTTAAAATGTATTTGGTTGTCACTTGAATTGTTTTAGTATGAGTATTCACTTCATGCATCTAAATGATAACATCAATGCCCATTTATGAACCTAACTAAGCCCAGTTGCACAGAAATTCTCAAATAAGAAACATTTGTCTTAATTCTCAAGTGAGATGAGAAGAACCAAAAGATTTCAGCCAGCTCCGATTTCAATCTGAACGCTAGTCTGTTTTGTTAAGTAAATATGAAGTACTGGTCATATGAAATATTGTGGAAAGCTCATCTGTTTCTTGTATAGAAAATGTGTGGCGTACGTACTTTATAGTTAAAAAAAAACAGACTATAATACGTTAAGGCCTGTGCAACTGTTGAGCACAACTTGGTGCGAAACAGTAATATCAAGAGAAGCATGAAAAATTTGTGGTAATGCAAGCGGTTATTGATTACCGATCTGAATTATAGCACCATCATCGCCGGTGCATAGCAGGCGGCTGTTGAGCGCTCGCGGGGGAAGGATGAGCAGCGTGGAGCTGCCGGATGAGCCTGACAAGAGCCTTTCGTCGAACAGTGCGAGCCCTTGCCCGTCGCCAGTCAAACAGACTAGTGTAAGTATATCTGGTGTATTAAGCATTGAGTATCTTCAACCACTTCGTTCGTTTGTTCGTATTTGCCGCTCTATCTCTTACATTTACATAAGTATACAAAATGCAAGATCGAAAGAAGGCAAATAGACAATTTTTTTATTTTAATTTTCACGATAGCCCACCTTTTTGGGCATTTTCGTTATTTGTACTTTAAAATGCGACTTAAGTCGCCTTTAAGTCATCTCTAACCGTCACTTTCCTGCAATAATGTATGAGGTTTGACATTGACCGTCAGTTTTGTGACGATTGCTAACCGTACACAGTTAAGTGCAAACGCCCACCTTGGAACAGCGTAAACACCTGCTGGTCATCAGACAAACCAGCCATTGTCGCAGTAGCCAGTATCGTTATCTGAAATAAATAACGATTATTGTGTTTAAAATACCGTCAGTTATTTGAGTAAACGTCGCACACATCAACCTAACAACAATATTCGACATCACCAACTTACACGATTTTGTAAATCATATCATATCATATTTATTTATTGCAACCATGGTATTTCTATAGATATTACAATGTCTGGGTAGTTCCACATGGACCCTGTGAGGGCATAGCAATATTACATGCTTAGGATCTAATCTTAAATCTATGTGTATAATATGAAAGTAAGTCAAGTTTTTATATGAAAGTCGAATTGAACCAGTTAATTGTCAGTATGTGTATTCAATACAAATAGGCAACGAATTAATTATTAAGTGATGTCAAGTTAATGAGTATAAAAATAATGAGAATGTAGATTTAATGCAGTAAAAGTGGATTAATATTTAAATGCAATATGTCAACAAATTGATTCAATTTAACCTAGTAAGGTTTGTAAGTATACAGATAATGTCCGAATTTAAAATTAGTGCACAAAATTAGTGGTGTTGCTAAAGAGACTGGTCAGTAAAAAAATCTTCTAAATTGTAATAGCATTTGTCAATCAAATAAGTTTTAAGTCTAGTCAAAAAGGTTTTGTTACATTTTTCTGCTTTTATACTGTCATCTATTCTGTTGTACACTTTTATAAATTCCAGTAGGTACCTAGCTTCAGGTTTTCTAATACTAATACTAAGTTAGTGTGCGGTGAAGTTGTTAGTTCCATGATGATAAAATACATGGGATTTCTGATATTTTTATATCACCCCTCTACTGCAATCACTGCTAAATATTTATAGGTCATCCATACTAACTGCTTGTAAAGGAAGAAATAGCCGTTCAGTGACAGTTCCATTTACTATATTTTGTCTGCACAGTGTAAACTACGAAAACTATAAGATGATATTGCTTTTAGAATATCAAGTTCCTTGGCACTTTGCAATAGATACTTTAGGAATAAAGAATCAGCTCAACGTCTGGCTGAAACGGGGTTTTAAAATTCGCTGACGTTTTACTGAAGCAAATTGTTTTGAGCTACTAAGAGCTTTTGTTATGCTTGGGGTAGGTATAACATAAAGACTACACCAAACATGCTAGCAATTATCGATTGTAGACATGGATTAATTTTCTAAAATACGTTGACAATTTTTTACAGGAACATATTGTTGATAATTTTAACAAACGTTTGCGTTTATGTTTTAATGCCAAAGGAAGACATTTTGGAGATTATACGTTTTGTTTTAGTGAAATGATAACAGTTTTAATGATAACATTTTGTACTGTATAGTTTAGTTAGGAAACCAAAGATTTAGAATTAGAATTAAAATTTGTAACAGTCAAGTTGTTTTACAAATAATGTTTCAATCTAGTTTCCTCTCTAGATTGGTATTCGGGATTGAAAACTAGTGCCTGCGTCAATAACTTAGGATTAGGGTAGCTAATCCTGATTGATAAATTGGAAAAGGTTTGGATGTCGATGTCGATTTTCCAATGGTGATTTCAGCTACAATGTTATATATGAATAAATTTGTGCATATTTATAGCCTTTAGATAATCTCACTCGTGTACCTACTGGTTTATAACGCAGTTAGAACTGAAATGTACAAATTCTATATATGTTTATTTCAAGAAGATGTTTCGTCTGTTGTCATTTGTATCTAACGTCTGTAAGTCGAGACGCGACGCTATGTAAATGCTTATCCCTATGTAAGGGGCTATTCATAAATTACGTCATTTCAAATTAGGGGGGGGGGGGGGTCTGGACATCGGATGATGGTAGCATGACGTAGGAGGAAACGGGGTCATTCGAAGCATGATTTTTGGATGATGTTAGGGGGGGGGGTCGAAAATCGTCAAAAATCGATGACGTAATTTATGGACAGCCCCTAAGTAGATTTCACAATATACTGAGCGGTAATTCGAGAGTTGGTATTAGGTATACTTTCATATATGATAATAATATTGATAGGAGACTAATCTACTTTTTCCTGAAGATGCGAGATTATTTTTTATATCAAGAACTGTAAACAGATGTAACAAAAGCCACTTATAATGGATCGTGATGCTTAACAACATTGACGAGCACAAGCATAAATTATCAAAATCTTGGTTTCTTTTTTTGGCCGTATTTTGATCTGTAGGTATTCCCTGACAAATACAATCTATAAAATTCGTCTTTATACAAAAGTCGTTAGGCTGTAACCGACTCAGTAAGACTTACCTTCGGATGTCAACTGTAGCTTCATTACGGATACGGTGTGATTGTTACCGCCGTTTTATCTGTCTGACGGCGCATTACTGCCGCGATTATGAGTATTATGACGTTCATTCCGTCACTCATTGTATCAAGGATATTGACAGAAATATCGACGGCAACAACGATGCCGCAACAGTAATACAGTTGCAGTTGATATCCGAACGTCACCTATATGTTCTGTTGCCGCTTTCCATCAGGCAAAAAAGTTAATCACTCGTAACTTAAAAAAAAAACTCTCATTTCCAGAAGCATCAGCGCCTCCTACCAACCAACCTCTACGTGATCCTCTACAACTTCAAGTCGCGGCACGCCGACGAGCTCGACCTCAAGGCGGGGTACAAGGTCACGGTCATCGACACCTCGGACCCGGACTGGTGGAAGGGCAAGTGCCTGGGCAAGATCGGATACTTCCCCTCCAAATATTGCACGAAGCTGCAGGCTGGGGAGCGGCCGCTGCAAGTTACGCATAATTTACAGGTTAGTTTGTAGGTAAATACTTACTCTTACTACGATGACGCAACGACCCAAAGTGAGTCCTGGCCTTTGACACCAGCGGGCGCAGCATGGTTCCATTTTTATCGTCTGTCACTATGCCCATCACATTCGCTCTTACATACTTGTTAGAACGTGACAGGCATGGTGACAAGCGATAAAAATGCGACCGTGCTACCGCCGCAGATCACGCCATACCTAACGGTCTTCCGATAGCTCTCGCCAATCGAATTATTATTCGTAATCGAAAGATTACGATCCAATGAAAATAAGTAGGTACATAATAATTATATTATTTACTGCACCTATATATACCATATAGGTACGATAACGTCTGTCTTATACGGAATTTTCAAATTAAAAAATTACTTAATAATGTTCTATAAATTTTAAGGTATCTGACGGCGACAACGGCCTAATGCTCTTGCGCGACCAGATCGTAATCCAAGTGGGCGATGAGGTTGACGGCATGGTCATGATCCGATCGGGCGACAACCGCCAGGGCGTGTGTCCCATTAAGTTCCTACAAGAGGTGTGACGCTTCAGAAGATCAAACTACGATTTCATGACAGTAAGTTTTTACCTATTTATCTTTAATCTTAGGCTAAACATTATACATTTTTTTTTTTAATAAAATTTTAAATACTACACAGACAGACATTACTTCAATACAGACGTGGGTGCCAAGGTTGACGGCATGGTCATGTTCCGAATGATCCGATCGGGCGACAAGCCACAACCGTCAGGGCGAATGTCCGATCAGGTTCTTAAGTAGGAGAGGTGTGACGCTTCAAAAGATTAATACTGATAGGTAGTTGATGTTGTTAGTGGACCGAGTAGGTGATATGCTTAGCTATAGTAAAAGTGGGAGATCACGTTGCTGGCATAACCCACTCTAAAATTTTCTCTAGCTCCACCATTACGTATACTATAAGATGGCAACGGATTAGGATGTAGATAATTACAAAAATCCACTTACTAACGCTAGTTTTTTGTTTCAATTCCAGAAACGCGGATCATTCACCGAAGAAACTCATACGCTCTACGTTCCGAAACCCATACAAAGTGCTCCCGTTACCCCGTGCGACAGCGAAACCTCCACCTGGTCTGACCGAGCCTCATCCAGTCGAGAGAGACAGTACTATGAACTACCCTCCACCTCAGACATGCGTTATGAGGTTCCGAGCTCCACCGTCCGCTATGACGGCCCGACTACCGCCCGGTACGAAGGCCCATCCACTTCTGATAAGCGGTACGAAGAAAGACCTTCAACTTCTGATAAAGCACGTTACGAAGAATCTATGGAAGGTTATTGGTGGTGGCGCAGGCCTCTAGGCGTGAGACGTGCTCAATGCCGAAGATGCGGGGCTTCCTCATCTACTAGACCATTAAAGATGAAGCCATGTGCTGGCACGGCTCAGGAGCAAGACGATGTCGACTGGGATGGCAGCCGTCCTCTGATGTCACGCGAACGCCCTCTACTTTTCTTTAGACAACTCTTTATTTAAGGCGACCCCTTTGTCCGAAACGTTTACGAATTAATATTAATCGCATAGCAACCTTATATAAACTAAGGCTGTTTTTTTGGAAAGTTTTATGATATGATATAACGTTTACGGAATTGGGGTCAGCGTACTGTAAGCTAGGAATTAGGCGGAAGCGCTTGAAGGGTTTCTCAATGCGATTGGCGTAATTCTCATTAGTGCTATAGGACTAAGACTTTTTGTACGAGTACTCTAAGGCTGCCGTAGTTCTATGGAACAAATGGAAAGTATCGGTTTTAAGCGGAAGGTAAAAAACTTCAAGTATTATCAGGTTGCAGATTGTGCAGACAGTTATTAGTTTTAATTGAGTAGCATACATTATTTGTTAAAGACATACACGTTAGATTAGAAATAGGATAAAATACGGCATCAAAATATTTAGTTATATTTAGTTACACTGTGCAAATAGATTTCTTAATTGAGGGATAACCTCTTAGCTCACACATATTTGGCAAAATTAGATGATTTTCGCATTTGCGACCTAAGTACTAATTTATTTGCGAGATACATTCCTTCTAATACAGAGTTATTTTATACCTGTCTTATACATTTACCAATTCGTATTTTTATATTTACATCTAAAGGGAGATGATATAGGTACTTATGCGTGATTATATTTAATTACTTTCGTAACATATCATTTTAAAAATTATTATAGTTACTTATGTATTGTGATAACCTGATAACCTAAGGTGTTATTAGTTAGAGTAAAGTTAAGCTTAATTTAAAATAATACTTTTTTGTTGCTTTACAAGTTTTGTAAAATTTAAATATATAATTATAGCATTTATTATGAATTAAGGGATGGAGATATAATTATAACGAACAGCTAAGTCTACATATTTTAATGTAATATGAATCCGGGCCCATTTATAAAGCTATATATATATACTTTAATATGTATTTTATATCAACCAAGTTTACTCTACTTCACGGTAGCTTAATTTAATGGGTTATTATGCTAAGCTGACCCTAACAACAGTTACTTATGCCCAACGTATCATAATATTTGCAAATTACGTGATACAGAAACTCAAATTTAATATAAAAATAAAAGTCTATATCCGGAGCTAATAAAGCTGTCTTTCAAGAACAGTCCATAGATATATTAAAGTAATGTAATATATTATAACTAGTTCCGTTTTGTAACGTTGGGATGTATTCATTTGTGCCTGTTTGACCCGGCCGTCATTACCGATAAGCAAATTGTCAGTAAGACGCAAAGAGACAACACGAATTTTGAAGTAAACTCGTGATCGTGATGAAACAAGGTGGAAGTTAATTTACTCTTGTCTCCATACTGCGAGAACTCAAGATCTCGTCGCGGCTGTCATTCGAATGTCTACGCAGAGTCCTTGAGTACTTCGGACATATAGCAAGGAAAGACGGTGGCAGCCTCGAAAAGCTTTTTGTGACCGGCAAAGTGGATGGGAAAAGGCCGGGACGTGGACGCAGTCCAATACGTTGGTCCGACCAGATCCGCACCGCTCTTGACTCCACAGTCCACATGGCTCTCCACACCGCCAAGGACAGAACCAGATGGCGAGAAATTGTGAGAGAGAAGGTGATTCAGAAGGGAGGTCACGACCCTCAGCACTGAGGATAACGACGCAAGGAGGGACTTATCTTCGAAATCAACGCGCAATGGATCAATTTATCCTGTAAATTAAATTAAATATAACTTGCATCTTGAGTTGTTTTTCCACACTAGATGGTAAGGACTGGATAATTGTTTAAAAACTATGAAATGGGTTATTCGAAAATAACAAAACCAAATAATTTTTCGTAATATATCAGTTAAGTACATTCCAATCAAAGTAATACGATATATTTACTTAAAAAACGATTATTTTTATTAAACTTGTTTAGTTAAGGCTTGAATATGATAAATCTTATTATGTCATGCAAATTAAATTACGGATTCTATCTATAAAATAAAAAAAATCTTTAAAAATCTTGACAAAATCACAACGGAACGTTTCACGTTAGTTAGGTACGCTCTCGGTTGGTCGACATTCTTGAACATTAGCCAAAATGGTGCATAATACAATGTTGCTGATTTAATTCTAGCCGAAAACAGAGGAGGACTTGATATTATGATACTTCTCTTGCTATACACATATGTAATACGTCCCTGCGCACTTTATTTAGAACACGAATTTTATTTAATCTTCTAGAGATTTAGGGCTTATTACCAAAATCAGCGATTAGCAATGAAAGTTTATATGTGAGGTAAAAAGGTAAACAGGAATGTATAGGTACTTTAAAGCGTGAACCGTACAATGTTATATTTATACTTACTTATGTCCTTATTTCAATAGCATCTAACTTCAATACCAAGAAGAAATGGGTCAATAATGTCAATATTACTCAGAAACAATTTATTGACTGAAATTGAAAGCCCGAATCAACTTGTTTTATAATAACAGTCAAACAAAGCTAGGCTTTATACATAGGTAATTATAGAACTTAATGTGATCCTAGGTCCCATTGCTGCGGTTTTGCTTATGAAATCGGTATATTTATTAGTTTTAGTTTAGTGGGTGAACTGCACCAAGTAGCCGGAGCACTAGATAGGCCTTCGCCCAACTTTAAATGGGTATGTTGGAATTAAAATAATTTAGATTACCTTCTCGGTTTGTGTGGTTTGAAGTTGACTACAGAGTCATGTCTAGGTAGATTTGGCTGAACGGTTTTTACGGACATTTTGTTGTGCCCCACTTGTACCTATGTAACCACAGGTCCTCAGCGCCTTACCGCAGGGTTTGAAAAACTCTTTAATGTACGGTAAAGTAATTAAAGAGTAAGTGAAGGATTAGTTCCATAATGTAAAGCAATGAAGCAGAACGATTTATTAAGAGAGCTATAAACTAAAGGCTATTTTTTCCCTATAAGGAACATGGCTCTGTGTGTAATTGTGTATGTGGTGATTGTGGTGTCTGGCTTCTATGTGGTGCCACTACCCACCACTTGTAGTGGCACCATACGTTTCTTAGTCGCCCATCCTTATAAACTATGGCGTTCCTAATATGTGGTAGCATGTGTTTTTTTTTCTAGCAACTTGACTATGTAGAACTCTCTAGTTATGCAACGTATAAAGTAAATCGATAAACATGTTAGTTGCATACTAATATTAGTATTATACTTTACTTGTCGCCTAAAATAATGTTTTGTTCAACTAGGGTAGGCATTAGGAACCTATCGTGTTTCGGTATTAATTTAAGGTGAACAAGTTCAATCATTATGGCGATGGCATTGAACTAAAATATGCTCAAGTAAGAGTAAGATCCAAATCAATGCCATCTAATCGCCTTACATAAGTCAAGCGCCTTGCATTAAAAATTAACCAAATTACGAAAATTCCAAAATAAGGCGGCGCACATTTCTCCTTTTTTTTTTCTTTGTAGACATGTGTCCTTTCACTAGAATCATTTTGAGCTCAATACAATCTTCAATATTCCTTCCTAATATTAAATAAATGTACCTAAGTATTGATTTGAAAGATATTTCGACTTATCCGCACAAATCCTTCTTAAGCCTTCAGGAAACCTGTTAACTTTGTGGTTCTCTGTACAGGTTATCTAACGGCCCTTACTACTAATCCATAAAAGTAATCGTAAAATATTTTATTTAATACGAACCGTCCCCCAATGTATTACAAGTTAAAATAAGTGTAACATATACAAGTAGGACGTTAACCGGAGTATGATAGAGCACGTAACGTAAGAGTTATGAAGATTATTTACACGTACGATAAACGTATTTAGTTAGATAGCAAACGTATGAATGTGATACCTAAGAAGTTCCCAATGACATGAATGATATCTTGAATCCCTTACCGTTGATAATTTTGTAAACATTTCAAATACAACCCAACATTTAAGTATAGTCAGTAAAACTTTTTGCTTAGCACCTCTGCATTCAAATAATATATGTACGAGTATGCAAGGGTGCCAAATTGTAAGCTACTATTACGGAAAAGCGGTGCTTCTTTATACAAGTATCTCTATTAGTTCTATTACTTAATTAATAAAAAGAGGCATCGGCACAGATGTGGAAAGTTTACTTGTAAAAGATTACTAAATAAATATTTTTCATTTTCAAATCTAGCAAAAGAGGTACTTACCAACATTAAAAACTCGTCATTGCATTGACTTCGTATGGCTTGGGCCCTTTGCACTGTTGTCCGTTTTACTTTTTTTTATCTAAGTTTTTAAGTTTGATAACAGGACTAAATTTATTAAGCATTTGTAATGGATTAAAGATATCTGTCATCTATGTACCTATAACTTATTTATACATACACTTAGAGAATGCCTATGGATGTGTTGAAAGGATATAATTCATATAATATATTATATTTATGAAATAAATATGAGATGAAAATAAATATATCTACCCATGATTCAAAATCATTATTGCCTAAACCTTCCTGTATTTTTCTGTGAAATAGAATAAAAAATATCAAATGACGTGTTAATACTATTTATAAGAGTAATACCTAAATTTTACTTAAGTATTTAATAAATCATGTCCACTGTGTTGTTTAATTCTAATTTAAATAATGTTTTTGTTATACCTTACGATTTTTGGAATAAACTAACGGAACCAAATTATTACCAAAAATACCTATTTATGTATTTACGAGTATTATTAGTTTAGGTATAGTATAGTTATTAAGAATCCCAAGTGAGATGTTTATTATATACATATAATAAAAAAAAATAGTATATGAATGTGATCATTACTTTAAAATTGGCCTTTCTCTCACTAAAGTTCCTTTAAAAACAAAAGTTTCTATAAAAAGCCTACCTACATTTTTAGTTCTTATTGAAAACAATGTTAATGTTATTTAAATAATATACGACGAGGTAACCTAAATGTGTTATAATAAGATACCAATCTTGATATTTTTCAATGAAAATAATAGTAACTTGAAATTATCCTCGTGCCAACGCCAACCACACTTAGCGCCACTTGCACCATTCTACCAACCCGGGGTTAACCGCTGAAACCTGGAATTGCCATGGTTACCAGTACTATTTGACACTGGGTTAACGGTTTAACCGCTTAACCCCGGGATAGTGGAATGGTGCAAGTGGGCTTTACAAAATTATAAGTACCCAAGGAAGTTAGAATCTTGTTGTATTTTCAATTGGGTTGAATTTATTTTATTCGAAAATTTTACGAGACAAATGAAATGCTACCTACTTTGTTTTTAATTAAGGTTGACATTCCATCGAAACTAAGTGTACGAGGATAGGTACATAAAAAGTGCTGAATGGTCCACTACTTATTATGCTCAGAAATATTTATTCAATCTTTGGTCGGAGAAAGGTCTTAAAACGAATTATTCAATGAGCTATTATTGTAACTTACACTGTTAGGTTAGGTGCTTTAATCCGTTCGTTTTTTAAATCTTTACTAGGTTGCTAATTCGCAAAAAAAAAATATTTGCCTTCCGGAAATGTACCTATACATTATTTACATTGTGTATTTATGATCTAAATTATCTGAGGTGAACAAAACAGAACAGATTAAGGCCCTTTCTAAAGAGGTTAGGTACTTACATGTATCCATTTTCAGGACACTTTTTGCTAAGAGGGACAGGGAAAGGTAAAAAGTACATGTTGTTTCCCTGTCTCTCTTAGCAGCAAGATAGGAGAAAGTGTCCGGCAAAAACATAAATTAGATTTATCCCTTAACTTGACAGTGACAGGGTGACATGATTTAGGTACCTGGGGGCCTAGCCAAGAATCTTGAATAATGTATAGAAATAGTCATGTGACTTTTCGTAGCATCTGTCATCCAAATATTTTATCTTTTCGTTTGGCACTTGTTACGATGTAAGTTTGTTAACTTGGCTAGGCCCCCTGATCGGCTCAGATGCGAGGCGGGGGTGCGATATGATATCGCGTGCGCCTATTAGTGCGCGTGAAATGCAGTGCGAGTCGTATCATAAAAGGCATCTCACTCAAACTTATTGGTACCTTATGCTACTGCGCCTCCGCGCCATTCAGGAAGAAAATATGTAGGTACAGTCAGCAGCATAAGTTGCTAAGCGGGCCAGGTGTTCAAATTTATCTTGACGCGATTTTATCGAAAGACAATACGAGCGTGACAAGGTAATTTTGAACACCTCGCCCGCTTAGCAACTTCTGCTGCTGACTGTACTACGTAGTATATCGAAATTTTAATTCATTCATAAAGTGGCCGTGCACTTTTGCAGCTGGGTGTGCCTCTAAGTCAGGAAAGGGTCAGTCAGGAAAGGGTCAGTCAGTCGAGACACTTAATCTATTATAAAATCAACCTTACTATTTAGGTAAGAAAGATCAAATAAATTGACATGGCAGTTTTCGTAAAATAATGTTCATCTAAAATGATTTTGAATTTAGTTACTAAAGCTATATTTCAATTGCTGAGTAGGGATGCAGATATCCATACCCTTGTTTTATGTTGATAACAATCTGTTGATTTGTACTGAGGTTTATAACGAGTGTTTTGTTAGATGGAATAAATATTGTGTCATGTAAAATGATTTTCCTTTCATTTTTATAACCAACTTATGTACAGACAGCGCTATATAGGAGGTAGCATCCAAGGTATTCAAATAGTTCGGTAGGTACACCATATAATGTAATTTGTATGGTGTATCGAACTATTTGAATACTTTGCTACCTACTATATGACGCTGACTGTACCATCCCTTTGAGCTTATTTAGACGATGCGAGAACTAGCATGTGAATTTAATTACGTTGCGGTTTTTGATCGGTCGGTTGAATTGGATGTAACAAACAGTCCGCAATGTAATTAAAATCGCATGCGAGTTCGCGCGCCGTCTAAATCAGCCCTTAAGTAGGTATGTAAGTACCCATACTTTATTACAAAAGGCATAAAGTCCACCGATGGACAGTTAAGTGTCGCTGTTTGTACATAAACGCCCATACCTTAACACAGATGATGCTGCCCATGATCTCATCATCTCGTGGTGAAGGTGGTGGTGTGGTGTGCTGATAGTGTGGCCGGCCCAAACATCTTCAAGAAATCGGGGAACATACCATATAATATATATCATCCACACTGAAAACTATCATTTTCATTCGTACCAATGGTTTGTTTGGAGCTTATAGCATTTAATAACTGGAGTCGTCTTTAGGAGCTTACCCCTCTGCCGAAAACCTTCCACAATGGGGTTGGCAACTGTCAAAGGTTTGCATAGATGGCGCCATCATAGCTTGCCCCTTTTCCTATGAGATTTGGCTTAAAGAGCTGGCATCCAGGGCATTAAAAAAAACAAAAATTTGACACAATTCTAGGGATTGACAGGGCAAGCTATGATGGCGCCATCTGCCTAATGCTTCGACCGGCCAACCCCATTGTGCAAACTTTTGTATGGACTGACTTTTATCTGGCATGGCTATTTGTACGTTACGTACAAAATAGCCATACATTTGAAGTGCCCCTCCCCGCAAAAATCGGCAGACTGTTTTGTACAGGCAAGTACAGGCAAGGAAATAACAGACAAGGCGTCTCCAGCATATATTATTATACTCTTTGGTCTCCAGTTAATTTTCGACTTATGAATTTTAAAATATTTGATGCATACTGCCATCTCGAGCAAAAATATTGAATTAGAATAAATGTTGTCAATCTAGCTAGTGTGTAAGAAAAGCTACCAAGTTAACTTGCTATTATCAGATATTTCTAACAGATGGCGCTACAAACCATTATGGCAGTACAACATAATGTAAAATGCTTACAAGCACATTTTTTTTTATTTTAACGAACTTGCAAAAAGCCTTTAGTAACAGTTGGTAACAGGTAATGGTACCGAAAATTAATGAGACTCTAATAATTACATGAATATTTCATGCCAGTTATCATTTATAAATTCGTAGAAATCTCTAAGAATATTTCTCTTGTATGTACCTAATTACTGCTTATAAATGTTAATTAAAGAACCGAACCGAAACCAAGCATTTATTCGCTATGCTACGTGCACTGAGGAATGAAGCCTGACCCTGGTTCTTTCCAACGTGTGTCGATAACCCTGCAGCAGACGGACTAACATCACGCCTGCGCGGCTGTGACGTAGAACGGCGGCCTTAGCTTGGTCGCATTCCATTAGTTAGATTCGCAAATGTGCTACTTTACTTTTATATTCAGTGATATATTTGTATTAGCTTGCGGCTATTCACTCTAAGATTATAGTTTTAATCATTTTGACCGTTTTTGCTTAATGTTTTTGCTTAAAACAGGCTTTGTAAAAAGTGTAGGCCGTTTATGCTCAAAGAAGCAAGCACTCCAGTGCGCCGCCGTTGTAACGTTTAACATTCCATTACATAGATGGCGGCACTGAAAATATTTGACATTCCCTGCATTCCAATAGCTGTGGGCTCGGCTCAAATGTCAAACGCGATTATTTCGTCAACAGTGTCGTGGCGCGCTAGTTGGGTTTTATGAAATAACAACAAATAATACGACAGTGCAATTGACGTAAAATGGATGTTCAACGTTAAGATTCAGTGTGTTTTTTTGCGCCGAGTGAACTGGCAGCGAGTTGTGTGAAACTAAACAGTTTTTGCAATGCCGTATTGATTTTTGTTCGTCACCGGTTTTGTTGCGCTGTTATGAACTTTTTCCTAACTTATTGGAGTTAAAACACTTTACTGGTCGTAATCTAATGCTGATTAAAGTATTGTTCTTTGTATTTATGCGAGGACATTGTTAATTGCTGCTTATCGAGGACGGGATATCGAATTGGGAATAAATTAAGTAAGTACCTTCTACCTACTTGAATTCCTTGATGTTTACATTTATGCTTGGAATGAATTTATACAGATTTTGTTGCATTCTTCAAGCTTTTATTGAGGACTATTTAAACATTTATAGATTAATTTATTATCCAAGATATCTGCACATATTTGTTCAGGACCATGTTTGTTTATGATTGTCATGTTCATACGTATCTACTGTATTTGATAGCTACAGACAGACATAGATGATTTATTATTTTCCAAGCCTAAAACTCATATTAGAAAAAATATGTAGCGTTAAATTGAAAATGTAGAAATATGTATAGGTACAGCAACTTGCTTATTCAATATAAAATACAATTAATTCATATAAAGTGATGAGTTTTCATATTTTGAGAATACTTTTGTATGATACTTTACAATAAGACACCGCGACAATCAGATCAAGTCGCCCACTGTTTTGATTTTCATTACTCGCAATACACTGCGTACTTAGTACTCACCTACCGGTTTGATTTGCGAGTGCCGAGCAAAAAATTCGCCGCTACTTACAGCAAAAAATTGTTCATACAATTACGACCCCTATGTCAAAGCTGTAAGGAGCATGTAATGGCCTTATTTTCGAGCGTGGAATCTCGCGAGCATAATAGCGCGGAATGCGACCGATAGGGGTGTCATTACGATCGCTTACAGACTCAAAATGTTCCTGCTAATCATTATAAGAGCACACTCCGATGAGGCATAGTTGTTACGGTCCTAGAGGTTTGAATATACTGGTTGTTGGTGAAACGTGAACTCGCTTGCGTAATGAATGCTCGGTCTGTGCGAACGCATGTGGCACTGGCAGATAACGCGTCGATAACGCCTGATTAGCCAATGTGACCCGGCAGATTCATTTCCCTTAGGCCTTAGGTCGCATCTGCTGTATTACTTATGTATATGACGCCTTTAGGGTTGCTATATTATGGATGCCCAAAAGTAATCTAGACTAGACTGGCAATAATTTCAAAGTTGGAACTGGAGCCAGTTTCACGAAAAATAAATATTAATCTAAAGTATGTAAACGTGTCAAATGTCTCAATCTTCTAAATCCATTGCATCTTGCCCGATTATAGATGTTTTTAGGAGATTCATAATACCGTATACCTACCTAGCTATATTTTATCGAAAACCACACAAAATGTCAGTAGAATCCCGACTATATAAGTATGGCAAACCTCGAAGGAATGTAATCTTGCTCATAATTTCATCAGGCGAACTGATGGTCGGAATTACTCCGAATCTGAACTCTCCCAAAATTTCGTTAGACTCCCGGCGAGATATAAAAATCTCCCAATAAAATGCGTCTTGGAAGAGCAAGTATTGAAGCCGGGAGTCTTTCATTACTCTTGTCATGGAATAGAAAATATGCCGTTATTGCCCCATGAGCTCCAAAATGCCGAAATTGAAAATGTACCCAGATAGGTTCAGCCTTTGCATTTGGATCCTTCAACCCTAATTTTAGTTTTGAGATATTACGAATAGGTAATTCGACTAAGTAATTTGATAATATGACAAGTGATTTCCGAAAGTAGAGATTTGCATTTTAGAATTATTTTTTTCGCCTTACCAATCAACCCATTTAATTTGAGACCTTACAAGGCGACCATGCATAGTTATAAAAGGGATGCTTACTTATATAGCATTTGGGCAACCCTACTTCAAAGGGAACATCTGCTCGTTCCTGGCGGCCCCTCCGGCCACGTGCGCGTTGCCATCTCAGAACAAAACGTCGTATGTACATATAAACTTTATAAAACTTACGACATTGCTCCACGAAGCACTTACGCAGCAGGGGTAGCCTACCAACCGGCGTAAATGCACCGCACCCCAAAATGCGGGCTAGCCCTAATAAGACTACCGGTAACAATGCATAAACTGCCTAAAGTTGTATTCTATAAGGTCGGATTTGGATTGGACTGGCGTAGGAAAAAGATTATTATTTTTAACTTTCGGAATGTCAAGGTTCGACCACCATGTGGTTTTCGTCTGGAGACTAGCAGGTGATAACGTTTTACGTAAACTTTGGGCAACGAACATCTGTCCTGAAAAGACATTCTTGTTGATGTCGATTAGAAACCATAATAGCGCGCAAATTTGGTGCAGATATCGACAATAACCGGCGGTGAGTTCAAGCAGGTCTTATATGGGTATTATAAACTAGTGGGTCTGTGAACTGTAGACCTCACTAAACCCCATGGCTCCGACATTTTAGAATAGATTCCGAAAACCGAATAGACAAAAAAAATTAGTTCTTGAATTTTCTCACAAAATTTCACGAGAATCGGTTGAGAAATGTGACCTGTAGACGAGAACATCTGGACGTTCGCTAACGCTCGGTCAATGAATGCATTATAGTACATAACAGTGGCGGAACGTTAACAGAACTCAATTCCCATCGGCTTGCTTAGTTTTCAGACAGCTTTTACAACAAGCTCATGACAGGAGAGCCAAATTAGCTTTGTCTGGTTTATAAATATTTTTACTCACCGCCACTGGTAATTACTTAGGTACGTAGGTCCCTGCGTTAGGTAAGTACTTTAAAATAGAGATGGGCCGATCCGAATATTCGACCGAATTATTCGCTTCACCTGAATCATTCTACATAATAAACCTTTTGAAATCGCTTCAAATACATTAGCAGCTAATGAATATGATGAATATCTTCCTAGGCAAGGCATTGAAACAACTGATCAAAAGGCATGAGACTCGCAAACTTTCCAAATAATCAAACCATCCTATGGAATCAACATGTCTCATCATGTGCATTAATTACAATGGGAAAACGTAACCTGATTGGAGAGAGTAGGTACTTTAAAAGTTCTGGAGGAGCTCACATTTTACAGGATTGCAACAAGACAAACATTTTTAAAATATTTGCAGAATATTCGGCACCTTAACCGAATAATTCGGCCGAATAGGAAGCTAGGAAAATTTGCCGAATATGCCGAATTTACATTCGGACCATCTCTACTTTAAAGTATAATATTATAATAACCTAACATTCCGTTTCTATATTATCTTTCCATAATTTTAAATTACCTACTCACGAGTTTCCCTAACTGTTGTTTCCTTAACTTGATACTATATTGATTACTGCAAAATAATAAAAACCAATTCTGTATTTTTATACATCGCGCTTTTAATGCCGACTGTATCTTTTGTCATCTGCACGTAAAATAGCACGCACAATTAATTGCTACTCCAAACAACACAAAACACAACATACAGACATCAAACATAATTAATTACACCTAACACAACTTACATAAGTACCTACATGTATTGAATATTTCTTACGTAGGTAATAAATAACATAAATTCTTTTATAATCAGTTGTACCCACTGTGTTTAATTGAAAGGCAATAAAGATTAGCTATATATAAAGAATGTTATAGATATTTTGAATATTTTTATTTCCATCGGCAGCAATCATCATATCATCATCATCATATATATAAAATTGAAAAACCAGAACGGGATAAAAACGAGGGAAGAAGCGAGATGGCGCCTTACAAATTTCTAAAAAAGTTTTTGACACGTTTCTCGAATACGACGCACGTATGATAAGAAAAACCTGTTCAAATCAATTATCTACATATGGGAATAGAACTAGACCATAAAAACTATCGCTTCCGATGCGTATTTAATTTACAATAAGGAAAAGAAATTTTCATAACAATCTTCATCGGCCATTTCTCGGCAACTCTCGGTTGCTTTCGTTTGGCGGTGCTACAGATTAGACCAAATAATCCGTAAGTTAAAGTAAACTAAATTATGTTTGTCATGTTGGTATACAGGTATTTCTGAGTTTTTTTACACGAAGTAAAATAAAAAGTGCTGCCAACCTCAACCTTAGTCTATAGAGCCCATACGAGTGATTTATGTCATATATGACTTGTCATTCTTATCAATCAAAGTAATTACTATATTATTATTATCAATTTGTATTTTGTTGTTTTAAATTTATTTTTGAGTTATATTATTCAGATTGACTTTCACGGCTTCGGCAAACATTGCCATTCGTCCGGGGAACGGGCTAAGAATGCTGAGATGGGTCAAAAATACAAAGTTGATAGTAAGTTATGTAGGTAGATTAAAGTGCATGTTCAGATGTTATTGAGCGACCTGATAAAAATAAGCAAATGTACAGTCAGCAGTCGACCAAATATCGTAATATAATTTTGTTGCCATAGAAATAAGGATGTGGTCCGATATAGTGGCGAAATATTGAGAGACAAAAGCGGCTAAATTCAGTGGTGGCTCGGACACTTAGAGAGAATGGGAGAGGATCGTGCCGTGAAGAGAGCGCAGGTACTTGGGACAACAAAATGGGAGACGCCCGAGTTGACGTCCTAGGTACCACTGAAACGACGTAGTTGCTCAAGACCTGCTCAACCTCGGCCATGGCGACTGGCGAGAGCTATCGCAAGACCGAGAGGACTAGACTACCTATGTTTGTATGAAAAGGCGATTTAAGGGCGGTGGTCGTCCATATTCGTCTTAAGGCGAAAATTAATCTAATGAACGTTTTTACAACTAGGCTTATAAGAACAAATAATAATTTTATCTTGAAACAAGTTTTAAATAAATACGTGTAGATGAAAAAATACAATCTTGCCTTTTATCAAATCACATCATTTTTTGACAAATTTGCGAATTGACTTATCCAAATAACGGCTACAAATAAGAAATCCCTATCACAGTTTTAAACCATGGCAGGGTTGAATACATAATAATGTCGGTATTTAACTAAACATAAGACGAACTCTTTATTTCATTTACGCGAGCGGAGCTGCGGGCCCGTCTAGTTAACATTAAAATCACAAAGTTTTTGTTATTCGCTTGTCGTGTTGATGCCAAACGTCCAATGACTGATGCTTTCCAAGCGACGAATTATTTTTTTTGTATTTTTACCCAAAACTGCGTGACCATCTACATTTACCTTTATGTAACTATTACCTGCGCAATAAGTTTCATTTTGTCTTGTTACTACAACTATAGGTACCTACATATGTATGTGTCGCAACGAAATTCTTCAGTCGGCGTGCCCGCACAATTCGTGACTTCGCCTCTGGCCAGAAAAATTCTATTGTGCCTAATGTATCAACCGAATTCCTCATCATTAACGTACCCATCACTCGTCATACCAGAATCTTGTTTACCCGCACTCATCCACACCTCTTATTTGTCCAAGATTGTCTAAAGGAATGTCCACTCCTGTAAGTTCAATGTCATCCTGCGTCCCAAGAATTTGACATCCATTATTGTGCTCATTATGATTCATCAGGATCCGTTAAAATGTTACAGATATATGTGGAATCCGTTTAATCGTAGACCGTTTCAGTGCCGCTGACATGTGATAAAAGAAAGTTCTCACAGTTACACCATACGGCCCGAGATTGTCAGGCTTACGACTAATGAAAATTTAGATGATTTTCTTGTTGTGGTTTTCAACAAAGGAAACAAAGAATTCAAAATATCTTGTCCCATATAGACAGAATGGATACAAGACTAGAAGCCTGCTAGAACATAGTATTCTATTTACATTTAAAGCATACAATGCCTTAACACAATAAGTGAACAATAAAACTGAATGAACAATTAGCTAATGATAATGGTTTAATAAGCATATTTCTTTATTTATCACCTCGCTTGGCCATCGCTGAAATATTTCGCGTGGTATGCCAATTTAACCATGCGAATCTCGTTTATTATTATCACAATATTTGGCGAGTATCATGCAACAAAGAACTAAGAATCTAGTTTTGGTATTACTATGAATTTCAAAGTTTATTTACCTTTAGCTTTTGTACTTAGTGCAATGAGATCTGTGATTATATCATATATGGGAATCTTATCTTTCTTATTGTGTACGAACTCTTTGCCGTGTGCTTGGGAACTCCATGGTGGTCAATTGTATCCGTGACTTTGCCACCGTGCTCATTTACTATAATGATAGTAATTGCTGCGTACAATTCAATCTCTGCATCTTTTAGTAAGGTCAGTTTGTTGCATTGCTTCCCAAGCAATCAAATCATAATGTCATATCATATCTGTATATCGTTTGATGAATGTCGCATTCTCACGTTGTAAGAGATAATTATAATTAATGATTTCGTTGTTTATCCTAATGTTTGCTACATAAAAAACATTTAATTTACTAATTAGTTAATTTACTCTGGAACTATTTACCACACATTGCTTAAACGAAACATTAATTTTTGATCAAAGAAAATTATCCAAATAAGCTTAAATGTCTATTTTGATAAAATGCTTTCTGTAAATTATTAAAATATATTATATCAAATGGGTCGTCGACACTTTGTCAAATCTAATAGGTGCAACTCACTAATATGTTTGTAGATTAGCGACTAATTTGCCACATTCATCAAACAAAACTGTCACATTCGAAGAAAATAACGATATGGAATTTAATAGAAAGCCATAGTGTTCAACCGTTCAACTATACCATCTATCAAATCCGTTACAACGCAGTGAGAATGTCTTATCTGCCATAGCGTGGACCATTGGCCGCGTTCCCGATCCCGCCGCGGTATGCGGTCGATCCACGTTTCACAACTCTTTGTTTGATCCGATCTGCCTCTTCGTGTCCGTGGGAGAATAAAGACGCATATTCCTCTAACACATAAACAGATATGACTTTGCGCTACCAGGATACGCCTTATTTACGTGAGTGCTCGTACGGCTTGGCTCGCGTCTGTCCACCGTCTAGTCGTTTACGTGCGATTAGGAATTTCCGCCGTCGAACTATTTGCATGCGGCCTTTGCGACATGTTTGCAATGCTTTGTCGCCAGAAATATTTATACTATAATAGACATCGTTGCCCCTTCGCCAAAAATATTTATACTCCATTAGACACGTCTGCCGATAAATTCTTAAGATATTTCGCTCGATCAAAGCGGTTTCAGTTTATAATACTGGTCGCTAAGACCCCTTGTTTAAAGCAGTCATTGTTTAGCTTACCGAACAGCAGTGGTGTCAAATATATTTAGCAAATGACGTACTTACAACCCAAAACAATGACAGCATATTATTATGTTTAAGTCGAACAATGCTCAAATATTTTTATATTATTAAAGTAGGAGCCAGTATCGGCGGGCAATTTGGCTTGTTTTGTTTTCTGAATGTTTTAAATACTCGCTCAAGACAATGGTTTTAAAACCCGCTCTGTTTTCAGGTACATAAAATGGAGAAGGTTGAATCCCCGTTGGACGTATTGTCCCGAGCTGCGACTATGGTGCAACCATGCCCGGCGTATCCAGCCAGTGACTCTGATGGCTTCGGTAAGTAATTAAAGCATTAACTCGCATGTCTAAAACACGTACCTACCTACCAGAATGTCGGGTAATTTTTCCAGTAACATATTTTCCGACTACACATTCCAAATTGACTTGTCCTCATGCATTAAACATTGCTATTATGCTATCGATTAATCAACGAACGCTAATGAATCGTCTAGGAATTCAACAGCTACCGTATAGCAATGGAATCTACCTACTCGCGCGGCAGTAACGTCTTTTGTCCAGTTGAGACTCGAATGTAGATACGGCGTTTTCTGGGTAACTATTATATTGGAGTTGGTTTGAGATGCGATGCGGCCTTGTAGGCGGGTCACATTCCAGATTCCACCTCGCATTATTTGATGGTCACCCGCTGGGGGCGTCGCAGAGCACGTGATTCTGATATTTATAGAAAAACAAATTAGAGTAGGCTTTCCACCATATCCATACCTGAATAGATTAGGTACAGTAGTTACGCCATGCCAATGTTGAAAAGAAAACGCAAATGGGCGATAGGCTGCTGTCTGGGGAAGGTAAACACATCAATGAATAACCAGGCAGGGACCTGCATGGCTGCATCTATATAGCCAAAGGAGCTCAACCGTTCTCTATGATGAGCAATTGATTTTAATCCGATTGACGATAGTACATATGTAGTTGTGAAAGACATTGGCTCTAGCTTCTTCGACAGGGTTCACGACTCCCGCTCTTAACAATGCGCCATTGTTGCTGTGAACTGGTTTCACGATGAAATGCTTGATTGGCAACACAGCCGATCTCTATTGCCGGATTATGACCGTCGCGTTTTTTTGCTGTTTTTTTGTATGACGATGCGCAGCCGAGCGATATATCCGGGTGAGCCAGGATTACAGGAAATTCGCGACGATTTGAACATGTTTAAAATTGTCTGACTTTAAGGAAACAATGCGATAAATCAAACATATTTGAAATACTTAATCCATGTGAGAAATACAATTACGGTAGGTACGGAATAAATTTACATGGGTCTTCTTCTTCCTCGCGTTATCCCGGCATTTTGCCACGGCTCATGGGAGCCTGGGGTCCGCTTGACAACTAATCCCTACAAATTTACAAATATGTAGGGTAAATGTGGGATAGATGCTATAGGGGGATAGATGCCCAAATTTGCACATAGCGACTTGTGCGAATTCAACGCTTGCAATTCATTTTTTATTTGTAAGCTTACTCCTTTCCTCCCTCTGGTTAATGACGAACATTTCGCTAAAATGGACGTATTGTGATTTATTGCGAAAAACTATTTTACGCCGCAACAGATTGAGGTAAATGTGGGATAGTTGCCATACTTTTTGAATAAGGTGAATAAAATATAGAAGATAAGCGTTTAAAAATCTTATAACACCGTGTTAGTTTGTATACTCATTAATAAACAATATTTTTAAGGTAGCTGGATGTTATTTGTTTTATTTGTATACTATCCCACGAGTCAAAATATCATTGCGGCATCTAACCCATACAGTTGGCATCTATCCCCGTCCGAAGGACCTTTTTATTTTGTTTATAACTAAACAAATAAAACAAATAATATCAAACTACCTTGAAAATATTGTTTATTAATGAGTATACAAACTAACACTGTGTTATAAGATTTTTAAATGCTTATCTTCTGTATTTTATTCACCTTTTTCAAAAAGTATGGCAACTATCCCACATTTACCCTAAATTTACATGGGTATTCGCGGAATACCGAACTAAACTAAGCGTTCAAAAGGTATCAATGAAATTTTTGAAAACCGGGCTGTTAACAATGTTTTTTACAATATAGGTATTTAAAGAAAATGTCGTATTTCAGTAGCCAAAAATTCAGTAGGTACTGATATTTGAACAGCAACTAGCTGGTAATTGGTTTGATTTTTTTGTGAGTTTAGATTGTCAAGCGTGTCAATAACTGGAAATACCACTGAAAATACTTGCATGTACAGAAAATGACTGCATGAGCAACAGAGCAGCGAAGCTGAATGCACTTTGTACAGTCTAGGATACATAATACCTACTTAGGTGGCTTTAGTTTGAACCAAAACGTCATGGAAATAAAGTGAAAAAGTGACAAACCTGTGCTATCCTCACTGTGCCTTCCTTTCTCTGTTCTGAACAATGGCAGTAAGTAAATGTTGTCTAGAAAGCTAGCTGAAAGCGAGCCGGAGCGTCCCGCGCTCCCTAGTGCGTTTCGCCGCCCTACTAACTGCGACATCCTGTTGACATGTCTTTTACCTCTACAGATCTGCACGTATAAACATCCTGGACTCATCTCCTATAGACTTAAAAATTTAGTTATTATACAAGCACTAATTCAGATCAGTAACATTAGTAACAGCGCTAAAGAAGTGCCTAAAACGTTGCACGTGTAGGTATTTAGGTACAGCTATATAGTTTCGCACAATTTTTCATTACTTTAAGTTTCTCGTATTTTCTTGAATTTGTGTCGTACAAATTCCAATAAGTATGCTTCTTAGAAAGGCATTTTCTACCAGTGGCCATTTGGAGAAAATTAACGGTTAGTTTAGTTAACCTATCCTATTGGTAGATTGCAATCCAATAAACTGCACTATTTCTTTAAAACGTCTGCTGCTGTCTGCTTTTATTCACATATTAGAGCCACTTGCACCATTTACTAACCCGGGGTTAACCGGTTAAACCTGGAGTTACCATGGTTACCAGTACAAATTGACACTGTTAGTCGGATGGTGTAAGTGGCGCTTAGCCAATTATTTAGCACTTACGCTTCACTTAATGTGAAAATAATGAAATCCTCATCTTTGAAAAACTTACACGTCTTCTCATCAAAACCCAACTACGCCCATAAATAATGAACTTATCTAAATACGATCACGCGATACGTGCTCACTTATTTGTGTTTACAAACAGTGGTCAGATTGCGAGTAATTATGCAACGCGATGACAGTGGCGCGTCGCGGGCACTCACTTTCGTTAGTTTCGTTGCGCGCGCATAGCTCGTGCGCGGCCAGAGAAAGCGCTCAGGAATTTGGTCGGGGCACATCGTCCCACAGAGTTGAACAGGGGCACAATTTCACATTGCTTTTTTAGTAAGAAATACTGATAGATATGACGAATTTTCTATAATATCCTCTAAAATTTCCTTGCTTGTGTGTAAATTGATGTGAACATCTTAGTCATCATCGGATGATCTATATTTGGAGTGATTGATTCGCCTACACCGGCTTTTGTCTATCGTATCCCTCAAATGAGTAACATTTTCAAAAAAAAAGAGTAGGTATTTCGTTGATCTGTCTATCTGACAGGAGACCAAGACCTTATATTCTGTGTATTTAAATCAAATAAGTACATTTAGAAACTTCGTTGCTACCACAAAATTTTGAGCGCGTTTATCGAGTGACAAAGAGATGAAGTATTTTTCTCATCACTTATGTATTGACATTGTCATTCTTGGCATTGTCAATTTATTTAAACGCATTTTAATGTTATTATAATTTCTGTTCAATTTTATTTAAGTAATAAATACTTGTACAAAATAACTGAGACCGATATAAATCCATGCGTATGAGCTCTAATTTTGAATAACCCAAGTTCTAAATGGTCATAACCTGTGCATAACCTGTTTGCCAAAATTAAAATTAGGGAATGCAAATCGGTTATTTTTTGTATGGAAATATTCGGTTTTTAACCGAAACCGCGGTTATTTCCATACAAAAAATAACCGATTTGCATTCCTTAATTAAAATATAGATTCACAAAATTAATTAACAATCACTTATCCTTATCGATCAAATATCTCTAGACAGTATGGGGAATCGTAAGAGAAGTGAGTTTTATAGTGAAAGATATTGAACTGAATGTGGCATGTACATATATATCCGGTACGCAGAGGCGGCGTGTTACGGTTTCGGAAAGAATGCAGAATGTAGGTTGCGCCGACTTACCGACTACAGTTACGAGCATTCACAGGCATGCAATCGCTCTTTGCTGATCATAAACTTGAGATGTGAAAAATTATCAACATTGCCATAACTTTCAGCGAAGAACTTTAAATGGGGTTTTTAACACAGTGCCAATTGAAAGTAAGACAATAGCTGTTTGGAATAATAGCAATAAAAGAATAAAAACCAAATGATAGTAATATTTTTATTATTAAAGGTAACGGTAAGTCCTAGTGTAGACAGTAGCGACCCTGCCTACATCTGCGACCAAACTCTTCTCACATTTGAACACTTAAATTAAGTTTTTTTAATGCACTTATATGTGGCTTGGTTAGAATTCTCTAACCACGCAACATGCTACTTAGCATGTTTTACTTAACACATAATCCTGACACAGTACATAGATTTTAGCCTAACATACGAATATATCTGATACATACACACACGATGCTAGGTCGCGTACATCTTCATCTAACATATTCACTCGCCCATATGAATTCCCTCATCAAATAACATGTCACATGGATTGTCCACAAAAACGTAATTCAAACATGAAAGCTTGTCTTTAGTAAATTCCTTCGCCAATTGATCAGTGTGATAGCAAAAATGCGAGGTGGCGTGATCAGGTGACACGGGCACTCGCACGCATCGCTGGCATCCCGATACCAATGAAGTCATCATGTAGAATTTCTAATAGCCACGGATTCCATTTCGTTGACGAAGTGAGAGTACGGATATTCCAGCTATTCGCACGTTGTCTGATCAGATGTTACATTGTTTGGAAAATTATTAACAAAAAAGGAAAAGGGATGGGCCTAAAATAAATCCTTGGGAATACCCCATTTCTAACAGATCTCTGACGAAATGACTACAATATATCTATACCATTTGATGACACTATCTCTCTTATATTATATGATTTAGTTTAGGGGGATTGAGATATAACGTAAATACTTTACTAATTTCACTAATTAAGGTGATGTATGTGATCTACACAATCAAAAGCTTTAGAAAATTCCCAGAGGACTCAGGGTTTCGTGGAAGTAGCAGTACCTACTACTTAGATGATTTCGAACTACTACTACTACTACTGATCAAATATGCTGAATAAGTATATGTTTTATCATAATACATATTCCACATATGGCACGAAGCCTTAATTGGGTTTAATTTAAACTGCCCAACGAAACCTTAGGTATAATAAAGTCATTAACAGGTCCGAGTACAACCATTGGAATGCACAATATTTACGATACCGACCTCCAAATTATTTGAGCCGTTCATGATCATTCTAAAGCAAGCCACTGACGAGCCTTCCAAATGGATGCCGTTACAATGGATTCATCCAAATGGACGGCATCCTAATATTAAACATTGTACGTTTTTGACATTCACGGACCGATTTTGGATTGCAGCCGGGCTATTTGGACTGTTGGAAGGCTCGTCAGTGGCCACCTTAACACACGTTGGAATGCCTTTACCAGAGGCGAGTTAAAAATAAGGACTTTCAATATCCATACAAAGTCGAGACTTCAAATTTATAACGCACTTAATGCTAATAAGTATCTAAAAAACTATGCAAGGCAGTAAAATGGATGATGTTACGATGAGCTCTAGTCGAAGTTAGTTACTAAAGATGGTACATTGAAAGAACATGTCTAGTGAGATATTCACTTGAGAGCCGTATTCGAACAATGAGATACGTCAAATACTAGATATTGAAACGATATAGATCGGATATGGCAGTGTCAAACAAGTGTCAAAAGTGACGTTTTTGTTTGAAGAAACGTCAATTTTGACACTTGTTTGACACTGACATATCCGATCCATATCGTTTCAATATCTAGTATTTGACGTATCTCATTGTTCGAATACGGCTGTTAGTACCTAACATTTTGAGTAACCGTGTTTTTAAAGTTTGGAACAATGTAAAAAAATACGTTAATTTCGTGACAATCAGATTTTATTCAAGTAAAAAAAATGTGTCAATATATTAAATATTATGCAATGGTAAAAACAGGATATAACTGATACAAGTAATAGTTCATTCAGGGCTCTGTATTTTGAGATAAATATCTCATTTTCCTAAAAAAGCGACTATTAGACATGTTCTTTCCAAGTACCCTTCATGTGGATCCCGTTAATTTGTCATCTACATATACTCGTAATGACGAACACAACTTTGTATGAAGACTCTCTGTCTGTAGCTTTCACTTGTCTCTATATGTACATACAATAGTTATTTGTACAACAAGAGATCAAAGTTTGATATTTCTTCGAGTGCTTATTTTGAGTCCCGTGCAAGCGAAAGATTCTATAATAGATTCACGAGCGTAGCGAGTGAATCTAATTTAGAATCTTGAGCGTAGTAAGGGATTCAAAAGCGCACGAGATGTAAATAACTTTGATCTCGTGTAGTACACAAAATTTTTCACCCTAAGCAGTGAGAACATACCTAGAGGGACAGAGATAATAGAACCCAAGTATATCGAACTTGTATTATATCGCATGTTGAAATGACTATAAAGGTCACTTGAATGTCATTTTGTCTCACTCAGTGAGCAAAATCGCATTTTGCTCACTGAGTGAGACCTTCAGTGAGCAAAATGCGATTTTGCTCACTGAGTGAGACAAAATGACTCAGTGAGCAAAATCGCATTTTGCTCACTGTTTTTAAGAAGCAAAGTACCCTTGTTCGAGCTTCTGAGGTGAAAATTACATTTTTCATGCACAAATTCGTTTCCATGCTTTATTTAAATACATTATAATGGTTGGCTGGAATGTTAATAGTTTGTACTTTGTAGACTGATTTTCTTGTGACCTTTCAATATGGCGTTATCGGCATATCTTTTAATACGAGGATGTTTACTCCATTAAGTATGTCTGGTATGTGGACGGTTGAGGCGTAAGATAAAGACAAAATTCCGAATACTTCACATACCTAACTACATTGGCTGGATGTTATTATTATATAAATAAAGTAGGTGCCGACATTGGCCAAAACTATAAGCAAACGTGGTTGTCTCGCCATGTAGCATGTATAAACATAAACGAATTTTCATTAGAAGTAATTTTGTTGAAAATGTCGGTAATTATAAATGAGAAGTACTTAATTAAAATAATAAATAATTCATTAATTGTTTAATGTCGCTAGGCTCTAGGTACTTTTAATTTTCCTCAACATGAATTTGTTTACAGTCTTGTCGAAATATATTCATTGTCGATGTATCGCACCGCACTTACTATACGTATACCTACTCGGCCTACTCGTAATATGGTGTAGGGGTAGAGCGAAGCCAATTTTAATCCTAAGGAGGACGATACAAAGGCCACAGTTATCATTGTTGTATTTTTAGGTTTCTATCATGGTACAATAACACTAAAAAAATCCATGGAATGTAGGTACCTAAGTGTGATTCTGCAGACCTGATGCAATAGAGAAGTAAGAGATTGTACGTCATTTAATGTATTAGTCATATGTATGCGCTGCGGAAATAGTTGGGGATGCCTTGGAACTCGTCATTCATAATACCACTTACCACTTAGTCAATCGCTATCTTACTAAATCATTGAGGATAAAGTGACTTCGCAGAAGCAACATGTCATACGTAGGCTCGCATATGGGCGTGCAAAATTCTATCTTACGAATATTATACGTGTAAATATGAAATATTGGATATTGGGATGTTACTTATAAAAACTCATTTATTGTATAATAAGTGTTATAAAATGGATACAAAACTAAAATTAACTACAACTAAAAACTTAAACAAAAAAATTAAAAATACCTATCAAAATTTTGCGCCCTTGGTAAGGTGCCCATCACGCAGGCAGCGTTCCCGCGCTGGATTGCTATGGCCAATCTTTGCGCGAGAAAGCTGCCCGCGCGAGGGTCACCTGTGGCCTGCCTTAAGCGTTTGCTGAGCTCCTTGTGGAGCCCCCGAGCGCCCCTACCCTCGGACCTAGTGTCTCGACGGGATGTTTGTTTCTTCGTCACGCAAAAAGGCACACATAGTAGTTTGTAACCTGGAAAATGACAAAAGATATTTTTTATTCTGGAATCCTCTAAGGGGATGCAATGGGCATTGCAAATTAGTACAAGAGTACTAAGGGGGAGGGGGTGGGAACACTTTGATAACTTTTACGCGAACAAAATCGCAGGCGGGGATCAGTAATCAATATAGAAGTTACTGATGTGTAGCGATCTACTTGACCAAATTATTCCCTGAAAATAGACTTTTCGGAACAAATTCTGGTTTCCCCTCTGGGTTGGAGGGCCAGATGGCAGTCGCTTACCGAAAAGATCTAGCACCTACGTCAAAGGTTTCGATAGCCTACCGGGCCTTTTTCGATGCAGCCGAAAAGGTTAAATACGAATACATCGAGGTAACATCTTTGTCGTTACTCATTTTCAACGAAAACCATGTTCAACTTTTCTCTCAAAACCTAAATTAACCGATCGTCATTAAAAGCTAAAAATTACATTTCGATAGCCCCAATTTATACGACTGATCTGTCATTTCAGTACAAAAACAACCACTGGGCAACCGATCATTTTAGTACCAGGGCCCAGCCACTATGACAATTGTTGATAGAAAACGCCAATATAAACTTAAATAATGTACTAGGGCGGTTTGATAAGTAACTTGGTTCGACCTGAAAACTGTGTTGAGGAGTGTTGTGTACTTTATGAAACCATGCTCTATGAATAATGTGAAGAACTCGCTCCGTTGAGATGCTTATGGCTTCATCTTATTCGCGTAGGTACTTTTATTCTTCTGCCAGCTGAAACCATATCCTGAATTTCTATCGTACCAGGTTACTTCTCAAACCATCCTCGTACCTATCGAAATAGTCACGTAACTTTTCGTAGTATCTGTCATCTCCATACAATTAGTTTTTCTTTTCTGGCGTTAGTGCGATTCCTATCTTGGCTAGGCTCCCAGGAATTTAAAAACAGATTAGTAATCATACCGTATCAATGACGGCACGTGCCACTGATGTCACAACGTTATCGTGTCCGATGGCCTGTAAGGGATCCTAGCCGCGGCGAACCGTGTCAGGGCTACAAGCCGGCACGCAGTATCGTAATCAGTAGCCTTAGGTAGCTAACATAGCGTTTACACTTCTCATTTCGTTTGTATTAGGGTCAATGTAGATAAAGAAAAGCCTGAATTTTGGTATTTATCGGTATACACCGCTCCTTATGCTGTGTGTTGGGTATAAAGCGCAACGTTGGGCATTCGGCATCCTACCATTCGTTGTATATATGGTTGCGTCAATTTTGATTTTGATATTTATATTAAGAGAAAAGAAGCAAATAGAGTACCTATATAGATAATGATAACAAACCACGAAGTGAACTTTACATTTTGAAGACATCCTTTGTACTGCTCAATTCGTTTGTATCAGGGTCATACGAACATGGAAAAGCCTAAATTCTGGTTATCATAGAGATATCTCTATCATAGTTACCCGCTCCCTTCATAAAGTAAATTGGTTCTCTCTTATCCTTATGTGGTTCTTTCGTTTGACATATTGAGGAAAAAATGCAACTACATAGAGCGACTCGATATTCTCGATAATAAACCGCGAAGGGCAGTCCCCAAGCGTGTAACAAGCTAGAGTTTACCATTCTCAATTCGTTCAATACACGCCAAACGTCTTGTTAGACCCATAATACTACCTATCACTTTTCTTCACTCGGTGGTCAACCTTGTTCCTTATTCCTTATCTTTAATCGACCGATAATAGCATGGTGATTTATACCTGCATGATGGATATTTTGCAGATAACTTCTAGCGGCCCACCATACAAGGAAAATTGACAATCGAATTTGAATCAATAATGTTAGAAAATCGAGTCGAATCATCCAAGTATAGCAGTAACTGCTCTACTTTTCTATTGCTATGCAAGCTTCTTTACCTATACTTACTTCGCTGGCTCAGCGACCCGAGGTGGATCTTGGCCTCCGACACTAGATTTCGTTGTATGAAGTCATGGTACTGTCTACGTCTTGCCGTGCCAGTACGTGGCGCTATGTGCTATTGGTACATAACTCGCCTTTTATCGCGCATCCTTATATATCTACACATCCTTATAACCAGCTTTGTATGGCTTTGTATTGTCGCGTGCAACAATAAACGATGGCCTCGCTTATATTGAATCTTAATCGATAGCAATTGCTTACCTTCAGCAGTTGATTATTGTGCATCATGATAGGTTATCTGAGAAACAATGGTTAGTTTTTTATTAACTTTGCTTTACAAGGTAGATTTTACTTGAAAAAAATATAGGTACTGATGAATGTTCGTACGATAAGAAATAGAATAGAAAATGCATTAGACTCGAGTGCGATGGTAAATTTCAGATTGAGCACTTTCGGCAAGACGAGACAAAAAAAATTAACTACCGGGAACCATAGGCAAAAGTCATCCTGGAGTTGCTACAAAAATCTATTCGGCAGATATTCGTGTAACAAACAAATTTATTAAAGAACATAATAAGTTGCAATTTCCTTAACCATCTCTAACTTACGACTGAACTCGGCGCATTTTACGGGTTTGCGTCTGAAAGGGTACATGTTAGTGTTACATTACAGCCAGATACGTCATTTGGGATGCGAGATGAGGTCACGGGCGAAATGCACATTGCGCAACTGAGCGCAGCGGATTGTGTCCGTCACGCTCCCGGGGTAGTTGCAAGTTATAGTTATTCCATCTACCACGCACCATGCCCGTCATACCACCACGGATATGTATAGGTTCCGGACTGAGTACTTCGACAAAACAGTGTGGCCGAAAGAGAAGTCAAACTAGAGGATCGCATCTCGTTTTGATTAAGGTAGCAATGACGTAATTATACAATAATTTCAACATTAGGTACAATAAGTCAAATAATTATACCTATGTAACATAGAGGACTATAGAGGACTGTCTCACTCGCACTAGTTACTTGACAGTAGGTAAGGGGTCATCCATTAATTACGTCACACGAATTTCTAGGTTTTTTGACCCCTCCCCCCCCCCCTTGTCACATTTGGTCACATTTGGCAAACCCCTCCCCCCTAGTGTGACGTCACATTTTTTCTACGAAATCGCCAAATCGAATTAAGTAAGTACCTAAGTATTATTAATATTTTATCAAGATATTTTTGACGATATAAATATTAGTAATTTTATAACCCAAAACTGCTTAGGAAAGAAAATTAAAAGAATAAAAACGATTATCGTTTTAAAAACTTGTTATTTAAATGTACAGCGAATAAAATAATTAAAAAAAAAATTCGGTTACTGATGAAGTTAAAGTGACGTCACAAAGTTTGTGTCTCCCCCCTCCCCCATGTCACAATATGTCACATTTTCTTGACCCCCTCCCTCCCCCTAAACGTGTGACGTAATTAATGGATGACCCCTAAGTATGAACATAGGCTATGTTCATACTTACCTACTGTCAAGTAACTAGTGCGAGTGAGACAGTCCTCTAGTTTGATCCTCTCTTTCCGACCATTTTCACTAGTTTCCTATAATCTTGCTCGGTGATAGGTAAACAGTGGTCAATTTTGATTAGCAGAAAAAAAGAGTGATAGTAAGTACATTGGTAACTATCCAGTTCTTTGTACTTACCTACATCTGTGCCATACTATACGAAGAAATAACGATAGTTTTTTCTAGGGACATATTTTTGACGTGCAGATTTTTAAATTTAGATTTTTAAATGTAGATTTTTATAAGGTAGATTTTTAGAAGTTCAGCTGCGGTCAGAAATGGAATATTACCTTTAAAATCAGAGCGCAACGTCGATTTTAAGTAAATTGTAAGGGAGGAGCTATTTAAACAGTTCCTTGAGGTCGGTGTATTCGCAAAACAATTTGCAAGTATTGGACTGGTATTTACTTCTAGCGCATGTGGTATTTAGCGCCTATATATTAAACGACCAACCCGCTATCCTCTCCTCACACGCTAGTGCGAACTACAGTGTCGTGAAAGAATGCTAGGATCAATTAGCGTTATCTCGTTATCTGCCAACAAATTCCATTATTCCTATTGTCTATATTTAGTTGAAAAGTAAAAACACGCCATCTACGGAATGTAATCGGAACCTCAATCGCGTCGCGTCGACATTTTTTCGCTGGCACACAGATGGCGCGCTCTCGCCAGTACAGAGTCTGGTCCCAAGATGGCGCTGCTAACCCTGTTCAAAACAAGTTTGAAATTACTTTCGTCGAGGGTTTTTTTATCAACGCACGCGCGTAGCAGAAAATCTATACCGTGCACGATGCTGAATAAATAATGAACAACACCGGCGTGATGCAAAACAGGGAAATAAAGTTAGTGGGGTTGGAAAATTGGCTAACGTCGTTGCTTGATCGACGTGAGCGGTTACAGTCTTCCTGTCAGTTATATTCAATACATTCATGTACCTACAATCTAGCTACGTTTCTAAAACCAGTCATACATATCTCTCCATGTTTCTCGCTATCGGACCAGTTTGCAACAATTTAAATGCACTATTAAAAGTTCCTAGAGTCGGACCAAGCTAACTCTGCATTGCATTTGAAATGACAAAGTGTGGCCATGTCAACATTAATGTCAAATTTCACACTCCCTCACTTAGTTCTATTCAAATCTTAGCTTAGGAGGACTCTATGAGAAACATTTGAAATCATCATTCACCATAATATCAATTTGATTTCGGTTTCAGTCGGCCCCATTCGAACTTTAAGATACGTCAATTAATAATAGATGTATTAGAAACGATATGGATTAGATGTCAGTGTCGAATGTTACGTTTCTTCAAACAAAAACGTCACTTTAGACGCTGATACATCTAATCCATATCGTTTCTAGATCTATTAGTAATTGACATCTTAAAGTTCGAATCGGGCCGAGTGAATCACTCGCACATTTATAAACTGTGTTGGAATGTTACGCACTGTTGAAGATTCTATGAAATATTAAAAAAACCGGGCAAGTGCGAGTCGGACTCGCGCACGAAGGGTTCCGTACCATAATGAAAAAAAAACGGTCACCCATCCAAGTACTGACCACGCCCGACGTTGCTTAACTTTGGTCAAAAATGACGTTTGTTGTATGGGAGCCCCATTTAAATCTTTATTTTATTCTATTTTTAGTATTTGTTGTTATAGCGGCAACAGAAATACATCATCTGTGAAAATTTCAACTGTCTAGCTATCACGGTTCGTGAGATACAGCCTGGTGACAGACAGATGGACGGACGGACGGACGGACGGACGGACAGCGAAGTCTTAGTAGTAGGGTCCCGTTTTACCTTTTGGGTACGGAACCCTAATAATAGGGTCCCGTTTTACCTTTTGGGTACGGAACCCTAAAAAGGTAGCACGTCCTTTGACGCGCATACACAAGCTCGTACAGTGTAGACAAGATAATCCACCTAAATCCACCCACCCCAGTCAGCTATTGACTGCACTGAGAGTGCAAAGTGAATGCTCCATGTTGGGTGTCAAACTATGAAACTGTGCATGCCTACGGCTTGCTCTGACAGCTAAATCCCTACTGTAACTACCTGTGTACTAAAGTTGCCAACCATTCAAATTATTATTTGATTCATAATTTATTTGCACTTGTCATTTGTTAAAATATGGGTATGTGGACGGTGGAATGTATATAATGAATTCTGCCAATTAAAATGTAAACTAGAAAAGATTAATTTTAATTACTACAGTAGGTAGTTAGGTACTTATTAGCCTATTAATTTTTGAAATCCTGGTTCTGCCTACCGAGTACCTAATATCTTTATTTTTCGCGGTATTCAGAAGTGTCAATTGAAAATTATTATACACTTTTGAAAATTATCCAGCCGCAAAATTGCATGGCCACTATTTGAATGAATTTATTCTTTATGTGCCCATGCAATTTTGCAGCTCGCATCTTGATTCTCAAAAGTCCTTTACGTTGCAATATGTCCAAACAAAACATTTATTCAAATTTCTAAATGTATGGGCGTTGCATGTAGCTAATGTAAGGTTAATTTGACTAGACATTTGATTGCAACAAGTCGACCGGTGGAATGCGGAAAGTGCGCCTTCCCGTACTTTCGCCGCAAACATCCGCCTTCCGTGCGCTGCGCCGGCGGCGGCGCCTCGGTTATGTAAACATTGTGAACGTCGCCCTGCGGACGGGGTGCGAATCGCACCGTGCGATGATGTGCCATTATTCTGTGAACGTACCATTTTACATGATTTGAGGGCGTACCATTGCCCACGCGGTGATGTGACTTACTAGTCTTCGACCGGTTTCGGTTTCGGCATAAAAATCATGTTTCGGCCGAAGGTTTGGTGTCGGCCAAAATCCTGACAGACTTTTCGGCCACGGCCAGAACTATATTTTTGGTAGTGGCCAGCCGAAGTTTCCGTTTCTGCACAAAAATCATGTTTCGGCCAGACAATAATAGACTTGTAATAATATGGACATAAGTGATAAGATCCGATAAACACTGTCCTAGAGTTAGACCAAGAAAAGTCTGCAGCGATTTTGATAGCCCACGCAGTGCAAGTGTCATTTATACGTCATAATTTCATAGAAGTATGACGTTTAAAAACTTTTTTAATAAAAATAACACTAGCACTGCGTGGGCTATCAAAATCGCTCCAGACTTTTCTTGGTCTAACTTTACCTAGCTAAGGGATACCTAAGTATAAGGAATTTATTTATAGGTATGTGCATATTAGAAAACTGAAGGCCTGAAAAAGCCGGCTGTTCAGTGAAGCGTAAGCGTTTCATTGCGATTATTATATGTAGGTGATTATTACTAATGGTAACGTCAAATAAAATTACATATATTTCCTATAAAAAACTATACTATAAATACTAACTATAAACTAAATATAACTATAAATGCTGACTGTAGGCATGTTCTATTTTGCATTTAGTGTACCTACTAACGAATAGCGCTCACGCGTTTATCATAGACAGACATCGTAAATTTTATAGCATTTTCGGTGCAGCGGAGTGGTGTTAACGGAATTGGTATAAACAATTTCAACCCTAATATTAACCTTAATTTACCATTTCAATTGAAATTATCTATAATAATAACTCCACGGCCGACTTCGGCCACGGCGACTGCTGTCAACTCCGTTGCTGTCGCTGGTGTGCTCGCAAGTGGCTGATGTAGCCGATCTTGTTAGTAAAAGTTCGCGAACATTGCAGGCATGTGAGCACACCGTTAACATAGTTATATGGTATTGCCGCAGATGGTCTGGCTTTTATTCTATCACGCTTGGCATCAAGCTCTAAGCGCCGCTGAGATTCAAAATCGGTTAATCTTCCGTTAACACCACTCCGCTGCACCAAAAATGCTATAAAATTTACGATGTCTGATCATAGAAAACTCAACACCCCAATCAAACATAATAATTCTCCTTTCCAGCTATAAAGGGAACCTACTGATTAGTCGTAGCTATGGTAACCTTAATTACTTAGCCTGTAGCGGTAGGTAGTTAAGAAACCCTAAACGAGCGCACAAATACTTTCCCTACTAGCAAAAAGAATAGATAGTATAGAGGGGTCCTGTCATTGTCAATTTTGTAGTCACGGTACATTTACTGCCATCTATCGACACACGATTAAAACTTAAAATAAAATTGAAAATGTATAAAATAATCAAAATATGTTTACGGATAAATGATTCTTAATTTTTATTGTTCCATACTGACCCATGTTCTTTCACTGATATGTGTTAAAATTGTTAAATACCAAACGGTATCGTTAACGCCATCTAGCCGAGAATAGGCCGAAGGTAATGGCGCCATCTATTCGAGAATGACTTTTCCTTGGCCGTCCGAGGCACGTTTTTTTCTTAGAATTTATTTATCTTATACGGAGTTATATATATCTCTGCTACTAGTAATTAATTGCGAACAATCTTAGAACATTTAGTAACTGGAGACGTCATGGCTGTCATTTTCTGTACGAAACAGTCTACCGATTTTTGCGGGGGACAGTGGCGGATTTGCAGTCTTTGCCGCCCTAGGCCCCAAGCCCTGTAGCCGGCCCTTTCTCAGCACCCATAATATTGACTACCTACTTTTTGAGTTATTTCTTGTTATCATCATTATTTTTTTTGTCACTATTTGCCGCCCCTAATATCTTGCCGCCCTAGGCCCGGGCCTACTTGGCCTTAGGGCAAATCCGCCACTGACGGGGGAGGAGAATTGTATTGCTATTTCTACATGATTTGTACGTAACGTGTCAGTCCATACAAAAGTTTGCATACTTGTGCAAGTTTTTCGGCAGAGGGGTAAGCTCTTAAAGGCGACTCCAGTTATTAAATGCTCTCAGCTAACAATTCACGCACTTCGAATAATGTATGATTATAAACTATAAATAAAACCATCATTTTATCCATCCAATTAACGGCCTCTCGGTGGACTTTATGTCGTTGTAATAAGAATTACGAATTGCCAGTTAAACATGACGATGGTACAAAATTCAGCTTACTGCCGAACGCAGTACAGTCAGCAGCAGAAGTTGCTAAGCGGGTGAGGTGTTCAAAATTACCTTGACACGCTCTTATTCTCTTAACAATAAAGTCGCGTCAAGATCATTTTGAACAACTGGCCCGCTTAGCTACTTCTGATGCTGACTGTGCCTCATACAGCCTCAGGCATCGACTACCGGCTCACGCGAAACGATTTGAATTTTAGATGCCTACATCATGTTCGACTTGCATTCGAATTTTAAATAATTCGCGCCCGTGGCCGTTAAGCGCTGGGCTTTTGTTTTTTACCTACTTATTTGAATTTCGACTACTGAAATTAAGAGCATCCTGCATCCGTTTCCTGATCGATTTTTAATAGAATAATGATAATGACACGCAAACGGAACAAGCTGGTTTCCTATAATTAAATTAGAATATTTCTGAGCAATCAAAATTTACATACTTACCGAAAATGATTTTAGCGATTTCTAAATATGGTATGTAAAGTAAATAAAACCTCGTAACGTCACAGGATCCGTTTCGACGTTTTAAAGAGCAGCGTATTATGTTATTACCGGTTTCATTATATTATATAGCCAGTTGATAAGTATAGTCAACAACAGAGCTATGAATACAGGCAAAGTGTCAAAAACATGTATACAGTACTTTATTGCCTGTACATTAAGGTCGTGTATACATATTTTTGGCACTTTGCCTATACTTTTCTTCAAATTGAATTGAATTTTTCAACAACGTTCACATTCTAAAACTAGCCCCTCGTGCTGTTGAAAACGAAATATGCATTTTATTTTATTCAGAAACTCATTTTATTATACCAATTACTTTTCAACATATCTGCGTCGCTTTCGCACACATGTAATATCGCTCTAGAGTGAACGTGATGCACATTAATAAGGGCTTCGATTGAATGTATAAGTAAATATCAGTTTCTGAACATGCCACTAGGTAATGAGCAAGTATGCGGAATCCGCGGCTTTAGCATACGCGTCATCGGCATTCCGCGGACGCAGATGTAAAAACAACGCCGGTATTTTAATTATACCCACGATAAACTTAATTTATTCAAGAATGCGCGGTTATAAGATTTGCAAGATTATAGCAATCGTTGTGAAATTTCTTTTGTTTATATGTATTACGAGCTATGCACTATACTTGCCGCAAAACTAAGTGGCGAGTCAGGTCATAAAACATCTCTTTCACTCTTGGTTGGTTTTAACAAGGGTAAAGGGTAGCATTATGATTTCAGTCGCCAGTTGGTATTGCGTTAAGTATAGTAAAATTGTTTGTTTTTTGTCGCTGTGATAAAATCTTCGTCGTATTAGCATGTAAAAGGCGAGAGTAATCAAGTTTTACCTGCCCCGCCAATCCCGCCAAATCGATTAGGTACATTTTCCAAGATGCAAATTTCCCTTTCCGCCATAAAATTATCTTTTCCCTGATAACATTGGAGTTACCACGTCGCCCTTTACATTATTCTGAGTGTATGTTCTTATGTGAATAACAGAGAACCCATGAGAAATTCCCTCCACCCTCAAAGCCTGTTTTGACTTTTATTTCCGTCGTTATTTGCAGCAAGGATATTCACAAAATTCATATCTCTTCGTTGCATAATATCCAGATCCTTAATTCCTTATCAACTGTACGTAAAGGGGGATCGTATTGGTATTGGTTGGGCTGAGAGGAAGCGCTCAGTAAGCGTGCATGTAAGATCCCAGCAATTCTCTAAGGGCCAAGTGATGGAAAGATAAGGCAAATTTTATTCAACTTCCTTTATGCTTATGCGCGGCTTTTACCTATGCTGCAGTGTGGTGAAACTAAAATAATATCTATCGCAAGTAGGTCAGGTAGTTAGGTATTCAAAACAATTATTCTAGTTATTTCTGATTTAATTGATAATCAACTCTACGGTGAGGGGTAAATATTAGAATGACATTGTATTTATTCGTTTGGCATCATCGTTCAGTCTTTAGTTAGTTTAAGTATAAAGATATTTTAAGGTTCAGTAATCATTACATTACGTCACTGTCAAGGGTAAACAAGTCTGCAGGGTTTCCGTCGTATTTGCTAAGTGGACAGTACTGAATGATGTGCTCGTTGTGCTGAACAGAAGCACTTTGGTGACTCTATCCATCCCCATTTGTGCAAGATCACTTTAAAAACGCAAAAAGATAGGTATACTCGTAGGTACACAAAATCCAGCAACTGTTAAAATCGTACAACACGTAATTGTGCTCAAATTTTAGGTATAAATGTGCGTGCAAGTAATCATCCCCTGTAGCGATTAGGCGTTCGGCGTTCGCAAATCGCAACGGATGCGCGCCCCGCGGCGGACTGGCCCACTGAATTACACGTCCTCCGTATATGCAACTATGTTTAAACTTCAACCAGTTAATTTAACATAAAAATGCGAGAACAGAGCAATGGGGTTGGTAACTGTCAAAGGTTTGCATAGATGGCGCCATCATAGCTTGCCTCTTTTTCTATGAGAGGATTAAAGAGCTGGCATCCAGGGCATAAAATTCCATTAAAAATGCAAAAATTTGACACAATTCTAGCTATGCTGGCGCCATCTGCTAAATACTCCGACCGGCCAACCCCATTGGAGACGTGGATACTATCATCTGTCCCACACTAAAACCAATACCGTCATTATAGCCAACTTTACCACCAGGGGAAACTTTGCCCAAAACGACGATTTTAAACAAAATCGTTAATGTAGAAAAATTTAAAGTACTTATGGCCACCCTGCTATTTTTTAGCAGAAAATAGGTTAAATTTGTGACAAAACTATATACTAAACATGTGCGCAACTTGACTTCGGAATTTTCAGGGAGTTGTCAAATATAGGGTATATTTCGGCGGGCAAAAAATTGTTGAAAAATTGTTGAAAGTAGAAAAAAATTGAGAACTCTTTGATGAATATTTCCGGGTTTCAGTTATAAAACATGAAGCATAGAGTATTATGTCCATTGAGGTTTAATCTAAAAAGGCCTAAAGACACAAAAGTTTTGGCGGTTGGCAATGTAATCCGGTAATTTACAGACCCATGGATGCCAACATTGCCCACCACCAAAAACGACTTAGGGTTGTCACTTTTGACAAATTTACCCAACTTCGCAAGTAAAAGAAGGTTATGTTTGTAAACTAAAGTAAGTTTATAAATATATACTGTATTTGATTGGTGTTATTATCCTGTATTTAGATGTTTTATCCCTTTAACGCATGAAAAATACAGGAAAACTCATATTTTAGGCCATTAAACTATTGGAACAGGTTTTCTCTAACGTGACAACCCTAGCCTTTGTAAAATGCTTAGGTGAGTCTTGTATGGAAATGGCCAAAAACGGGTAGGCAACATTGCCCACCAAATTTATTCAAAAGTTTTTACACTTATCGCCAAGTTATTAACAGGGAACGGTAGGATTGCCCAAAACCTTTAAATTATCCTTAGACATCATCATCATACGAGCTATATTTGAACACCAAATTGACGTGGGCAATGTTGGCGCAAACCCCGGATATTTTTGCCCGCCCTCTAAAACGCCAAAAAAGTGGGTGTAAACATGGTTTAAATTTTTTTTTAATGAAAATGATGCGTTTGATCACTCTATGGACGCGCTGAGCAAAAAAGTCATATGATGTAATATTTTTTTTTTGAGAAATTCGTATTTTTTCAAAAAAAGCGGGCATAGTTGGCTGTAATGACGGTACCTACTTTTAATGCGTATTTGATAAAAAATACCTACGAATATTTTTCATGCATAATATTACTTTGCAGGGGGCTCCACAAGTCCACACCACACTCCCCAGGGCTAACCTCTTTTGACGTCACACACATCCTTTGTCGTGTACCTACATATTAGTTACATGGTTCAAGCTAATAATTATTTGCGATTTTTTGTCAGCAGCAAGTAATTACTGGAAAATCTGGAAATAAGTTTTCGTTTGGATTTGTATGGGCTATGAATTATTACATTAAGCCTTAATTAACCACTTAAACTGCTTATTTTATTTACACCTAGAAATATTTTGTAGTTAGCTACTACTAATAGTATAGTACGACGTCGGTTTTCAAAACCGAAACATCTTGGTGCCAATCGACCACATTATTTTAAACTTTTAGCGCCACTTGCTCCATCCCACTAACCCGGGGTTAACCGGTTAAACCGTAAACCCATTGTCAAATTGTACTGGTAACCATGGTAAATCCAGGTTTAACCGGTTAACCCGGGTTAGTGGGACGGTGCAAGTAGCGCTTAAAGGATTAAGTATAAGCCTAGCAGGGTCTAACCAGGGTACTACAGACATAGTTGATTTAAAAAAATATAGTTTTTATGTATGTATTATGAAACATACTAACCACAGACGCTACTATAGCATAAAAATCTGCTTTATTTACAAGTACACTATTACTTAGAAAACTTAGTAGTTAAATTACTCATTCTACTTGAGTTTCGTCCTCTGTAGCCTCGTCTCGCTCCGGTCCAATGGCGCCGAACCAACAAAAGAGCAAAAAGAAAAAGAAATTGGGAAAAATAACGCCCAACCCTTTAATTACAGTCCGCTGAGCGAGGTTCCTCTGGATCTTATCTTTTAGCCTGTTTTATAAGTCGTGTTAAATGGTTTTATATTGGGGCAGGCTAACAATATTAAAAGTAGATGTTGTCATATGAATGTTAGGCTGAGAGCTAACTGTTGTTATTTTAAAGCAGTTAAGTATTTCAAATATGTGTGGCACACGCCGATAATATGTTTGAGAACGCAAATAAAGAATTTACTTGTACATACTATTTCGAACTTGATGTGACGTTATAGATAGGTTTCCCAATTTTAATGGGGAATAATCTCTAAACTCAGTCATCAATCAACTAAATAAATATTAGTGTATGTGTAGGTAAGTACTTGTGTAGTAATTACGAGTATCTGCTCCTGTACGGTTACCATCAGTTTGTCACTGACATAAACGCCGTCGAGAACGTAATTTACTTTCTATACATCCCGTTTGCACTAATATGCGAGTGCGAGCGAGATGTATAAAAAGTAAATAACGTTCTCGACGGCGTTTATGTCAGTGACAAACTGATGGTAACCGTACTGTTCTTAAATCTCACACACTTTAGTTAACTACTTACCTAATAAATGAATAGCTCTCAGTTCTAAAATACTCCTTTAATATAATATTTTCATCTGAAGTAAATTGAGTAGGTATACCTATTTCTTAATATTCTTATAGGCAGGTAGAATATCTCATAAGTAGGTACCTACGGAATATTGTTCAATGTTTTGGCGGAATGGCGGGACCTTTTGTCCCGAGGCCACAATTCCTTAACTTTTAATTAAGGAAGTTTCGTCATTAGCATCTTCAGACTAGAACTCATTACATTTTACACAATAACCACTTTTCTAACTACTGCTACGTTAGGTACAGTCAGCAAAACGATTAGTTTAGCATCTCTGCATACATATGTATTTGTATGCAGAGCACCTCTGCATACATATTTGTATGCTGGAATACATATTTGTATGCTTAGAGGTGCTGACTGTACCTACAATTGAATTTGGCTAGAAATTCAAATACATAATTTCATGACCTCAAAAAAAAATTACTTTCCATGTCTATTTCCTTGTTATTTATTTACTATTAATTAACCTTGATACTTTTTTTATAGAACTTTCTGTACAAAGTGAGTCGTTTTCATTGCTTTTGGGTGTAATTAGATCTGTCTTGTAGGTGTTAACTCTTAATTATGCCGTAATTTTTTAGTTTCTGAATAGAAATAAGAGTTTAGCGTACCCAGCTTTCGTAAAGGGCTTTCCAAAAAATAATAGGAAAAAAACAACAATCTACCATAATATGCAATTAAAGTAGAAACATTAAACCGTGAAACCGCTTTACTACAGTCTGTCCCTCAATTTCTCATTTATCTCTGCAAATCCCTTCGGCAGTTAATGAAGAGCGGCGCCAAAGCTTACCTGTCGGCGAGCCTTTGCCTCTATTAGACAATAAAAAAACTAATGCCTATACAGTGCAGCATCCCAGTAACTTCTCACAGTTTCTTACCTCCCCTCTCCCGCTCCGCCTTAGAATAAAACAACCTTCCAAGGATACAACCACCGTAATTTAAGACCCGGCTTACCTCAGTGTTTGCGAATCAATTTGGAATCTGCTGAGCAAAGAATAGAATTCAATTTGTCTGGCTGAGAATGCTCTGCATTTTGTTGATTTCGCAAGCGATTTTAGACCCTAATTCCTGTCTGCACGGTTTGATTTCGAAGTGGATGGGATAGCTGGAGGTAGTAGCAAGGTGAAGGAAGGTGGAAGTGTAAAGGGGGTTCATTAATCCCCGCGCCCTGCGCTCACGCACTTTCATGAATGGACCGAACAGGTTGATGTATTCCAAATACAGGCTGATTCAATTAGTGATGTAGTTGAAACTGAGGCTCATAAAGTAAACACTGTTGATGCGCTGTGGCTCTTTTCTGCAAAATTTGTAAGTACCATTAGGTTTAAAGCTAAACCTAAATGGCTTTTATAGAACAATAGCACATAAACTGGAATAGACAATCGTATTATTGCATCGTAACCTCTTTACTTATACATTCTTGAGAAATCCAGGTCGATCGGAGAGAAAAACAAAATCGAGGTACCAACAAAAATGTTTTATGCAAAATTGGCTTTGCTGACTTAAAATATGTGATCTCATCAATTCCTTTGTGCCTTGGAGATGAGTCGCAATCACATTCGTGACTTAAAACGGAACTAACCGAAACACAATGGGCTTGTGTAGGTACATTTATTGTACAACGAAAGTTATTGTAAGGGCTACGGTGATCTCAATTTGTCTTCGTCTTCGGTATTAATACCTCATAGAAGTCATAGTATATTTATATCGTTTTAAGCCCCGGCTTAGTACTTACGCTACGTAAAGTATTGTCACGTCCAATGTCTATTTTTTTCATACTCTTTGTAACCAACAAGATCAAATAATCCGTAAATCGTATCATTACTTATATTAGTCAGGTGAAAATGCTTTTACTAAATATTTATCCATGTCTTGTGAATATTTTCCGTCTATTTTCTTCTGTATCCCGAAGACCTTATCATTTGTCAGCCGGTATCAACGCTTGTCATCGAGTTTAAGGTTCATTTCGCTATCAAAGCTGATCGTCGCCTAAGAACGTCCTGTATGCGAGGGTTCGAAGGAAGCGCCGCAACGTCCGGCCGCGTGGATGTAGCGTGATGCTCTTTTTGCTTTTCGGTTTGTTTTTTGTTCATCTCATTTATTTATTCCGATGTAATCTCTTCCAGCTCGTTTTTTGTTCAGTCGGCCTTCAGTGTTACCTGTGCCGGGACGCCAATGCCTTGTCTATCGGTTCGCTCCCCATTGCCCTTGGATAATCAGTGTTTTTGCCAATTCAATCTCATTAGCTGGTGTGAAAGTGCTTAGCGATTACATGCGGTTTTTGGTGCTCCATTTTCAAGAATATGTTCTTGTGGTTCAGCGTTAGGTGCACTAGTGTTTGATTGTGTGTTGCCCGCGGGCTGTGATGATGGAATCGTTGGATTATCTGCTGCTTCTTGCTCGGACTTCGTTGCACAACCTTGATCTTCTACAAATGGAACCTCCTCATTCGCCCAAGTTCAATCTGCCTCTGTGGCAGCCGTGGGTAGCATCTCCTCAAAAAGGTAACCTATTCTCAAGAATAATACCTATGATTTTCTGTTTGACTGACATGCCATCTCGGCCTGGTTGGATTTTGCATGCCTTTGCTCAATTGAGAGATTAAAAGATTATATTCGTCTTTTAAGGGGCCCACTGATTAACAGTCCGCCGGACGGTATCGGCCTGTCAGGTAGAACAAAATTTTGACAGTTCCGAACAACTGACGGGCCGATACCGTCCGGCGGACAGTTAAATCAGTGGGCCCCTTTTAAGCAATTGACTCAACAATGAATAAAAAACATATTTTAACGTTTTCTTCTACGTCGTACTCATATGATCGATCATTAAATATTAGGAGCACCTCAATATTTTGGCGCTATTCTGATTCATAATTATTTAAGTGATTAACTGAGTGGGTAGTTATGTGGCGCGATTGGCGCCAACCACGCTCCTTAATGAGTTCGTCTATAAAATTACTGTCTATCTAAATCAGAGTTGATGAGAATAAGATTGGACCGGATTCCAATTAAAAGTTGATGCTCAGTTCGAGTTTACACAACAGGACTGGGGCTTCCTCCAATAATTACTTTCACATTCTTGTTATCCCGTATTTATGTTATTGTAATTATTATAATAACCTATATACTTTACCGATTTATCAATAACACATATTCGTGAAAGATACGAGTCCAACATACTAAGTAAAACTCAGGCACAAACGTCTCCAACTTTTTGCAAACTAAAATTCCCCAAACATGGAAACACATGCGGAGATTGTATATTCCTATCGTACAAATAAAGTAATTAAATCCAAAGGTCTATTGGCTACTGGACTACCAAAAACTGACCACAGATTGTCAGGTTCTAATAGCTCTTTGTATTGTTACAGAAACTCCAAGCACAGCTTCGAGCGGCGAGTCGGAGGGTGACCGGACACTGTCGCCAGAAACGACGCGTGCTCAGCCGAAGGAGCTTACGGGCAAGTGGAGGCGCGAGCGCCGAACCAGGCAGCCCGACTACAGGCCCAGGTTAGTACACATCACTGTTGTTTATACGACGATGTTAGACAAGAAGAAGAAGATAACCCCAGAGGCGAACTATTTAAAATTGTTGCTTGGGATGTAGCTATTCGGGATCATTTATTACGTAATTTCGTAACTATAATCCTAGTAATTTTTACCCTGCCACCATGTAAATGGCGAGTGATGGTGGTGATTTTGACAATATCATTCAAACAGTAGGCAGCCTAATCTTTTACGCAAATGCTTGCGCATGGTGGCAGGGTAAAAGTTACCAGAATTATCCGAACAAATAGTAGTGCTACTATTAGAGCAAAGAACCAAAAGATAATTTCTTTCACAGCACTAGCTCAAGAAGGATATTATTTCCCTAGCTTTTATTCATAGTTAATTGACCAAACTGCGCAATGCCTAAAATGCTATGCAATTAAGCCGAAATGATTACGCCACTTTGCATCAAATGTGCATATAACATTATCCAAGCTACATGCAACTAGACACCCTAGACTCTAGAGTATTAGATTAGACTTAGACCTTCAACTTTCACTTACTTCCCACTCAGGTATTAATATGGAAATGGTGCACCTGTGTTGGCTTATGAATTTATTAGAATCGTTTTTCTCACCTTTCCTTGGCATTGTGTACGCGATGTCTGGTGAAATTGAATTTTTGATTTAAACTGAGAGTTTTACGGAGTACCGCAGGGCACAGACGTGGGGGTCTGATATGTTAGTCGCTGTTGTTACTTTTTCTTGCTGATATATTTTATCTAAGTATTCTACGTGGGTTAAATGTTCTTAAAATATTTATTGTAGGTGCATTTAGTTCCTACTTGTTTCTCGTACAAAGGTTCATCACCGAAGGCGTGTTTATTTCTTTAAGAGTTGGCTATCTAATATCGGAATAGGAGAACTATTTTTATCTGATACGAGGGTCAAACAGATCACTGTGTTATGTCTTTCCTGTAGACATACACAAGAGTTAAGGGCTATAAAGGTTAATTTTCTTATTTAACCCTTATCCACGTGAAAAGGTCCTCTCTTTATTTAAAGAACTATGATAAAATCATTACTTACATGCCCACAAGCTGTTAACTATTGCCCACAGGAGAGAAAACTAGTGTGTTATCGCGAACAGCACATTTTTCTCTCCTGTGGGCAATAGTTAACAGCTTGTGGGCATGTAAGCAATGATTTTATCATAGTTCTCTAAATAAAAGGAGGACCTTTTCACGTGGATAAGGGTTAAATAAGAAAATTAACCTTTATAGCCCTTAACTCTTGTGTATGTCTACAGGAAAGACATAACACAGTGATCTGTTTGACCCACGAACAATGCTTATAAGATATCACAGCGATACGATACTGATCTGTCAGTGTGAAAAGTGATTTTTTTTTCAACCACAAACGTCACTGACATTTGTTATCATATCAACTCTACCTACCGGTACTCTTTTCGGTGAAGGAAAACATCGTGAGGAAACCGGACTAATCCCAATAAGGCCTAGTTCCCCCTCTGGGTTGGAAGGTCAGATGGCAGTCGCTTTCGTAAAAACTAGTGCCTACGTCAAATCATGGGATTAGTTGTCAAGCGGACCCCAAGCTCCCATGAGCCGTGGCAAAATGCCGGGATAACGCGAGGAAGAAGGAGGATCAACTCTACCTACCAAATGAAATTCTGAAACCTATTTATTAATGGTGGTATTGGTGGTCCAACATTTTATTTCGTTGAGAACATATCAAATATTAATCTAAAATATAAATCTAAATTTCCAGAGAAAACGGCAAGATGGCGCTCCGCTCGCAGTCGTTCAACGAGCGGCGGAGCGGCCCCGCGCTGGCGCGGGCGCCGCACAGCGACGGCGAGCTGGATGACGAGGACGCGCCCGCCAACCTGACTACTAATGGGAAAGGTAACACTTTTATTTTTATTTATTTTATAAATCCAATATCGTTAAATCCTTAAATGCTGTTGGTTTTGTATAGACATCTTAACGGCTCGGCCAAGACTTTGCACGACTGGCGACGGCGGTGGCGGCAACTACAGGTGGGAAAGAAAGGTGCGATCGCTGTGTCTTGCTCGAACATATAGTTGCCGCCGCCGCCGTCGCCGGTCGCGCAAAGTCGTGGTCGAGCCGTAAGTCTTTGGTATAGCTATAGCTTGCTCATAAATTAGATACTTTTTAAAGGCGACTGCAGTTATTAAATGCTCTAAGGAACAAGTATAACTCGAGATAAATAAACAAACGGTTTCCAAAAATCTGGCTTAGAAAATACTACACGTGTAGCTTTTTACCCCAATATACTTACCTACACTTATTCACATCGGATTGTGTTATTCAAACCTTAATACCAGGGATGTTGCGAATATCCGCACCCGCATCCGCAACCGCGGAACATCCGCATTATTTTCAACATCCGCATCCGCATAAAATCGATGCGGAGCTTAATGCGGATGCGGGTGTCGAACAAGTCGGTACAGGAACGTCTTAGCGGCGGCGTCCTAGGTAATTTCATCATTACCTATAACGAAATCGTCTAGATCTAGGTCCATAAAAGTCGGCCAAAAGTTACTGTTTATTAAATATAACGCACCTATTGCTTAGATACTAAACGTTTCGTTTTTTAATCATCATCAATATCATCATCATCAGTTTTTTTTAAAACAAAAATTACTAAAATGTAATAAATAAGTACCTAATCGTTTTTAAGTACCTAATCTTGACATCCGCATCCGCATCCGCGGATGTGAGCCCTTAAATATCCGCATCCGCATCCGCGGATGTCATAAAATCTGCATCCGCAACATTTACCCTACTTAATACATATTTATAACGTAAGATACAAACAACTAGAATCCCTATATATTGTTGCAGTATAGCGAATTATGTATAAAGTATAATCTACGCTACGTTTCATGGAAACCGTCGCTCAGAATTGTATAAGTATTGAGTTCTTAGAATTGAGTATTCTATTGATGTTGGGAACCGATTATTATTGCATGTAATAGGTATGTAATTTTAAAAACACGCTCCACTTAGACATCATCGTCATTATTGGCATTTACGTCTTTACCAGACGAATTATGACAGTGACTTATAAATAGGTATAGGTAGGTATTTATTTGAATCATCATACGGTCTGTGCGGAAAGAGAAGAGTTGTAGAATGTACTATATTGGATGCCATTTCACGACTCTTCTCTTTCCGCACAGACTTTATTTTTGTGCTTATGCACCTGAGCCTACTGGCTACGTGCCTAAAAGTAGTGCCTAACGATAAGAGTTTTTGGAGACTTGACAAATAATACCTTTTAAAATTAATTTAATTTCCTATTTTTACTTTGAGAAAGTGTTTTTCTGAATAAAAAAGCGCTATTGCGCTTATTTATACACCCAGAGCATTCTGACACCCATTGCATTGAGCATTAGAAACCATAAAAAATGTATACCTATAAGCATCTGATTGTTCACATTACCTACTCTTTCTGATTCTGAATACTTACCACTATTATAGACACTGATCATCCTCCTAGCGTTTGTCTCGTACTGTGACGGGGTCTGCTTTCCTACTTTTCTCCTTCCACTTCGCTCTATCTTGGACATCGGTTCCCGCTAACCCACAGGCGTTTAAATCTTTGGCGATGACGTTACGCCACCGCTGCCTTGGTTTGCCCCTCCTGTTTGGGCCTGGTAAGGCGAAGCTAAGGGCTCTATTGCCTACGTATTCAGGCGGCCTTCTTTTGACATGACCAAACCACCTCAGCCGATTTTCTTGGAGCTTATCGGCGACGTCTCTCACTCCTAGGCTTAACGGATACCACTATTGTAGACACTAACTCTCCCTTATTCATAAACGCGCTACAACCCTCAATTGGCTAAAAATCGATTGTCTTAATCTGGCAATATGACGTATGCATTTGTAAGAAAGGGATAAAACATAAATTAACTAATTAAGACTTGTAGCGCATTTATGAAGGGGTTTAACACTTTAATTAACACTACAACCATTTCATTATTCATAAGGTTAATTTAATTACTTAAAACTCCGTTGATATTTCCAAAATAACATCAAACGAAGACACATTAAACGAGTCGCACGTGTAAACGACCCATTTTTCCCCAGCTAAATAGCTTAAATAGGATTATAATACAATTTGCTCATGAAATTCAACAGAGTGTTAATAAAACCCTTAATTACAAGTAAATGAATTCTTGATGTCCCCAAGGAAGCAGTAATAAAGGTACCTAGTAACATTCTTGTGATGTTCTTAAACAGTCGCCATTTTAATTTATAGACCATTCAATTAACTATACTACCACAAGTATAATAGTTATTCGTATAAATTGACAGAATATTGATTATAGGTAGGAAAATGCGAAGAATGCCCGCTTCTCCGATACGCTACTAAAATAATAGTTACCTATATGAAATCATAGACTTATTCATGAAACAGGCATTAATTATTATATTAGGTAAATCATCTTTATCGCTTATTATTATAATGAAAACTATTAGTTTTATAGCGATTAGTTCACATACGTAACGTACGTTACTATGCATTGCAAAGTGCATTGCATGCTTTGCAAATTTAGCAAGGCTCTGACACTTATGTTTGTACTGTCAACTGCAGAAAAAAGTAGCTCCCTTTTTCTGCATAGAAATTTGTATGCAAAGGTGCTAAGCGAATAGTATTTCTGACTACTTATATCTGTCATTCTGCATAGGCATGATCCATACACCAAGCATAGATAAACGAAAAAATATTGTTATTTAATAACCTAAGTAAATGAAACAATATTAGACAGAACTGTGTCCATTAGAATGTATGTATTCTCCTCAACACTCGCCCGGATAAATAATAGTTTCCGCAGAAAACATACAAAACAGTCTCTCGACTCGCCCTTTCCAGCCACGTTCTCTAAATTTAATTACGTTGGGCGTTTGTTACCCGCCTCGGTGGAACGTCTCGGTTACACGCGCTCCATGCTAAAAAGGATTTTAGATTACATGCATAAAATAGTTATCAAGTTTAGCGTTAGATCTTCGAGACGTTGAATAAATTTATGATGATGAAATAGCTGAAATATGTTATAAAGTACCGCTTTATAGTGTTTTAGGAATGTTATATGAAATATTGTGCATTCTTTAATATGATAGTGGAAAAAGTACGTTGATGGTAAGCGGCGATCGTGGCTATATGAGTGAATATAATTCCATAAGTATCGCAACTCCTTGCGGATCTTTATATGTAGATTAGTAGGTATGTAGAGATGTAGATATAGTATAGGGACGCCCGGCCGGTAACAGGCGGGCTGTCGATCGCTTGTTGCATTCATTCGGCCCATTTCCCTCCCCCAAGATTAGTATGTAAGGGTTGCGGTTGGTTTTCCGGTCTATCGCTGTCCTGTAGAGAGTAACCTATAATGCTACGTACACACAGCTTCAAAAACGCATACCCATTTTATTAATAAATTCCATTCTATTCTTGCTGTACATTTTAATACTTGACGAGATAATATAAATCTGCGATAGTTAAGTTGTTTTCTTATAAAAAAAATGCTCAAAGTTAAAGAAAACATTATACTGTATCAAAGCAACAATGAACACCAATAAATCCTGTATGAATGTCACAAATACCTACTGACTAATCTTTATTTTGGCAACGTTCAGTAGCGCGAAGTGATCGCCACCTGTTGCTGTATTAAATAACAGGAAAACTCCCCCTAGTTATAGGAAAATAGGCGTCTGATTGGTTTTCGCACGTTGCTCGAATAACAATCGGTAATGGACATTCCTCGTAATCTTAGCGCGGGAAGTAATTATAGTTGTAATGTAAACAAGTACGAAAGGTTTCTTATCACTCAGTGCAAAGTAAATATTTGCTTCTGATGATTCTAAAATGTAAAAGAATACAATATCTTGTCTACTGAGCGTTTTCCAAAAAAAAATGTACATTTCATTCATGTCTTCAAAATATTGACTTCTTGGGCTCATTTTACTCAGAATCATTTGTACATTCACGCCTCATACATGAAAAAATGTGTCCCAAGATTTCCTTTCCAGATCGTCACATTTTTGTATGAAAAGTTTTTTTATTTGTATGAACGTGACGCACTGGAAAAATATTTTTTCATATAAAATTTTGGGACACATTTTTTCATGTATGAGGCGTGAATATATTTTATTAATAAAACAGAGATTAAATAACAAAATAAATAAATAAATCATGAGGCGTGAATGTACAAATGATTCTGAGTAAAATGAGCCCAAGAAGTCAATATTTTGAAGACATGAATCAAATGTACATACATTCTTTTTTGGAAAACGCTTTAAAACTAAGTGCTAATGTCCTTTTAAAAGAACAAGATTGAATTATGCCCTCTCATGAAATAAGGTTCCTAATTTAAAACTGCAAAATTACTCCAGGATAAGATCAGAGACTAGGCAAAATAATTCTTCAACTGTTTAAGCAAATATCTATAATTATGACCTTAGCACGTTCTTTTTATAAGTACAACCAACGAAGTGACTTTGACCTTTTGCCTGAAAACGCTGCATTTATGGTTTCCTTTTACGTCATTATTACATTGTAAACATTTTTATGGGTAACTTCCTGGTAAACTTTACTAAACAAATCCTTTTCGCCCACAGCGCCCCCCGAGTACCCCGGCAAGCACGAGGCGCCTATCGACATGCGGCTGCGCTCGCGGCCCGCGCCGCCGCCCTACAACCGGCCCTCCGTCATCACCAAAAGCGACACGCCGCCTGGTAAAATATCTACTAATAAACACACCCAATTAGAAATTACCATAATGTTTATTACAACATTTTCTGACTAGGCAGGAGTTATTAGTACATATTTGCATAAGCAATTTAGTGTCGATGCGACCAATTTATTCCGATATTAAACGATAGGCTTTACATTATTATGAGCTGACGAAGCGGACCTAATTGCGGCTCTTTACAAATTTGATTTACCGACGTTTGATGCCTTTTGGCGTGCTCAGAATTTGAGCAGGTATTGTAAACCAGTTGATTATTACCAGAAAATATTGTAGTATTTTCTTTTCTGTAGTGTTTGTTATAAATTCGTGTTCTTTCCCCAGGTTCAATGTCGATGTGCGACCCGGTAATCGACGAGCACTTCAGGCGGTCGCTCGGCGACGACTACATGAACCTGTTCAAAAAGAACACTGAGAACAGCCAGCCCGGCCCCAAGCCCAACACCAAGGACCGCGCCAGCAGCCCCATCCAGTTCAAACCCGAGGAGCCGCCCAAACCCGCCAAAATCATCGCCATGGAGGTCGACGACGCCTCTCTCTCCGTCGACGACCACTTCGCCAAGGCCCTAGGTGACACGTGGAGGCAAATACAAACCTCAAGGTTAAGGGAAACAGAGAAAACTCAAGCCAAAGGCGGCGTCGACGACCACTTCAGCAAAGCGCTCGGCGACACGTGGAAGAAAATACAAAACCCGAAACTCAATCTCGACGATGAGAAGAAAGATCAAACGACGAAAATTATTTCGAGGAGCGGCGTCGTGATATAATAGCGTCGTTGCGGCCTGGCGGTTCCGTTAACGACTCGGTCTTTACGAGTCATTTCATGATACTAGCTTGAGTATCAATAAATTCCCACTTGTTTAATGTTAAGCTATTTACCGTGAGCGCGGTGGCTCGTAACGTTTACGTTCGACGTCCGAATCCATGACAATCTGTTACCTAATTAGGCTTTGGGAAGTATTTTTTTAAAGTTATTTAGTCAATTAGTAGTCACCAGTTACACTATATAAGTTATTACCTCAATATAAACGCTTCTGCACGATTCACTGTACTTAGGATTAAGTGTTGTAAATATTAGTCACCTACTGTTATTTAAGCTTTAGCGTTCGGCGGGGTAAAGATGTCGTGTGTAACTATTCTTGTAACTGTAATGTTCCTCATATAATATAAGTTAGGTTTCAGTGGATTCTTATTCGAATAAGCGACAATGAAGTACCCATCGAAATTGAATGTCAGTACCTACTATATGTAAATAAGGATAAGTAAATATAGGATATATTTATAGCTAAAGATTTCATTGTACTCTGATTGTGTTATGAGCGTACATAGTACATAATAACTATAAAATTAGATAGGGCTAAATCAATGGACTAAAAGGGGTTCCTATCATAGATAGCTGTTGTATCAGACATTTTTCCGATTTTGCTTAAGGGATAATATTTATGTCGAGAACTGAAGATAACTGGATTTACAGAGTTTGTAAAAAACCTCATTTGGATCAAATTAACTGAGTTTTGTAGGGTGATAGAATCTAATTCAGGTAATAAACTTCTATACCCTTAATGGTAATAAGGGTGGACGCCATCTACACCAAAGCCAAATTATTCAAAAGTTTGTAGCTGTTTGCTCCAACACCAAGGGTATGTCCGTGCAACGTCAGATCAAAAATGTTAAAGGCCTTACTACAGTAAATACTCACCAATATCAATTTCCATTTATTTAGAGATGGATAAGATGGCAAGTACTACATAATAACCGTTTATAATTTAAACGTCGAGTTGTAATTATACCTATCATTAAAGTCTTAAGACGTTGTCACGTGAAACTTTAAGAGGCTTTTAAATATTTCTGCTTACAATATTCATTTACGGTAAAAACAACGTAGAAAACGAAGCTTCAACGGTAACTGTTGAAAATGTTGGTATTAGCCGCGTCCACACACAGCGAGCATACGCGCGAGGCAATTTCCTCGCGCACAAAACGGCCAGTGTAGATGTGCCTCGGCTCGACGCGCGAAATTGCCTCGTGCTTATGCTCGCTGTGTGTGGACCCGGCTATTGATCATAATGATCATATTCCTTGTCAACTGGTTGTTAACGATACGTGAATAAAAATAACTGGCTGTTATGAATGGGTTGCGATGTGTCTCATAAGGGGTCGGAGTTTCCATGGCACCGTGAAACGTTGGTGGGATATGGCTTGTGCAAAAGAAAGCCACTCCAAAACATTGAGATAGTAATAAAAACTAATGATTTCCAAAATTAAATCATATCTTCATATACATACAGAATGTACATGTGTATGTACATGTGTGTGTTTCCATCATATTTTCTCGGAAACGTTCGTATTTGTCATGCTAGTTCTTTTTGTACCGAGACTGACTGAAATAGCAAGACACGTTCGTAAGTTTCCGTGAAAATACGATGGAAAATACTTATGCACTACATCTTGTACCTGTATACCAACATGAAGGCATACCACTTAATTCAAAGAATAGCATTTGATAGAATTTTTAAATAGGTTATTTATTTAATAAATAATAACCATTTGTCCTTCAAGCTTGGCCTGTAAAATGTGCCAATAATTCATTAATGAATATAAAATGTTTTATTGCTTTGAAATATACTTGCTGAGTTATATTACAGAATATATTTTCATAGCAACATATGTTACTCTTGACTTGTATAGGTACACGTCATGGTGCCCGGGCGGTTTTCCGGGGTATTGACGTCCTGGGCGGTCAAAATTCTAAAACATCGTTCTTGAATTTTAAGTGTCACATTCTTATATTAAATTAATAATTTTATATAAACTATAATTAGGCAGAGTATCTATCAAGGCTTCATGGTAATCATAACGTAGGCACCAAATAACTCAAATTTCGTACGGTGATATGAAAACTCCGGTCCGGTTCTAATAATAATAATCTTTGTAAATAATAATTAATATTTATGCACTTTATATTGTAAGATGTCGTTGAAAATACGCAAATACACAATAAGCCTGAAGTAATGTTGTGTTTTATTACTTTTCCTTGGATATAATGGGAGTTGTGGAACTTGGTTACATAAGAAAGCTTTACTTAATGGCCACAGAGCACTTGTGAACAGACTGTGCCTCACTGTGTTTTTGCTCCATTCAGTAGACAAGTGTGCTCTGTGTCCAGTAAAGCTTTCTTATCCTCTAGCTAGCCGCCCATACGTCAAACCTTGCCAAGCAACCTTGAACTTTATTTTGTCAAAACAAAGTTCAAATTAGAATGGAACAGGAGACCTTTTTATAGGTCTCTGGGCGGCTAGACGTTCGGCTCGCAGTATGTAGGGTACTTTGTTCTTTGCATACGGGAGATTCAATTTATTTTTATGGTATGTCACCTGGGTCACACTTTAAAATAGGTAATAAACTTTATTATTTGAATTATATTGTATTTATTGGTCATTTTAAGATCATTTCTAAAGGCTATTAATCCTGTAAGAAGTATGTGGTACAGCATTTTGTCTAACAATTAAGAACAACAGCATAAAACAAGTTATGAAATAAAACTATCGAAACGGATTATATCGCGTATATTGAATTCATACTATATCCCGACGTTTCGAACCCTTTACAGCGTTTATTTCATGAGTAACTATGACGGTAACCGAAGACAATATAATAAAACAAGTTAACCTTCTGGACGCCAATGACCGATATATCCGCACCTCAGTTTCAACGCCAAAGACCGATTAATCGGTCACAGACCACAGAGCAACATAGACCTACGTGCATATTCATAAAGTTCAATTTCAGTTTTGACACTTCGGTGAGGTGGCGTCTGAGTGACAGCTTTTGTGTTTGACACGGCGTAGAAAAGGTTAATTGACCCGAACATGAGAGTGACTTGATAATTCAGAGTCTACCCGGCATAGTCAATGTAAGGGAAGCATAGCTTTACTTAACGGCTTAACTTAGTTTTGCCGCGTATTATGCGAGCGCTGACTTCCAGGAAAAGAAACCAAGTTACGTTTAATGTTTCCTGACCAAACTGACCAAACACATACGTTTACACGATGCACAGTTTGGGTTCCGTCCGGGTCTCTCAACAGATATGGCTATATTCTGTCTTAAAAACGTCGTAAACCGATATCTTAAGAAAAGGACGTCGGTTTACGGCTGTTTTCTGGATCTAAGCCGTGCTTTTGATACTATTGAGTATAATTTATTATGGGACAAAGTATCAAAAGCAGGTGTACCGAGTAAAATAACCAGTCTGTTGAGATACTGGTACGGGAACCAGATGAATAGCATCAGATGGGGAAATGCCAATTCGGACCCGTATAAGTTGCAATGCGGAGTTAGACAGGGTGGACTGACATCGCCATTGCTGTTTAACCTTTACGTGAATGACCTGATAGAGGAGCTCAGCAGCGCCACCGTCGGGTGTCATGTCGCGGGCGTATGCGCCAACAACTTTAGCTACGCGGACGATATGGTGCTGTTGAGCCCCTCTATCACGGGTCTTAGATTACTAGTATCGATATGTGAGCGTTATGCTGCAACTCATGGACTAAAATATAATGTAAAAAAATCAGAATTAATTGTTTTTAAATATGATAAGGGCCCAGATAACGTTCCACCCGTTAGGCTAAACGGGACAGAATTAAAAATTGTTAATAGTTTTAAGTATCTGGGACACGTTTTGACAGACAGACTAAAAGACGATGACGATCTCGAAAGACAGCGGCGGGCCATAGCGATGAGAAGCAACATGTTGGCGCGTCGGTTTGCTCACTGTTCTGACCAAGCCAAAATTACTCTGTTCAAGGCATACTGTCAGGCGTTCTACACTAGTCAGCTGTGGTACCATTTCACGAAACGATCGTTCAACAGACTCCGAGTACAGTACAACAACGCGTTTCGTGCAATGTTACACCTACCGTGGCGGTGTAGTGCGTCTGGTATGTTCGCTGAGAACAGAGTAGATGACTTTTACGCTATAATGCGTATGAGAACAGAGTAGATGACTTTTACGCTATAATGCGTTTTGTCGGGAGAGTGAGCGAATCGACGAACAGCATTGTAAATGTAGTATACACAACTTGCTACCCTAGTAGCATTTTCGTTGGGGCCCACGGTGCCAACGGTAGGGAAAACGTTGGGATGAGGTTCGTTCCGTAGCCAACATTAATTTTGTATTGGCCCACCATCGCATTTACCAACATTCGCTGTGGCACAGATGCCCAACAATGGGCCTTTGTGTATTTTGGTACCGTTGGCTAAACAACGATAATATTCGTTGGCCCAATGATGACATATATCGCATTTACCAACATTGGCAGTGGCAGTGATGCCCAACAATGGGCCTTTGTGTATTTTGCTACCGTTCGCTAAACAACGATAACATTCGTTGGCCCAATGGTGACGAATACCGCATTTACCAACATTGGCTGTGGCACGGATGCCCAACAATGGGCCTTTGTGTATTTTGGTAACGTTGGCTAATCAACGATATCATCCGATGGCCCAATGACGACAAATATCACATTTACCAACATTGGCTGTAGCATTGATGCCCAACAATGGGCCTTTGTTTATTTTGGTAACGTTGGCTAATCGACGATATCATCCGATGGCCCAATGACGACAAATATCGCATTTACCAACATTGGCTGTAGCATTGATGCCCAACAATGGGCCTTTTTATTTATTTATTTATTTAAAATTTAAATCAGGCAACAAGGCCCATATTACAAATACCTTACAGACTAACATACATATATATATATTATAAACTTAAAAACTAAACACTATTTATGCGACAAAACGGCGTGGCTCCGTTGAATCGGCTGTTCTTGTGTCGGATTCGGCAGTTTGCCCCGGAACCTCCGAAACACGACACCTTTCGGCCAGAAGTCGGCGCACTCGATGGTCTCTTGCAGCGGTCGCGGCACGCGCACCACAAAAGAGTTGAAGTGCACGTAGTGGCGCGATCGAAGCTGGAACACCCTCAGCGAGTAACCGGTCTTCTGGTGTACGTACTCCACTACTTCAGCAGCCGTGGCGGTGTAGTGCAGGCGCGACACATATAGCGCCTTACTCGGTGTAGCAACCCGCAAGCCAGAGTTAGCCGGTTCGGCGGTACCACACTGAGTCTTACGAGGCGCCGTGCGCGCCTTCTTCTTTCTTGATACCAGTGTGAAATCCTCCTCATCCACACCGGCAACAGGGAGCTTCTCCTTGGGAACCGCTCGCTCTTCAGTACCCTTTACAGGTACACTAACCCGGTATGGCGGTTGTGTATTTTGGTAACGTTGGCTAATCAACGATATCATCCGATGGCCCAATGATGACAAAAATCGCATTTACCAACATTGGCTGTGGCACTGATGCCCAACAATGGGCCTTTGTTTATTTTGGTAACGTTGGCTAATCAACGATATCATCCGATGGCCCAATGACGACAAATATCACATTTACCAACATTGGCTGTAGCATTGATGCCCAACAACGGGCCTTTGTTTATTTTGGTAACGTTGGCTAATCAACGATATCATCCGATGGCCCAATGACGACAAATATCGCATTTACCAACATTGACTGTAGCATTGATGCCCAACAATGGGCCTTTGTGTATTTTGGTAACGTTGGCTAATCAACGATATCATCCGATGGCCCAGTGATGACAAATATCGCATTTACCAACATTGACTGTGGCACTGATGCCCAACAATGGGCCTTTGTTTATTTTGGTAACGTTGGCTAATCAACGATATCATACGATGGCCCAATGACGACAAATATTGCATTTACCAACATTGGCTGTAGCATTGAGGCCTAACAATGGGCCTTTGTGTATTTTGCTACCGTTCGCTAAACAACGATAACATTCGTTGGCCCAATGGTGACGAATACCGCAATTACCAACATTGGCTGTGGCACGGATGCCCAGCAATGGGCCTTTGTGTATTTTGGTAACGTTGGCTAGTCAAAGATATCATCCGATGGCCCAATGATGACAAATATCGTATTTACCAACATTACCGGTGGCACTGACGCCTAACAATGGGCCTTTGTGTATTTTGGTACCGGTGGCTAAACAACGATAACATTCGTTGGCCCAGTGAGCACAAATATCGCATTTACCAACATTGGCTGTGGTACTGATGCCCAACAATACCAGTTGAGTTTGCTTGTGGCGTCACTAGATGGCGTTACTCTCTCCAAACATCGAAGTTATAGTTATTTTCTCGATTATTCCGGATATAATCATAATATTTTTTTAAAGTAACTTATAAATCTAATAGCTATAACTATAAAATTTATACATAAATTTAAAAAATTGTATTTTACCAACATTTTCTCAATTTAAATCTCAAAAAACATAAATCTCGCTTACGAAGTTTCGAAGTTCGGTTAGTATATATACAAATTAGAGTGTATAGTAAGTGTACTTGCTTCGGCAGTACATATACTAAAATTGGAACGATACAGAGAGGATTAACAACAACTGCTGCCTAGCCTAGGGCCTTCATGTGGATACAACCAATGCCTACCGTAGTGTAATTGTAATATTTATCAGCAAAGGCCCAACGTCGTATTACACAACCACTTACTTAACGTAGGGTAACTGTAGGACTCGTAAACAAAAGCCCATTACATAATTAGACTGTAGGCACACTATAAATTACACAACTATTTACCTACGGTAGTATTGTAAGAATCCTACACAAGGCCCAACGTTAAAGTTACAATGTTGGCCCTTTGTGGGACAAGCTGTGTTGGGCCTTCAACCTGGTGCACGACTACCTACCGACCTACCTGACTTGCCGTTGGGTAATTGTTGAATTTGCAAACAGAAGCACAACGAAAAAATTGCCCGTTTTTATTTTTTTGCAGTTGGCCCTACAGCAAGCCATACGGCCAAATGTAACAATTAACCAACCATCAAACAAATGTGTATAGGGCCAACCACGGCCCAACCAAAACCACCACCGTTGAATAATTGTATGATTTATTTAAATAGGCCCAACGAAAAAATTACTCTAATGGCCCTCTGTTGGGAATCTTCGGGAGGGCCTTTGTCGAGGGCCCTCCAGCAAATCGTACGGCCAAATGTAACAATTAACCAACCATCAAACAAATGTATATAGGCCCAACCACGGCCCAACCAAAACCACCACCGTTGAATAATTGTATGATTTATTTAAATAGGCCCAACGAAAAAATTACTCTTATGGCCCTCTGTTGGGAATCTTCGGGAGGGCCTTTGTCGAGGGCCCTCCAGCAAATCGTACGGCCAAATATAACGGTTGCCCAACTAATACGTAAACAAAGGCCCAACAAAATCCCTACAAGAAAATGCTATTAGGGTACGTACTGTGTGAGCGAGATTTCCGCTGCACCTATTTAATTTAATTATTACCTACTTTTTAAGTTATAGCTTTAATTTATAAATAATATTTAGCATGTAATTATTATTGTAATGTAATGGGTTCATACCTAAATAAATAACATTTTTATTTATTTATTTATTTTTATTTAAAGGCTAGCTTGAGGTCAAATAGGGATAAACCATTTTTAAAATGCGCGCCCTCCCCGTGACCCCATCCCCAAATCCCCAACCATCATTTCATATATTACAAGCGACGAGAAAATTTTTAAGCAGAAGTATATTTTCAGTCATTGGGGTAAAGCCTGCGCTATGGCCATATCTTTCGTCGCAAATTTCGCCCGGCACGACATGTCTTTTGTTCCTTTCTAATTTCTTGTCTGTACGCCCCCTATTAAATGATTAGTTCTCTACAGTTCCATGGAAATAGAGTCAGGCCCGTTCTTAGGTATATACAGGCTGATTTCGGGGTCGTGATCCAGAACCACTTTTTCTGACTCTGTAAATGATCCACATTATCATATGGTAGTATTTGATTAAAAGATAATTACTTGAATTATTCTTATTTTTCAAGTAAAATTAATGTTATACTAAGTAATTATGGTCACCCTATGACTTTTGACATACGCTGTATGGAAAGCGACAAGACGTCACATTGAGTAGGGTCACCAAATTGTATGCAAAAATGTTTTTTCCTACTTGTCATCTGGAAAATAATCATCATTATTGGTGATAAACAATAATTAACAACATCATTAGGCTCATCTTTGGATTCTGTATGATGTCTGGCTCTCTTGCTCCACGACCCCGAAATCCAGGTATATCAATGCATTTACCTTCGTAACACAGGCTGCGTAGGTTCGTTAGTGTAAAGTAGCTAACACACTATCGCACCGCACCAAGGTCATTGTGGGACGCACCCATAAGTAAGAGGGAGAAAGAGATATCGCTTTCTCCCTCGGTGCGGTAGTGTGTTAGCTACTTTACAGTTGCCCCGACTTACGTCATCTGATCCTGATGGAAGTCCAAAAATAAACATGATTTTTTAATGGAGAATCATAATAAAATTGGTTGAGTGAAAACCGAATAGGTATCTTCTTCGGCCTAGCGCCAGGGTCCGCTTTCCTGCTCAGTCTTCTCCACTTTGCCCGGTCTTCGGCATCCTCGGGTGTGAGATTATTCTCTCCCATGTCCGCTGTCACGACGTCCAGCCAGCGCTTCTTAGGCCTACCGCGTGATCTAGGGCCTTGGACAGTGAGATTGAGGCATCTATTTCCGACGTAGTCTACCGGTCTGCGGCGTATATGGCCATACATACCATTAGGCTTGTGCCTGCTCGGTCACTACAGAGAGCGCTCCGCTCTCGGTCAATCGGTCAAACGAACTAGTTCGGTCTTTTAGTTCCTTTAGTTCAGTTCGGTCGTTGAGAGCCGGGAATGAATAGGAGTCGATTTTTCATCGGTTTATTTCCAATCTTTGGTAACTGAATACAATTTACCAAAGATTTTTAGAAAGACCCTCTCCCTCTCCCTCTCCCTCTCCCTCTCCCTCTCCCTCTCCCTCTCCCTCTCCCTCTCCCTCTCCCTCTCCCTCTCCCTCTCCCTCTCCCTCTCCCTCTCCCTCTCCCTCTCCCCTCTCCCTCTCCCTCTCCCTCTCCCTCACCCTCTCCCTCTCCCTCTCCCTCTCCCTCTCCCTCTCCCTCTCCCTCTCCCTCTCCCTCTCCCTCTCCCTCTCCCTCTCCCTCTCCCTCTCCCCTCTCCCTCTCCCTCTCCCTCTCCCTCTCCCTCTCCCTCTCCCTCTCCCTCTCCTCCCTCTCCTCTCCCTCTCCCTCTCCCTCTCCCTCTCCCTCTCCCTCTCCCTCTCCCTCTCCCTCTCCCTCTCCCTCTCCCTCTCCTCTCCCTCTCCCTCTCCCTTCCCTCTCCCTCTCCCTCTCCCTCTCCCTCTCCCTCTCCCTCTCCCTCCCTCTCCCTCTCCTCTCCCTCTCCCTCTCCCTCTCCCTCTCCCTCTCCCTCTCCCTCTCCCTCTCCCTCTCCCTCTCCCTCTCCCTCTCCCTCTCCCTCTCCCTCTCCCTCTCCTCTCCCTCTCCCTCTCCCTCTCCCTCTCCCTCTCCCTCTCCCTCTCCTCTCCCTCTCCCTCTCCCTCTCCCTCTCCCTCCTCTCCCTCTCCCTCTCCCTCCTCCCTCTCCCTCTCCCTCTCCCTCTCCCTCTCCTCTCCCTCTCCCTCTCCCTCTCCCTCTCCCTCTCCCTCTCCCTCTCCCTCTCCCTCTCCCTCTCCCTCTCCCTCTCCCTCTCCCTCTCCCTCTCCCTCTCCCTCTCCCTCTCCCTCTCTCCCTCTCCCTCTCCTCTCCCTCTCCCTCTCCCTCTCCCTCTCCCTCTCCTCCTCTCCCTCTCCCCTCTCCCTCTCCCTCTCCCTCTCCCTCTCCCTCTCCCTCTCCCTCTCCCCTCTCCCTCTCCCTCTCCCTCTCCCTCTCCCTCTCCCTCTCCCTCTCCCTCTCCCTCTCCCTCTCCCTCTCCCTCTCCCTCTCCCTCTCCCTCTCCCTCTCCCTCTCCCTCTCCCTCTCCCTCTCCCTCTCCCTCTCCCTCTATCTCTATTTCTATTTCCACCATCACAAGAATGCATAGATTGTCGAATAGTGCGTTATCTACGCCCGTCTCAAACAGGATAGATAGAGTTAGACCAAGAAAAATCTGCAGCGATTTTGAAAGCCCACGCAGTGCAAGTGTTATTCTGCCGTCATAATCCCGATAATTCACAACAAACACCGATAACGAACTCTGCGAAACATGAAGTCATAAATGTCCTGTGAAAAATGTCGTTCTGACTTTTTGACTATTTTAAGGTTAGGCTACAGGGCAAACCCTTAACCCGATCGTCTTTGTTTTAGGCTCAAATTGTAGACGACTAAATTGTCCAGAGCCGTTTTTCTCAAATTTTTGATATCATTCTTCGTTTCCAAATTATCGAGCACCAAAATCAAAAATTCGGAAAAAATTGAATTTTATTTTCACTATTTCGACCATAACTTTTTTTGTTTTTGACTTTCTCGAATAATTATTTTTGCACCTTACAGCTCTCGTGATTATGCGTCTTTTGAGCCTATTTTTTAATATCATATCTTCACAACTTTCCGAGATATAAGGGGATCGCACTTTTTCGTGAAATCGGACCGTATACTGGAGCGAACGAAAAGACATTTCCAATGTCAAAATATCAAATATGTCAAAATATATTTGATTTTCCTTCATATTTTACGGGCTTAGGAGTGTCACGTCGTTCTTTCATCTCGTTCACACTCGTGCCAGCGACATTGACAACCGTTTCGTTCCGTCCATTTTAGGTTTCACTCAGTCAAGCGCTCTCGAATCCCACTGAACTAAAGACCGATTAAGAGCGTGCAAAAAGATTTAGTTCCTTTCGGTCCTTGATGGGATTTCATTCTTAATAGTTCTTAGTTCAGGACCGACTCAAGCCTACATACCATCGGAGGCGACTTTCCTGCAGCTTATCACGGATTCCGATCCGGTATGAATAATAAATTTAGTAAGTTAATGTTACGTTTGTAAATTACATTTCTTTTTCAAATAAAGCCATATCCTGTATCTAACCCATAGTCAACATGTGTACCTAGGTATTAAATCTATCTCCAATCTGAGCACTATTATTGAAAAAAAAGACGATTTCCAAATGTAGGTGTGTCTGCAATAATAGATTTCTATCAAAGATCCACCATTTATTAAAAGTACTGTGACGTAGGTCCGTGAAATGTCGGTCTTAAAGGTGAAGTTACGCTGTCTGAAAGTTACCAAGTTGACCCTTAAGTGATGGAAGGACCACGGTCAGTTTATTACATACCCAACTGAGAAAGTAAAGGGGTAATACGATATAGGAATATAAATATACTTAAACCTAGTATGTAGGTACCTATGTGGACTTTAGCAGAAGATGTGGCTAAGCGGGCCAAGTGTCCAAAATGATATTATGTGCATGCTTTTATTTTTCGGCCAACAAATAATACATCAGTACACGTACATTACATAAAAGTACCCTGAATGGTAAACTAAATAAATAAAGAATATCCTCGTTTTCCGCGATCTGCTCAAGCATTCCTTTTAGTGCCGGGCTATTTACAATTCACTTCGTGTTTTCCCAAAGACTCGTGTTCCATCCCTTTCTTTAGTATAGAAAAATAAACGAGATGCAAAATCATATTTGTGCAAATACAATCAAATGAATAGGCAGCGTAAGAAAAACGTCCAACGAATCCACTGGCTCGTGCTTAATGCTAAAATGATACGTGCCTATTGTTTGTGTACGAAAGATACACTAGTAAAGCTTGTCACATATGAGTCACATAATATAATATCACATACCTATACAGATATCTGCGTTGTTTTCTCGCAGATAACAGCAATTTCAAAGTATCGTAATCCCTGCTTTTTGTAAAATGTTTGAACTATGCGAAACCTAGTGGTAGAACTATGTAATATAAAAAATAAATAAATAAATTAATTAATCATTAATTTGAGAAAAACTAATTACACAGTTTTTCGACATTTAGGTACACTACGACATTTAGATGTATATGGAGTTGATCTCAATATATACTCATGTATATAAAGGTTTTCCTTTTACTTAACTAGCAAGGAAGGGCAAGCATAATATTTTCGAGTCATGTAACTTATTGATGTATTTTTGATCAGTGATATTTTGGAACGACTTAAAACATAAACAGCTATATATGGGCAGCAAACGTCTTCATTCGCTTCATTTATTTTCTAATCAAAACGAAAGACCTTCATGGCAGAATTTTTCAAAGTGAAGTATTGACTTAAGACATACACCCACCACTTGTGCCATTATTAAAACAGTCAGAGCACGAAGAATGCCCGTTGACCTAAAAGCTCGAATACTTCATACTTACACTCAAGGGTTCTAATACGGCCGCATATAATGGAACTGACACAGCTATTTCCTGCCCTGAAAATAATGGAACGAATAAAAAACGGGACGCGCAATGTCTTTAATCTTGCTTGCTTGAAATCTAGCTTTCATCTTATTTTTACCTTAGAAATTCATTGCCAATGTTTTATGTACATATATCATGCTTAATGAATGTTTTTTTTATATAAAAATAGATAACTAATAATTTCTTTCGACGTAAACAATATATCAATATATAGAGGAGACAGTAGGAGTTACATAAAAATACAACATATATTGTACATATATTCGTTCGTCTCATATCTGGGGGCACGGCAGTGCCCCCGCCAAGTCGAGCGCGAAGCAAACACTGCCGTACCATCCTTTACTGGAACCATTTCGCCGCATTTTCAGGCCCCTATTTGAGAACCTCTGGATAAGACCAGAACGCAGAAATTTTGGTCATCCAGTAAGCTATAATCACACACTTAAAATCCAAAATTTCAAGTCTGTAGGTCATTTAGTTCCGAAATTAAGCGAAAGCAAAGTTTCGCATTTATGACACTCACTCACTCATGATCATCAGAATAGAACTAGTACTTCCCAGTCTTCCCATAAACTCAGAGAGCTGAAATTTGGTACAGAGTTAGGGTTTAATGGCCACATAAAGGGAAAACCTAAAAATATTGCAATATCAGTCACGTTTTAAAGATCTAAGAACTGCATAAGTAAATCATATAAATATATGATATTACAAAGTTACTGTTGCAGTTCCTACAAATAGTAGGTAAAGTAAAGGAACACTACGATGTACGATGTGAGTATGAATGGAGATATGTTTAGTTATGATATGTGTATACATAGTATGGGTATGAGTACCCGAAAAGAAGGACTGCCTACAAAAAGAGATGAGATCCCATCAAAAACATTACATGTAAAAAGGTGCAAGTCTCGCAACGCTTTTACTACAAAAAAGTTTTGAGATGTAATGTGAAACCAAGTCGGTTATTTTAATCAGTGCCAGGGGGTGTTAAAACCGTATCAATAAGATATCTTTAATTTGTATACATACTTATAATGACTTGGCAATCGCACATGATGCTTTACTCGTACCGTACTCGTAAATATGTGTAATGCTCAAACTGCAATTAGCGCTAGCGTTATGTTCAATTAGAATTATTTCTAATAGGTGACGATGATCCTTTTGTCATTATGCAGCCGTGCGATGGCCAAGTCATTATACGTATTACAAATTAAAGATATCTTATTGATACGGTTTTAACACCCCCTGGCACTGATTAAAATAACCGACTTGGTTTCACATTACATCTCAAAACTTTTTTGTAGTAAAAGCGTTGCGAGACTTGCACCTTTTTACATGTAATGTTTTTGATGGGATTATATTTACTTATCAATGGTAAATGTCTTATTTACAGTCAGCATTAATACGAGCGGATTGGATAGAACAACACGTTAAAAGTATCTGCCACCTTCTAATAGTTTAAGTAGATAGGTACATGTTTCTGTTTCACATATAAAAACTACATATAAGTATGTAGGTATCATTTTTCACCACACCAGCTCGTTGCATTTAATTCAGACGAGTGGCAACATAATCTGATGCAAAATTTTGAGGTTTTTTCCCGTGTTGGCTGATAGAATTTAACTTTTAAGTGATGATTTGGAATAATAAATATTTAATAGCGTTCATTTGGATTTTATTTTTAATACTATACCTACTTTGCGTTGGTGTAGTAATCATTTTTGTGTTTCACTCGGTGGCAGGGATGTTAAACACCCGTTCACTCGCTACGCTCGTGGTTCAATTATGGAATCTTTCACTGTCTGGGGGATCAATGCACGAGGGGGTTATCTTCTACAAGTAATTCCATTATTTTTGTTGGTGTAATTCATAATTCATAATTTATTCATTGCTTTTATGGGTTTTACAAGATGTTAAAATATTTACATGTTCCAGCATAAACCCCTGTATGTCTCTATTATTTAATCAAATAATTAAACGTCCTATCTATCTATCATTTAGTAGATACTTTATTGTAGATGCGATATTCTCATCCGCTATTATTGACGTTGACTGTACAGCCAAGAATGGCTCAATATGAACGCTGAACATATTGAATGATAAATATTTCTTCCAATTTGTTATTGCTTCCTTTTATATATCCCATCAAATTATGTCCTCCATCTTCTGAATGGGAACCGTTTATAACGTAATGTCAATTCATTATTAATGGTTATTTCTATTGTAATAAATTACGAGAGACAGTCGTGTTCGACAAATAATGATAGATTTTATCGGTCGATTTTATTATTAATAAGTCATTTGTTTTTTAGGGTTCCGTACCCATAGGGTAAAAACGGGACCCTATTACTGACTCCGCTGTCCGTCCGTCTGTCTGTCACCAGGTTGTAACTCATGAACCGTGATAGCTAGACAATTTAAATTTTCACAGATGATGCATTTCTGTTGCCGCTATAACAAATACTAAAAATACTCGCACTGGACCAGTTTTTTTAAGGTAAAATTTCATCCATTACATTAAAATTGAATGATTATTCACGAAACTTCAACCAGTTTGTGGCTGATCATAAGAACTTACCAACCGCATCAGTTAAACCACTTAAACCGTATATTATTAGGTATCTATAGACTTAGTACACAATACACATGTTATCACTATTAACACTAATTCAGCCCTTAATGATGTAGACCACAAATTATGGAAATTGCCTCCGAAATAAGCGCAGCCCATTTAGCAACGCAGGGAAAAAATCCTTTTTTCAGGTCGCATTAATAAGGATAAAAACTATTTAAAAAAACATTGTTGACATCATTTGGCATTTACTATTTACCGTATTTATAAAACGATGGTCCCAAATTCCCAACAACATCGATGATATTTTTATAGCTTATTACATCTAGAATTTGCAAGGTATTCTAATAAATTAAATTCTAAATTCCCTAACCGTTGTAAGGCATACCAAATGCCAATTAAAACATAATTAATTTAGGTTTTTTATGCATCATCAAAGCCACTATAGAAAATTAGTTGGATAGCAAAGCAACCCTTTTCATGGCCGTTGCTGCAGGGTAGTTACATAAAGCTAAAGGGGTCGGCTTTACGTTAAAAATAACAACGACCGCCGTAGTGGTGCAATTATTGTTAATTGAATTGAAACAACTTAATAAATAAATCATTTTTTACTAAGGGCAACTTGCTCCATCCCACTAATACGGGGTTAACCGGTTAAACCTGGAGTTACTATGCTACCAGTATACAATTTGACACTGGGTTAACGGTTTAACGTGTTGACCCCGGGTCAGTGGGATGCTGCAATTGGCGCTTAATAATCTATTTACTAAAGTTAAGTATGTATAAATAAGAGCCTCCTGGTAATTTACGTACTTATACCTATATTGTGTCTAGTAATGATTTAAATGCTAATAAATGAATATAATAGCGAAATACTTCACAACAAGATCAAGATCGGGACAAGATAGTAAATGAAAAAGTGCTTTGATTAAACTTTGCTATCTAGTTAAACTAGTTTTTCTCCAGGTGTACCCATTTAAAGTATAACTGGTTCTCGCAGCTGCTTAGCCAACCCTCAAACTATTTATTTTTATAGAATAAGGGCTCAAGTGCCCTGATTGTCCTATTGTTATACAATCTTTTAAGAAAATGTGTCAGTATTGTATGATGGAGTTAGCAACAGGCGGGCTATTCTCATAGCCCGGCGCTCGCCTTAGAAAAACCAATTTAAGGTACGATCTTCAATTACGTACAGTTATTACGGCTATTAAGGATCTACTTCCACTGGTATTTAAGCTTGGTTAACCATGGTATTACAGAACCTGATTACTTGCGTATTTAAGCTGTCCGTCTCGCTAACTTGTCTGGGGGGTAGCCAATAAATTCTATTTGTCTTTGTCATTGCCGATTTGGATGAGTAAATATTTATTGAATCGCTATAGGAAGTCCATTGAAAATCTATCGGTTCTCTAAGTGTGGAAGAGCTGAATAGATTATGCATAGCAGATTTTAAAGCATTTTTGCTTCTTGTATATAGACAAAGTTAATGGCATTCTAGCTTTACTTTTACATGTTCAATCAATTGAATGTGTGAGAACGAGAAGATTGGCAATCTAATCATTAGACCTGCAGGCGTATTATGGGTGGCTTTATCTACGTGATAAAATAACTGTCACTTTTTAACACCGCGGGATGGAAAGTGACGGACACCGTTTTATCACGCTGTCCTGTAGACAAGAACGACCATGGACATGTCGTAGTACGGTTTAACTTAGCGAAACGTAAATTGGGAGCGAAATTCTAATTATGCCTGAACGGAAACATAGGTTTGGCGCCGGCTCTGCGGTGCTGCGGTCAGTTCGACCGCAGTTGTCACAAAAGCAATCACGTTTTCCTAACTTACCTAACATGGTTGAACTATGATGTTACGGGCAACTTGCAGGGCAGTATTAATATGGGCCAGTAATTATGAATAATGGCCAAGAGCGTCAGGAAAATTACTTTGTTCATCCTTAGTTGGCTATTTTCTGCAACCTTGAGAGACAAGCCAATGTGAGAAAACCTACGCCATTCAGGGATATGAATTTTTTCTATAAAAAAACCTGCGTTTGTGGATTCGTGTAATTTTTTTTTATAGGAAGTTTTAAGGTAAATCTGACCACCCTGTTTTAATATGGTCCGTATTTTTGTTAAATGGCTTGATAATATCAAAATATTGTTAGCCAATGACGTAGTTTTAAATTCTTTGACTTTTTGGACCTTTGCAAACACAGGTACCATCAATCTAATTGTGATAAGTATCAGGCAATTGCTCTCATAATTTCGTTTGAAACTTCGACGACGGACAGAATTCTGAATGATAAGGAAAAGTTTGGACCCCTCGCTTTTATGGCTCTATAACAATTAGGACAAAGACGCCTGTGTGGTGTCGTCTCATGCCTTTAATAATCGATCCGAGTCATAAAAACATTAAAAACGCCATTGTGTAATGGAGGTCAGCTGAAAATGTCACAATGTAGGTTCAGCTTCAGATATAATCAATGGTATATATGTCGGCGGCCGATCGTAAGATCAGGCAGATCGTAATGTTCCTGTGTAATGTTTTGACGATAGTCACATTAACTCAATAGATAGGTAGGGTAGGTTCGTTAAGTTGCTTCAGATGCCCGAAGGGCAAACTGCCCAGAAATAGGTGCCCCGCGTAGCGGGGCTCCGTCGACTCAGGGAAGGAGTCAAAGATTTTCACGTTTCACGATATGCCTAGGAATTTCCCGATATGCCTGATCTTACGATCGGCCGCCGACATATATACAGTACCCGATTTACCAAAGCATCCAGGTTAAAACGTATTAAGCCTAATGCTACGCACTTACATCAAGCGTTATTCAGAATTAGACAGCACAACCTGACAGCAGTTAAAAAAAATGCAGTTCACACATTTATCGGTGAAAATATGAGGAGTAATGTTATCTTAAAATCATAAAAAGTTGAATGTATATCATTATTTCTATTAATACAACGCTAACGTCAAATTAATCCATCTTATTTTGAATATCTATATAAAGAAATAAGTATTTAACTCACAGCAAAGCGACAACATAAGTACTCTGTACATAAAAGCTTGTTCGACATTGCCGCACGTTTTGAGAAGGCTACGTGGAGCATTTTATTGAATACGATCGTTGTTGACGTGCTTCGACCATGTCTTTGCATGGGGGGTTGGTAAAATAGTAATTAAAATATCAAAAAGATAAACTTTATGCTTTGCCAATAATTTTTTATTTACAGATTTAGAATAGAAAATATTGATTTGAAAAAACCTTGTTGACAATAAATATCAATATCCTGTGGCCCACACTAGGCTATGCCTGGTGTGACGTGGCAGCCGGGTTCACAATTAATAGTAACATCATCTTAATAGTAGCAATACCTTTCGTATAAACACAAATCAGTGCATTTCTTTCTCACTCACTTTCGTTTTGCATAATAAAGGAGAGAGATCCGGTACGAACTAATCACTACACAATAATGATATAAACTAAATTACAAAAGTATCGTTAAACCAGTAATGTTTGTCTCGATACTCCGTTCTACAGTAGATTATATGACATGATTTTATTTTTGGAAACTCCTGACGAACAAACCACGGAATGAATTGGCAGCAAGTTACAAAACGCGATACAATACACAAATTCGAATCATACAATAATTAAACAAATAAATACAAAAAGAGAAACACCGATTTTAATTTAAATGCATATGTGACGTATTCAACCAAAAGGTACCACATTGTCGGATGTCGATAAGGTTGATTTCAAATTGAAGCTATATGGAAATAGCGCTTTATTGACAACTGACAGTAAGTACCCTTTTGGTTAAAAATAGCACATATTGTCCTCATAATCCTCGATGCACGTTGTTCCTTTTTCCAATCTCGAACTCCGATGAAAGCCCAAATTCGAGCACTGAATTCGAATGGTGCTAGAGAATGAAAACTCTACCCACGCACTCGAATACAGTTGTCAAATCATGGGTACCCCGTTGCCCTGTCTCGAATCTGTGAAATCAGTTACCTCGCCATCATGTCTCGATTCTAATTGTCAAATCATGGTTACCTCGCCCGCTCATCTCCAATGCAGTTTCTCATTTCCGTCGCCTCATTTCGATTTGAAGTAATCAAAGTGCCAACTCATGGTTAGCCAGCCGCACCATTAGAAATCTAGGTATCTTCTAATGAAGGACTGACGTACAGATATTTACGAAACGTATTGACAGACGTGTCTTTTGCGTTTTGAGTAGCGGTGTGACCGACCCTTAATGGTTGGTTTTCTCTAGAACAGGGGTTCCCAAACTGTGCGCCGCGGCGCCCTGGTGCGCCGTAGATAGTAGAAAGGGGCGTCGTGAGGCAATCCTCCTCACCATGTACCCATTTAATTTTATATCATAAATTTAAAATATTGGGAACCCCTGCTCTAGAGTTCAGTGGTCACCGCATTGTTACCCCATTGCTTCAATTCTAGTCTAGTTGTCGAATCAGCTCGCCATCTGGACTCCAGTTGTCTCAACACTCGATTCTATTTATCCAATCATAGTTGCCCCGCAACATAAAACGAATCTTCAATATTCAGCGAATCCCTGCAAAGTTGAACCGAAATATTATTCTAGCATGTTCCACGTATTTTTAGCGAACAAGTTTGCAGCCAATCAAACGACCAAGTTCTATGGAGCTAAAAACTTGTAATTGAATTAGTTCTTAAGGACAATGTGTATGGAAACTGATGGACACATTGAAAGCCTAGTAACGTAATAACATAATAACTGTAGGATAGTAGTTGTACTACAGTTCGAAGAAGTGTTTAGTTCCGATTATTTTTAACGGCGATAGCAATTAATTATGTAATTCAATTGTTTACAAGTAGGAGTTAATTAGTGACTACTGTGACTAGACAAGAAAATCTGTCGAATGTTGTAACAGCATAATTATATCATAGAAAATAGCAGGCAATCCCTGTCTGTAACGAGATGTTTAGGTACAAGTATGGTTTTTCCAAAAAATGGCTAAAGGTTTTATGTAATTAGACTGTTTTAGCGGATCTGTATACCTATATATTATTATGAATATAAAATACATCCCTACGTTTTGTTGTTGAGTAACTATCGTGGTATCGTAGAGAAAACATGTTCTGTAAAAACAATAAGCTTAAAAGTTCAACGTCCTGCTAGTCTAGGCCAACAATATTATATGGTATAGCATTGTCGGCGTTTCGATTCACGGCACGCTTTTATTACCACGACCGTAAGAATAATATTGCGCATGTTGGAGAAAACATCTATTACATATCAATTAGAAGAAAATCTCTCAGCTTAAGGATGCTTCGTTGCAATCCTATCAAGAAAATCTCTGCAATCACTGTTCCTAATCCCTCCTTCTGCGAGTATAGGTATATATTACAAGATACAAGGTAAATTAGTTATGTTAAGAGGCATGATATCGGCCGAAAGACGTCAAGTACCGGACAAAGGCCAAAGGCCTTCCACAAAGATCTTTACAACGACTTTCATAAGAATAATATTGCGCATGTTGGAGAAACCATCTATTACATATCAATTAGAAGAAAATCTCTTAGCTTAAGGATGCTTCGTTGCAATCCTATCAAGGAAATCTCTGCAATCACTGTTCCTAATCCCTCCTTCTGCGAGTATAGGTTTATATTACAAGATACAAGGTAAATTAGTTATGTTAAGAGGCATGATATCGGCCGAAAGACGTCAAGTACCGGACAAAGGCCAAAGGCCTTCCACAAAGATCTTTACAACGACCGACTTTGCGTTGCCCCCGACATTGAACACCATACAAAAATAAGTCCTTTTGAAAAGACACTCCTCAGTTATATCGTCGGTTCATGCATCTTGACGTAAATAGTAAATAGCCTACTATGCTATTATTTACGTTATCGAACACAGTGGGACTCTATCAGATCGCTATTGACATTTGAACAGCTCGAAGCGGTTTCATTATTTACGCAGGTCTACCTGTCCGGCTATCGATCTGCGCCACCCTCGACGATCCAGCCTTCACAAAACATTCTGTCTAACCCGTTCACTCGTAGCTAGTATAACTTGACCGCGCATGGATACAACTACCAATAATACCGAGAACAGTCTTTTACTGGTATTTTGCGAGAGTGCGCTTGGTAAGCGTTGTTAATATCAAAAGCCGACTTCATACGAAAATTTCATAATTGCTTCACGTACGTTCAGGTGCATTATTCAGATTCTAAAAATATAATATCATCATGATATCTACTGCATCACGTGCAAACGAACTACGAGAATGATAACATATTGGCATCATGTTTCAAAACCTGAATATGCCTGAAGGATGGTTGAGTGAGATAAACGCATTAAGTACGTGGGAATGTAATGAGTTAACTCCAATTGAGGCGAACCAAATTAAAATTGCCTGACGTAAACAAGTTTTAAACGGAACCTATAAATGTACCTACCTACTTACTCATCCAGATAATAGTTGAACCTAATCATAAGTAAACCGTAAAAATAAAATTGAGAAAAGTAAGTTTAGTATCTGAGACTTTTTGTTGAATTCCGAAAACTCCAAGAAAACATTTCTTAAAAAGAGAATTAGTTATTCATTTTAAATTACGTAGTCCATGTTCCTTTTAAATTAAAAACAGCGAACACAATTTATGTATGTTAGTAGGTAGGTACTTATTTATAAAACTAACTATAAATCAAAAATGTTGTGTCCTAATTGCTAAATAAGCTAAGCATTTAACCAAACCATTACGTATAGACACGTAAACCTTATAAATACAGTATGTAGCACCCACTTTACATACGTATACTATAAGTATGTATGTATGTGTTGAGCTACTACCGCACGTCGACATTCAATTTGAAAGCAATTAGTTGGGGTATTTAATTCCCTGATTCACTTAAGAGGATTTAGGTACCGAACAATAAATAGAAACAGCACCAGTAATTGTCTAACAGACGCGCGTCACAATCCTCAAAGTTACATTCAGAGGGCCTACCGCGAACATCGAAGTTCGCAAACTCATCATCATCATCATCATATCAGCCTTTTATCGCCCACGCCTGCTGCTGCTTTTATAGTGTCTTCGAGTACGACACTTATCCCGGTCCAGAGCCAATGTCATCCAGAAGTGACCCGCAATCTTCCGGATGTCGTCCACCCAACGAGCCAACGGACGCCAGGCACTCCTTTCACAAACTGCGGGCATCTTTCTCTGTCACTATAATTATGCCTCCATTGGAGTAAAAGAGAAAGATGCCCACATTTTATAAACTTCAGTGTTTGCGGTAGGCTCTCAGATTGCGACAGCTGGGTTGCTGCTGCAGCGTTGCAGCAACGAGAAACGGGCGATGTCAGTTCATTGTATGATTAACTCTTTCGCGTCTTTCCTGTAGATATCGCAAAGTTAAGAGAATCAAAAGCATTTTTTTACTGTACCCTCTCAGATGGGATTCATTTTTTTATTACTTGAGACTCAAATAAGATAAACGGTATATATGTACCCGGGTAGTTAACTTTTGATGTTTTGTTCACAGAAGTGACTTTTTTCTGAAATCTGTTTGACCCAGTTGGTATCGTTATTGCAATGTTATCGCGATTGAAACATTCGATTCCGTAACTGATGCATGATCTTATCAAGGAGATTGACAGTATTAACATCGATCGTTTCCTATCTTGCAATGCTGTCAGCGTTGCCGTTCAAAATGTAACCTTTAGATAAATATTTTTTGAAACTTAAAACCTTTATACATATGGCTGGCTACTTATTATTCAGAGCACGAAAAGCATGACATTTTTTGTCTCAAAATAATATTTCGCTTAATGGAAGCTTTGGCATATTTTTCGTCGGTCCTGAAAATTTGGGATTCCTTGTACAAAATTCAGAAAACTGATGAGTTTTTAACATCGCCCCACTCGTCTATGTAACATTAAACAATCACGGCTTTATTCACTCTGACTCACACTAAATGAAGCCGGTTTTGTTTTCTCTTTAATAACAAGCCAAGAATTAGATCAGTTATGGATCTGATCTGTCAGTGTCAAAAGTAACATTTCTTCAACCAAAAACGTCACTTTTAACACTGACGGATACGTTTGTTATAGTATGCTTAAAAAATACCTAATTTCGGAATTATTTTTCGTGTCCTGAATATTACAGTGAAAATACAATGAATATTTAGATATATTTATCTTACTCTACTAAACCAAAAAGTATGGTCAAAAAACTGTTTAAGGAACGTCAATTTTAAGGACATTGTAAGTTCTCAACCTATTCATTTGCATATCCGCTATAAGAACATATACATGTATGACTGTAGGTAGTAGGTAGGTATACCTACTTACTCTTGAAAAATCGAACTGAAACTATATTCGATAGCTTTACTAGTAGAAAATTTCATAAGATTCCGGACCCCGGAGTCACACTTATCAATAAGTGTTGACCTTATAATAAAATTCTAGATAAAAAAAACAATTTATTTCCACTTGAACAATTTCCCCCAACGAAATCTGCGTCACGAGGCAAATCACTCGAAAAAGTATGTCAACGCGTAATGTGAAACCCACCGGGAATTTTGATTTACATTTGCTTCAATAAAGGTCAAAAATATTGCGCGTAACTCTTTCAATTGTGTTTGCACAAAATTCTGGTTTTATATTTGTAGCATAATAAAAAAGCTAACTCCAAATATGATAATTTATGGCACACGTACCTGACATACCTACATTATAAACATCGCTGACCAAATTCAGTTATGAATGGTGCAATTTATTGAAAACAAGGGTTGATACTTCTACCGCCGGGAACCCAAGCTTCACTGTTGATGCCCTGTGGCATCAGCGGCGACTAAGTGCGGTGACCAATCAGCGGTGACAATGGGCGGTTTTCTGTGGTTGGTGCCCAACTTCGCCCAAGTTAAATAATAAAATAATAAATTGCCACGAAATAGATACCAATTGAATAAGAAAATAGAGCTGCTAAGTTCTAAATGAAAATAAAATTTATAAATAACTTCGCCATTACACGTAATTTTTACTAAAAGGTATTCCAAATCCTAAATGTTGAATTACCTATTGAACGCCCATAATATTACAAGTTATAGCTAGAGGAATTATGATTTAATGCTAGTTAAGGCGAAGTTATGTAGCTAATAAAGGCGAATTTAGCGTACCTATTTTCATCAACCCTTATTTTCAATGAACTGCACAATAACGGTGCTTGTTGGTGACATAGGTATCAAAAGCAAACGGCGAATAAAATACCTGCTACATCTTTTATGTAAAAAATCTACGGACTAGAAACCAAAAGGTGCGAAATGTTATCTAAAATATTTGAGAGGCGACGGATGTCCCGCCTATACCGTAATCCGATATTATAATTTCCGTTTCCGTCATAGGCAGGGTTAGGATTTTGGGTTGGTTATAGGTTTTGTTTGTCGGGTTCTCCTTGTGTGCTATGGCCACCCCCAGTGTATAAACTATTCATCTTGGCCTCAGTTGAAAGGCAGCCTAAGGGTCGTCAGTCAAAATTATTTTTGTATGAAAATATCCAATAACTTTGAACTCTTAATAGCGTATACCTACTTACTTAATTACTAGATCAAACGCAAAAAATTAAACACCAACAAAACAATTAAAACTCAAACATAACTTGACATATCCTGTGAACTACCAACTCGATTAACTAAAAATCAAAACAAAACACACACGAAACAAACTCAGCAAATGACACAACTTGGACTGCCGCTCTGCTCTCCGGGATAGTCTTATAAAGCGGGCGAGGTTCCGCGCCGAGAGTCCAGGACAATTGCGACGCATCCTGCCGCCCCACAAAGCTAGTAAGATGATACTTCCCTGACAAAGGTTCTAGCGTCTAGGGACTTCAAGTTACGAAGTTCTGTTAAGGCCAGGTTATTTAGAAATTGCTTAATGTTTAATCAAAATATTTTACGCATTTTGATATGGACAGTACGTCTACCACCAGTTTTGACATTGACATAACGCTCACGTCTACGTAATTTACTTTCTGTACATCTCGCTTGCACTAATATGCGAGTACGAGCGAGATGCATAGAAGTTACGTAGACGTGAGCGTATATGTCAATGTCAAAACTGATGGTAGACGTTAGGACAAATAAGTGAAAGGTGGTTAAGATGGTCAAAAATGCCAACGTAAAGACTATGATACAGAGCGCGCTTATACAAAATTTAGGGCCATTATTATCTCATTTTGTTCTTATTTCATCTATGCTCATTATGACATCAGTCGCAGTACAGAAAGTCTATGTAGTGAAATACGCTGGGAGTGTCAAAACAAAATCAAAGTTTGTTCAATGAGTAAAGTTCGAATAAGGCAGTTAATGGTGTTGTTTTTCACAATTTTTATGCTTATACTTACTCGTATTATGTATAACTTTTTCTTAAAATATTTTCATTACACAAAACTTTACAGCACGTCGATCCACATTCGCCGTTTTTACTGGACGAGCGAGGTGGCTTTTAATACGTAACTTAATGGTCGCTTTAACTAACCGAAGAACGTAGCCTTAATGGCATGTTTACCTTTTCCCTTGTGCCACAGGATTAATAGGATTCGTAGTTACTGTTAATTGGTATCGAGCCCGCGTGAACTTCTATATTGAGTTAATCGGTGAAACTTTGATTTCCTTTATATTATTACGCTCGCATTTTTTCGGATTGGCGAAACTGCATTTCAGAGAAGGATATACATATTGTAGGTATTGTACCCAACTTATTTTCAGATCAAATTCCTAACATGTTATTACAGTCAGAATACGCCTATTGTACTGTTATATACGTCTTAAGTAGGTAAATAGCAACGATCACATTCTATATGTATAGGTACAGATAGCTCTTCTTAAGTAGCTTTAAAATATAGCTTTACATTACGGCCTGTAGACGTTTGAACAACGGCAGTAACAAGTTCATTTCATATTCCATCCAATCCTCTTATAAACCGTACCATAAAATTCATAAAATATTACGCTTATTAATTTACGAAATTACCGCTTACTTAATCGCCCGAAATTGCTTAATACCTGAGAGATCCAAAGTTTTAACTTCCAGTATTAAGCCGGTAAATCTTTTTATGTACTGAGTGTACTGACACTGCAGAAGTGGTTAATTTAATGATACTGAAATGCAAATCCAGTTAAGTACTTGGTAATCAGTAGAATGTAACCGTGGAAAGTAATGAAATTAGCATATAGAACCAGGGCGTTGTGTATACATTAACTTGATACTTGAGATTCAGCTTTTTCCTTTTTTGTAGAGAAAAACTAAAGCACGAAAGCCGGGTGTGGCTGTCATGTAGGATTTCCCTCGGTGAAATTTGCACCGCCAGTCTATGTGCTGTTTTTGCGAGAAGCGTTTGCACTTATGTGGGTAGTAGGTACATATTTATTACGATAGTTAAAAGCACACTTATAGTGGAAGATCCGTTGTAAGGCATCTCTGTCCGCACCTGCAACTTTATTCGAATCAAGACAGGTATGTTATTACGTACAGTCTGGCAAATTCTTATACTGTATTACTCCCGTTTTCTTATACTGTATTACTTATATTACGTATATATTTTGTATAAATTGGTTTAAAAGGGACGACACTACAGTGTTGCCACTTTTTAATTTCTACTCTTTTTGCCAGACTGTAATACATACCTAGTTAATCAAGGTAACATGCAAATACACGTAATACATACAACTCACTCCGGGAGCCCAATTCAGATTTATCAATTTCTTCTGGGTTTGAACTGGTTTTGATACGACCTTGAAGATCGCTCACGCTAATAAGTGCAAGCAAAATGATGTGAAAGTCGTGCGTGAGATGCGCGCCAATCACCAAGTAGGGGAGCCGGGGCTTAATGTAACAGAGGTAAGTAGTAACACTCAATTTTGACGGGGAATTAAAAACATTTTTTTTTTTGCTGAATGACTTTCTTATAACTCGAGGAATAACGTAAACACCGCCATTGCCCCGCCAGACAACGAAGCGAGTGGATGTGCATACGAGCTCTGTTTCGACTAAGTATTGAAAAAAAAATACGGGGTAAGTTGTAAACAACAACTCCCAGTTTTTCAAAAAGTGTCTGGTGTAAAAGATGCGTAAACATTTAAAATTATTTTTAATCGGAATTAGTGCTTAGATTACAAACCCTCATACTCAGAATTATAAATTATACATATTTTAGACAATACAGGCTTTTTAGGGTTCCGTAACTCAAAAGGAAAAAACGGAACCCTTATAGGATTACTCTTGCGTCTGTCTGTCCGTCTGTCACAACAGCCCATTTGCTCCAAAACTACTGGATCAATTAAGTTGAAATTTGGTACACATATGGAAGTCTGTGACCCAAAGACGGACATGTAATAAAAACAAATGAATTTTAAGCATAGGGGACTCTTTTAGGGGGAATATGAGAAAATTAAAAAACAAAGTTTTGCAAACCATGTCGTGTTACATATTAAATGAAAGGGCTTATTTTGAGGATCTCAAATATATATTTTTTTTATAATTTTATATGAAATAGTTTAGAAGTTATTTAAGAAAATAGGCAAAAAATGACCATTCCCCCCACCCCTTAACTCCGATACTAGGTACTGGGTCTAAAATTTGGAAAAAAAATACGCTTTATAGTTCTTTACCTCTAGATGACAGGAAAACCTATTAGAAATCCAGAGTCAAGCGTGAGTCGGACTTAAGAAAAAAAACGCGGTTGGGCTGTTTTAAGGACACAGCCGTAATGGTTTACGTGAAACTCGGTGTGGACAGCTTTTGCGAAGGCCGAAGGCCGAGCTACGCGTAGGGCTGAGGGCCCGAAACACCCCCCAGTAGCTTTTGAAACGCACGGCCGAAGGCCGAGTTGCGGGAGGTTAGTGTTCAAACACAGAACAATTATAGTTCAAGTGTCTGAATGCGAAAGTCGAAGGCCCGGAGCCTCCGACATGTGCATGCTTCCTGCAAAGGAGATCGTCGATTTTGTTCTATCTTTTGTTAAGCGTTTGGGCCCGATACCTATAGATTACTGGAAAAACGTATAAGATGTCTGCAATTAAGCGTGAGCCGGACTTAAGAATAAGAAGAATTGCGGATAAGCTCTATCAGGGCCACAGCCGCAATTTATTTACGTGAAACGTGGTGTGGACAGCTAGTGCGAAGGTCGAAGGCCGAGCTCTGCGTTGGGCCGAAGGCCTGAAGCATCCAAGAGAGGTGCGCCTCCACGCAAGGTCGAAGGATGAGCTTTAGGAGGTTAGTGCTCAAACAGAACAAATAATTGGTTTAAGTACTAGTAGCTAAATGAGAAGGCTGAACCGCCGTATATCAGAGGGTCTACCGCGAACACTGAAGTTCGCAAATTGCGGGGATTTCTCTTTTACTCCAATGAAACCGTAATTAGGGTGACAGAGTGAGATGCCAGCAATTTGCGAACTTCGAACAAAATTAAAGATACTATGAAGTATTTGAACAAATTAAATTATTTTTCAGAAAATATTTTAATTTGTTTTTATCAAGTAGAAACACTACTATATAAATTATAAACTGAAATAAATGTCATATACTAAGAAAAAGTGACCAAGGCCTCCAGTGCCCCAGGCTGGAATCGAACCAGCGTCCTCTGCTATCGCGGCAGGTGCCTGAACCACTCGGCCACCGGGCCACAGCGACATTAGTCAAATTTTTCCAAGTATATGCACTTCCTACTGAAGGCTTGTGGCGCCCCCTGGCCATCTCTAAGGTAGAACAGTATGGTTCGAACCTTCTATCTGGATCATTCTCATGATGATACCGAGCTAGCGAGAGAGATGGCGCTGCCAATCAATACTATGAAGTATTTGAACAAATTAAATTATTTTTCAGAAAATATTTTAATTTGTTTTTATCAAGTAGAAACACTACTATATAAATTATAAACTGAAATAAATGTCATGTTTTTTTCTGAAAAATAATTTAATTTGTTTAAATACTTCATAGTATTGATTGGCAGCGCCATCTCTCTCGCTAGCTCGGTATCATCATGAGAATGATCCAGATAGAAGGTTCGAACCATACTGTTCTACCTTAGAGATGGCCAGGGGGCGCCACAAGCCTTCAGTAGGAAGTGCATATACTTGGAAAAATTTGACTAATGTCGCTGTGGCCCGGTGGCCGAGTGGTTCAGGCACCTGCCGCGATAGCAGAGGACGCTGGTTCGATTCCAGCCTGGGGCACTGGAGGCCTTGGTCACTTTTTCTTAGTATATGACATTTATTTCAGTTTAAAATTAAAGATAGCCAGCCGTGTGTGGAAAAATTGAATGAACAGTTGAATGTACTCATGAACTTCGCTTTGCTCGCTCGTTCGAAAATGTGTGCAGTACGGAACCCTTGGGACACGAGTTCGACTCGCACTTGACCGGTTTTTTCTTAAAACTGTTACAACAAGCCCCCCGCTCTCCTAAAACCAGTTGAAAACCATAACACAGAATAAATAATAAATAGTATACTACCGTACAGAAAGGAAACTTCCTAAAAAACTGAAGTTTGACAGCGGTTCAGGGTCGAATCATGCTGTCCCTTTCTAATATATGGCACTATCCCTTTCGACTATTTAGGGTTGTCAAAATTCAAGCCATTATATCTTATCTGTGGTCGTGCACCCAAAGGGGCGTCAAGTGTTATCAACCCTAATAATTGCTCGGAGCAATGCTGAGCCGAACGGAGCCGAGTTTACCCGAAGGGAGGAGTTTCGCACCCCTGACCATAACAAACTGGAGGGTTAAATTGTAACTGTTCTACTCGTATGATGAAATAACTCGTTTGCATTGGTTATTAGTTGAACATCAATGTCACAAACTGAGCAAAGTTAGAAATGGACCAATTTTCATAACAATCACTTCATGTCTATAACAGGCACCTATACAAAGTTATATAACACACGTAGGTACCTATTTTGTCTGCGTAACCTACGATAGACTTTGATACGGCAGAACTAAGTGAGCTGGCTAAACACTCCGGTAATACAATTTGTGTACTGGGGCAGGCACGACACGAGATCTAAACTGCGAGAAACTAGATTCCCCCTGGAAACTAATGGCGTGACGTAAATGTTTTTATTTCTCTTTGTGTGTCGGGTGTAATTTTTCTTTATGTATTTGTGCTTACAGCGATAAGACCGCCTGTTGCTACCTTTATTTACATTGTAAATCTGTTATTGAATTTTAATTTTGTGGGGCAATAGAGTATCTTTACTTTACTTAATTACTTACGTGTCTGCAGAAGTAAACCTAGGCAGTAGGGTCAACTTTACGTAGATACGTCAATTTTAATGTTAACTTTGATCCCATGAGAGATTTGCAGCTGTCTGTGGGATGCTACGTGCGTCAGCACATTTGATTCATATTCGCATGTTGGCCGTAACGTGCGGTCGGTGGAGGTATAGTTGAATCATCGAGAGCGTGGAATTGCATATGTAGTAGTATTGTTTGTTTACAGGCATTCTATATTTGAATTTTCTATTTTCTTGTACTATCAGCATACAACCACTACAAATGCAATTCCATCTTCTCGATAATTCAACTATAGCGGCCGAGCTCATGACGATGACGATACATAAACGAAAAAAAATACGCGGTGGTGCTAGAAAGTTATCTAGTTGTTCCACTTGCGATGGAAATCATCGAGTCTTGTGTGATGTTTTTAGATTATGGTAATTTTTTGTATTTTATAATTTTAATATTTAGAAATATGTAAATTGTGTAATATTATTTGTGATTTTTGTAGCTAGGGATCATCCATTAATTACGTCACACGAATTTCTAGGTTTTTTGACCCCTCCCCATTTACATGACCTCAGCCAACTTCATGCAATGTTAAATGTATACCAGCGTCAACGTTAAATGTATGTCAGGGTCATGTGAATTCGCTCTTTCTTTAGTTGCTCTCTGCTCTTTTGTCCTAGCTCCAGACTAAACTAATCGGCCCAAATTTAGATAATACGCTAAAGGCGATAATTAGATCCCCACGTGCACCTGATTGGTCAATTACCTACAACGCTAATAAGTGTTAAAGGGGTGTGAAACTTACGCGAACTACGTATGTAGCGGCGTTCTAGCGCTATTACCAAAATCGTTTGTAATATCCATGACACGTCGCCTCACTGCAAAGCCATCAGCATATTCGGCATGTCTATCACAGACGTACATATATCATAAAAATGGTTCTGTAGAGCATGCCAATTGAAAATGAATATGGTCGATAGAGCGCTCTACGGTGTATAAACTGATGAATAACTATGAAAAATGTTATGAATAGGTACCTATTATTTTATAGTTTTAGGACATTCTTACACAAACCGTCCTAATCCCACAGTAAGCTCATTAAGGCTTGTGTTGTGGGTACTAGACGACGATATATATAATATATACCTAGATATATATAGATATTTATATACATATATATTATCCATACTTTACTCACAGGAACAAATTTCATTTGTGTGTTTATCCAAATGGATAAACACACAAATAATTGCCCTTACGAGTACTAGGTTTCGCACTCGGGACCCGCAGCGTCGTAGGCAGGGTCACTACCGACAGTTAAGTACCGGTACCGACTACGATAGAAAGCCGTACATCTATCTATACATATAATAAAGCTGAAGACGGTCGAAAGTCTGTACATGGTTGACGACCGGTCTGGTCTAGTGGATAGTGACCCTGTCTGCTAAGCCGATGGTCCTGGGTTCGAATCCCAGTAAGGGCATTTATTTGTGTGATGAACACTAATATTTGTTCCTGAGTCATGGTTGTTTTATATGTATATAAGTATGTATTTATCTATACAAGTATGTATATCGTCGCCTAGTACCCATAGTACAAGCTTTGCTTAGTTTGGGGCTAGGTTTGATCTGTGTAAGATGTCCCCTAATATTTATATTTTTTTTTTTTTATGGAAGATATTTGAAAAAAAGTTGGCTGGGGATACTTAGAATCGATAACAGAACACGTTCCAAAAGTTTTTAGAATTTTTGTGTGTTTGTCTGTTTATCTGTTTGTCTGTTTATTTGAACGCGCATCACGTGAAAACAGCTGAACGGATTTTGATGAAAACTTTACTAATCTGTCGAGAAAATCCCCGGCCAGGTTATAGGCTATAAAAATTCAACCCCTAAAAGGGGGGGTAGCCACAACAGTCGATTGACTTAAGTTTGCCCCTGAATCTTATGGCGCTACTTAGGAAGGAGGGGCAAACTTTTTTCAAATATGTGCTACCACTATTGAGTACCCTGGTAAACTAACAGATGGTGCTGAATTTAATACTTTGTGACATGAATAGACAGTAAGACACCGAGGAAAGATTTTGCCAAATTAACTCTAAGTTAGAACAGGGGGTACGGATATCAACAAAAATAATTGAATAATTATGTTGATTTAATAAATTAATAATACAACAAAATTAAACGACAGTAAATTAATTGCCCCTCATTTCACAGTCTTTTGGGGAACTGAGTAAACATTAATGAATAAAGAAAACTAAACATGAGTTTACATAGTGGTAAAATAAACACACATAATTATCAACACGCGTATAATTGCATAATTATTTAAAATTATTAATTTTCTCCATCATGAATTATACCTAATAGTAATTATATCGCACCCATATCAAATCCATATTAATACAAGGTGGGTACTTTGAAGAAAAAAAACGTTGACCTCTGTCATTTGCAGGATTAACCCTTTTAGGCAAAATAAGCACTTGCTTAGGGCACCACGTCTAGGGGGCACCAAAACCGTAGGCAAAAAAAAGCGCAGGCTGCATCAGCATTGCAGTCGTCGTGGAGTAGGTACCTACATGAAACTTTTATACGTGTAAAAGTACCCATCTAATAACGTCCCATCCCTTCTCTGTATAAAATCCGGGATTCGCGCCTGGTTGGGACTAAAAGTAAAAATGTACAATTGTCTATCAAATTGCGTTTATATGTCGAAAAATTTTCACACTCGCTTCGCTCGCGTTTTCAATAACTTTCTAAGTCAAATTGCGTTTTTTATATCGAAAAATTTTCGCTCTTGCTTCGCTCGCGTCTTCAGTAACATTCTAAGATATGATAAAGGTAACATTCGGGTGGCGACTGCAGTAGCATTACTCTGTTGCAACGTTACCGCTGCAGTACTGTCAATTTTCGTGATAATATGATGTGACTGATTTCCATACTAAAAGTAAAAATGTACAACTGTCTATCAAATTGCGTTTTTATATCGAAAAATTTTCGCGCTCGCTTCGCTCGCGTTTTCAATAACTTTCTGAGGTATGGCGACTGCAGCAGCATTACTCTGTTGCAACGTTACTGCTGCAGCACTGTCAATTTTCGTGATAAAATGATGTGACTGATTTCCATACTAAAAGTAAAAATGTACAACTGTCTATCAAATTGCGTTTTTATATCGAAAAATTTTCGCGCTCGCTTCGCTCGCGTTTTCAATAACTTTCTGAGGTATGGCGACTGCAGCAGCATTACTCTGTTGCAACGTTACTGCTGCAGCACTGTCAATTTTCGTGATAAAATGATGTGACTGATTTCCATACTAAAAGTAAAAATGTACAACTGTCTATCAAATTGCGTTTTTATATCGAAAAATGTTCGCGCTCGCTTCGCTCGCGTTTTCAATAACTTTCTGGGGTATAGCGACTGCAGCAGCATTACTCTGTTGCAACGTTACTGCTGCAGCACTGTCAATTTCGTGATAAAATGATGTGACTGATTTCCATACTAAAAGTAAAAATGTACAACTGTCTATCAAATTGCGTTTTTATATCGAAAAATGTTCGCGCTCGCTTCGCTTGCGTTTTCAATAACTTTCTGAGGTATGGCGACTGCAGCAGCATTACTCTGTTGCAACGTTACTGCTGCAGCACTGTCAATTTTCGTGATAAAATGATGTGACTGATTTCCATACTAAAAGTAGAAATGTACAACTGTCTATCAAATTGCGTTTTTATATCGAAAAATTTTCGTGCTCGCTTCGCTCGCGTTTTCAATCACTTTCTGAGGTATGGCGACTGCAGCAGCATTACTCTGTTGCCATGTTACTGCTGCAGCACTGTCAATTTTCGTGATAAAATGATGTGACTGATTTCCATACTAAAAGTAAAAATGTACAACTGTCTATCAAATTGCGTTTTTATATCGAAAAACGCATTTAACTGATTTTTAAGACCGAAGTGATCCCAAAATTTTCGCGCTCGCTTCGCTCGCGTTTTCAATAACTTTCTGAGGTATGGCGACTGCAGCAGCATTACTCTGTTGCAACGTTACTGCTGCAGCACTGTCAATTTTCGTGATAAAATGATGTGACTGATTTCCATACTAAAAGTAAAAATGTACAACTGTCTATCAAATTGCGTTTTTATATCGAAAAATGTTCGCGCTCGCTTCGCTCGCGTTTTCAATAACTTTCTGGGGTATAGCGACTGCAGCAACATTACTCTGTTGCAACGTTACTGCTGCAGCACTGTCAATTTCGTGATAAAATGATGTGACTGATTTCCATACTAAAAGTAAAAATGTACAACTGTCTATCAAATTGCGTTTTTATATCGAAAAATGTTCGCGCTCGCTTCGCTTGCGTTTTCAATAACTTTCTGAGGTATGGCGACTGCAGCAGCATTACTCTGTTGCAACGTTACTGCTGCAGCACTGTCAATTTTCGTGATAAAATGATGTGACTGATTTCCATACTAAAAGTAGAAATGTACAACTGTCTATCAAATTGCGTTTTTATATCGAAAAATTTTCGCGCTCGCTTCGCTCGCGTTTTCAATCACTTTCTGAGGTATGGCGACTGCAGCAGCATTACTCTGTTGCCATGTTACTGCTGCAGCACTGTCAATTTTCGTGATAAAATGATGTGACTGATTTCCATACTAAAAGTAAAAATGTACAACTGTCTATCAAATTGCGTTTTTATATCGAAAAACGCATTTAACTGATTTTTAAGACCGAAGTGATCCCAAAATTTTCGCGCTCGCTTCGCTCGCGTTTTCAATAACTTTCTGAGGTATGGCGACTGCAGCAGCATTACTCTGTTGCAACGTTACTGCTGCAGCACTGTCAATTTTCGTCATAAAATTATGTGACTGATTTCCATACTAAAAGTAAAAATGTACAACTGTCTATCAAATTGCGTTTTTATATCGAAAAATGTTCGCGCTCGCTTCGCTCGCGTTTTCAATAACTTTCTGAGGTATGGCGACTGCAGCAGCATTACTCTGTTGCAACGTTACTGCTGCAGCACTGTCAATTTTCGTGATAAAATGATGTGACTGATTTCCATACTAAAAGTAAAAATGTACAACTGTCTATCAAATTGCGTTTTTATATCGAAAAATTTTCGCGCTCGCTTCGCTCGCGTTTTCAATAACTTTCTGAGGTATGACGACTGCAGCAGCATTACTCTGTTGCAACGTTACTGCTGCAGTACTGTCAATTTTCGTGATAACATGATGTGACTGATTTCCATACTAAAAGTAAAAATGTACAACTGTCTATCAAATTGCGTTTTTATATCGAAAAACGCATTTAACTGATTTTTAAGACCGAAGTGATCCCAAAATGTTCGCGCTCGCTTCGCTCGCGTTTTCAATAACTTTCTGAGGTATGGCGACTGCAGCAGCATTACTCTGTTGCAACGTTATTGCTGCAGCACTGTCAATTTTCGTGATAAAATGATGTGACTGATTTCCATACTAAAAGTAAAAATGTACAACTGTCTATCAAATTGCGTTTTTATATCGAAAAATGTTCGCGCTCGCTTCGCTCGCGTTTTCAATAACTTTCTGAGTTACTGCTGCAGCACTGTCAATTTTCGTGATAAAATGATGTGACTGATTTCCATACTAAAAGTAAAAATGTACAACTGTCTATCAAATTGCGTTTTTATATCGAAAAATGTTCGCGCTCGCTTCGCTCGCGTTTTCAATAACTTTCTGAGGTATGGCGACTGCAGCAGCATTACTCTGTTGCAACGTTACTGCTGCAGCACTGTCAATTTTCGTGATAAAATGATGTGACTGATTTCCATACTAAAAGTAGAAATGTACAACTGTCTATCAAATTGCGTTTTTATATCGAAAAATTTTCGCGCTCGCTTCGCTCGCGTTTTCAATCACTTTCTGAGGTATGGCGACTGCAGCAGCATTACTCTGTTGCCATGTTACTGCTGCAGCACTGTCAATTTTCGTGATAAAATGATGTGACTGATTTCCATACTAAAAGTAAAAATGTACAACTGTCTATCAAATTGCGTTTTTATATCGAAAAACGCATTTAACTGATTTTTAAGACCGAAGTGATCCCAACATTTTCGCGCTCGCTTCGCTCGCGTTTTCAATAACTTTCTGAGGTATGGCGACTGCAGCAGCATTACTCTGTTGCAACGTTACTGCTGCAGCACTGTCAATTTTCGTGATAAAATTATGTGACTAATTTCCATTCTCAGCTGTAATGCGGCAATAAACGTTACTCAAGTAACCAAAAACATTCAATGTAATCTCGATGACCCTAGGGAGAGGGGGCACCATGGTCTAGAAATGCTTAGGGCATCAAAACGGCTCTGGTCGTTTGCGGAGTCAAACGATTTGGGACTCGCATTTAATACGCATTACCATGCCTTCCAGAAAAAAATCCAATCATTCGCGAAAGTCAGCAACGCATTGAGGTTACAAGGGGCACGTGGTCTTCCTTAGGAGTCTGAAGAAGACCACAGTGAGTGGCGCTCTAGCCAGGCAGGCCGCTTCGCTTTCGCTCGCGCGCGTATACCTTACTGTATCGTCCGATATACATCTACTACTCTGTGTACTACATGTAAAATTTGAATAAGGGCGAAAAAAACTATTGATTTTGGAGTGTAGTTTTATTTAGCGGTACCTAATTGTAAAATATTTTATCTGGACTGCAGTTTTCTAGCATATCCATCTGTCAACTTTACTTCAAGTTTCGCCTCCAGGGGAGAGGGAGAGAAATTAGGATTAGTAATTAGCCGCTTACTGACACAGACCGAATTCCACGCGGGCGAAGCCGCGGGCACAGCTAGTTTTAAAATAAATTTAAGCTAATGAAGTGTTGTTACGATTATAAGTAATACATCCGTAATCTCTGATTGATTACCTATCATCCGGAAAACATTACTTATAAATGTAAAACTTTGGACAGACGGTACCAAAATGTTTGAATAGTCTTAGAAATAGAAAAGCCTTTCAGACCGAAATTTTCTAAAGTTGGTTAGCGTTCTCTCTCGGAGTAAGGTAGAGCCCTGAAAGGTATTAATAAATCTAATAAAAAGTTAATTGGTAGACTGCCTTGAAACCCAGTTGCCTGCCTTCAGTTGTAAAACCAATTTGCTTTAGCTGTATTGCGGGAAAATAAGTTAAGTTTTTAGGGCGTCGTTGTGGGCGTTTTCAGAAATTATGTGTAGGTACTAGGGCTTCCAATACCGGGATCCCGGGATCCCGAAATACCGGGATCCCGTCTGTGAAAACGCATTTTTCAATACCGGTATTTTTTAATGCAATACCGGGATCCCGGTATTTTCAAAAACAAGGAAAATGTGCCGATTATACCGCTTAAATTCCATTAAAATGATTAATTTCGGCTGTATCAAGAATATTACTTGCCCATTTAAAAGTATAATAAATATTAGTTATAAGTTTTACTATGACATTGATGCTTCAAGGCGGTTTGTTTACAGGTGGCTTACCGCGAAACGCGAGAATCGAAATTTCGTTATCTGTTTCTCTATCGATCGAATAAGCAAGAGTGATAGAGAGGTAGAAACCGAACTATCGACTGTCGTGTTTCACGGTTAGTCATGTGATTGAGTTAGTGACGCCCTCTATGCAGAGTTTTGCGTAATATTCCCTATTATTGCAGATGGCGATTATTGTTTAATATCCTAAGCTAAGGACATACATATCTGGTGTTACAGTGAGCCTTTTTTTAACAAAACTCAAAAAAATTAAGCGATTCATAGTCAATACCGGGATCCCGGGATCCCGGTATTGATCAAGACAGTTTCGGTATTAATACCGGTATTGAAAGAGGTCCGGTATTTGGAAGCCCTAGTAGGTACTCAGTAAGAATATTTAAATTCTGACCCACTATGTGCTCCAATCCCACCCACTCACTCACTATTGGTACCACCGCCTATTGTTACAATTGAAAAATAGTTTTTTGTGTTCTTTGATAATTAATTTAGTTGTGCATCGTTATGATTAGGTAATAGTATGTATAAGTAGGTAATTTTTGTTTTTTTTCACAGGTAATTTTCTAGTAACTACTAAACGGGATCATAATAATTATTTGGAAATCTGGGAACGCGAACGTTCCGATTTCGGTTTCGGTTGGACACTAGTATTTAAGTGCAATGCATTTATATATTTGACACCTATATAATCGTATCGGTATTGAGTTTTCTATTCTGATTCCTGCCCTAAGTACCGGTGTGCTCAAGCACCAAGCCCCGAGCGCCTAGCTTTGTCATCTGATAAGGGAGATCTACCGTTATGAATAGACATTGTAGAGCGTCATGTTTCCCATTCAAAGCGATTTAATTTCTATAGAGAGTGGCTGTCCCGAAGCCAGCGCTGTCGCCGCAATTCTAGGGTTACGGTCCAAACTGTCAACGGTAAATTAAACCTGAGTGTGTGAGTGTACAACTGATGTGTAGTTCACAATTTTGGACCTTCGTCCTTGTTAATAAGGCCGATTATGCGTGAGCACATGTTCTTGAGTGTCGTACCTACACCTTTATGTACCTACTGAACATGACTGTAGCCTCCGAGTAGGCAAGATATGCAGGTACAGCTAATTAACGTTGCTCCATTAGATGTACAAAGAGCTACAAAATGTAATTTATAAGCAAAATAATGATTTGATTTGTGTGTCCTTTGAGCATATTTACGACCCTTTTTAGTATTACCTACATCACAAATTCAATTAATTTAGATACTTACTAAACGACATAAAGTTCCACTAATAAATTGCATATTTATTAAAAAAAAGAAATATATATGTTGCGTATTCCAGAAAGGTGAGCGTCTTTATTACCCTGTTTCATTCAAAGTTATTAAAGTCAAAATTTGTATCTTGCAAGAAAAATAAAAATATCGACAATACACCTACAAGTAATAAAGCTTTAAGTAAGTACTCGTCTCGTCCCCGCCAACAAGGAGGCCTTTGCGAACAATAAACTGGAACGTATAAATAGGTGTCAAGTATTTCAGAGGTGTCTTTCATCTTGATGCCGAGCAAAATACAATGCCTACCGCTGTTTACCCTCACCCTGCAAGAAATAATAGAAACGATGTCATACAGCTCCGTCTGTATATATGTACTTACAACGAATATTGCGGCATTTTGGCCATGTTGCAGGCAGGGATACCAGCAATTTGGAACGCCTTATCGTGACCGGTAAAATAGAAGGAAAAAGGCCTAGGGGTAGAAGTCCCAAACGATGGTCGGACCAAATAGCGGAGGAACTAAAAATACCTGTCAGCGACGCACTCCACCAAGCTACAGAACGGGACCGATGGAGACAACTAGTCGACGGAATCAAACGGAGTCACGATCCTCAGCAATGAGGGACCGATTGAAGAGAGAGAGAGTATATAGGTAGCTAAAACTAAGCAAATGGCTTACTATGTAACTCATTATAAGTGCCCGCTGCGGCAACTCGGGGAATGACTATTTAATAAAGTAGTTACCTACGCCCAAGTCGGAGAAAGTAGTTGTTCAGTTCGCAACACACAAGTTTCTACGAACTGTAAGCGTCAGTTATTTCAGAAACTGTGGTAAGGGATGGTGAGAGAAGATCTTATAACTTTAATACCCTATACCTACCACGCTTGCGTTTCAATAGAGCTGAAAAGAAATAAAACGCGTTTTTCAAATACGAAATGGAGCCTGGAGAGTGTTCCTTTAATGTTTATTCGAACGGAGTTACTATATAAGCCAGGTGCAGACATTTGCGGATACCTACCTAGAGCCGGACCACACTAAGTTTTCATGCGAAGTGGTACGTTAAGAATGGAGCTTATAGGGATATTATGTAGGTATGCATTATTACAGCCAAATTCGTGCAAAGTTAGCGTGGTCAAAGTATAATACAATTTACTAACTAATTCCTTTTTTAATTTAAATAAGTACATGGAAAAGATCAGTATATAAAACTGGGAACGAAAAAGCAAGATGTTTATTTGACTACTGAAAAACGGCCTTGTAATTTAACGCTCGGGTTTAGATTAGGGCTCGCGGTCGTGTCCGGGTTTCGTGTACACGTGTTCGGTACCCGTTTCCGAACTAGACGTACACGGTTTTCTGACCCGTTCAACACGTGTAGTCGGGCACACGTGTAATTAAGATCCGTGTATCCGGGTACCCGTGTACCCGTGTACATGGCGATACGGACCTTAAATACACGCGGGCCTAACCCGCCTTTGGCGTGTAGCGGAGATTGAAGAAATGTATTAAGTTTTAAATAAAACAAAGATTCAGGTTCAGGAGCTCCGAATGTTTAGCAGTTTCATTTTATCGGATGTTCAATGTGATTGATATGTGTTGTACCAATTTAATTGATTTTTCACCTCAGCAGCTCAAACAAGGGTACTTTGCTACTTAAAAACAGTGAGCAAAATGCGATTTTGCTAAAGGAAAATATAACATATTCCGTTTGTGAAAGTTTCAGTAAGCATAACTATGTACTTTTGTATTAGATAATCATTTAGGTTTACTTTAATTATCAAACAACTACATCAATGAAGAAAATGAAATACCTATCAATGAAGTCAACGGTTACTAAGATATTGTTAATTGTAATGTTGATTATTGAAACAAAGTGTACTTAGGTAGGTAACCTATTATTGACATTACCAATCAATCCAGTGAAACTGCAAAGTAGGTAATCGAATCTTCCTAACCTCCCACATATTCAATCGTATGTCTTCATAGCACGAATCTCCGCTACACGAGAGTGAAGGGTCGAACCGGCGGATAAATAAGATCCGTTATTTCGTGTATCCATGTACCCGAGTACACGGGTACCCGTGTAAACGTTTCCGGATCCGGGCGGGTTCGTGTAGTTCGGGTTCTTAAGCCCGGCGGGGTTAAGAACACGGGTACCCGTGTCAGCGTGTAACACGTGTATCGGGAGCTCTAGTTTAGATACTGAAACTTGATAAACAAATCAGCACGGCTTAGTGAAATACAATTTAATTTCCACCCGGAGGAGGCTCAAATCTCGCAGCCGTTGAAACAGTCGACGCAGAATTACTGAACTTATACCAGTCATTGTAAAATCTCGATAAGCAAACACATTCGAGACATGAGGTGGGGGGGGGGGGGGCGGGTGTAACAATAAATGCCTTCCCTTTGCTGTATCTACCACATCCGCGCCTCTGAATTTCCAAGTTAACAGCCAAGTAATAATATCTATACTTGCTTTCAGCGGTGAATTTCTGAAACAATTTATGGCAAGCACCGGATACGATGAGTAGATAATATTAATCAGTTTCAGTAAAAGTTTCTTGACATTATATATATTACTTTATTAAAAAGCTCACAGAAGATATGCAAGCTACAAGGTTTTTCGACACAAATCCTGTAAAAATGTAATAAAACTTTGTTCAGAACAGCTATGTTGACGACCAGCGAGTTAGTCAAGGTTACGATTCCGGCAATTTGACTTCAAAAGTCCTCCGGCATGGTACTTAGCTTTGAACACATTTTCTTTCGTAGCTTAAAAGTATTTGTACAAAAGTAAGAAAGAAGATGAATTCGAGCAAACGAGGAACGATCCCGCCGTATGTTGATTGGTGAAATTGTATTGCTCGGGTGTCTCGGCTTTACTTTCAAACTTTGAGGTTATAATTTAAATTGAGAGCTACAGTTTGTTTACTTCACAGTTTACAGAGTTTACTTTGCTAATTGTGATCTGATCTGCATATTATAATATTCAGTGCTAGATTACAATTAAATTACCATACTTTATAAATCGTTTTAGGAATGTACAAAATGTTATTTGGCTTCTACGACCGATTTTATTTAATCATTTTCTCCTTTGTCCCGAGATTATTTCGGGCGCTCGATATCAAAAGAGCTACTTTGAAAATAGATCCCACTGTGCTCGAAGGACTTCTTGTTCACTTTTACTCCTTAGTTTGTAACTTGACTTTTTATTCGTCACTTTATCCCCTAGTTTATAACATGAGCGCATACTTAGAATAATCGTGTTGTTTGTTAGTCTGATAACACTGAAAATCTACTGAAATAGTTGTCACATACGTTCTAAAGATAAAGTGACCAAGCCCTCCAGTGACTACTAACCCCCTTATTCATAAACGCGCTACAAACTTCGATTAGCTAATAATCGTTTGTCTTTGTCTGTCATTTTAACTTATGTATTTGTAAGAAAGGGATAAAACATAATTTAACTAAATCAGGCGGGCCTGAGTTTTATGAATTTTTTTCTTCCTCGCGTTATCCCGGCATTTTGCTACGGCTCACGGAGCCTGGGGTCCGCTTGACAACTAATCCCATGATTTCACGTACCTAGGCACTAGTTTTATAATACTGACGTTTATAATTTAATATTTTTGTTTATGATTAAAAATATTTAATTTGATTAATTTAATAGCAGTTTAAAATAGTTTTACACAATTTTCAATCCTGGCTGAATGCCGAAGATCAGTGCCTTCGATGCCTAACCTGCTGAGAAATGTCAATATAGCGGATAAATAAATAAATAAATGAAAAGCATAGTGTGTAAAAAAATTCTACAGTGCGAATTTTTAATTGATTTTCACTAAGATATAACTATGACTTATTTATTTAAACAATGGAAGTGTTACACCGTTATCGAATGTACCTAAAACATAAAACTAAAGTGCTAGGTAAACTTATTTCATAGACACCATTAATGTATTTTGAGATAAGCATAAAACATCGATACGGATTAATAGGCATCAGAGTTCAAGGGTAGTCATGTAATGACCGTATTATTTTAGTCGCGGAAGTCTCACGGCGGGTGGCACATAAACTCGATTAATGGCGTAATGTAAACAGAATAAACAGCACAAGAGGTGTAATGGCCGGTAGTAACATGTGGAACGCCTCCCCTTATCGACTCGCACACCGGTCACTGTGTGACCCACTAAAGTACCCTCCAGACCGGTACGGCTACCTATGTAGTACATAGTATACCTACCTGTATCACGCCGCGCGCCGCCCAGCAATAAAATGTTCATGCTCTTTCATTCTTAATGAGATACAAAAATGAACGTCCAAACACGAGTATGTCGTTACGTCTCTAAATACAAAAAGGTTAACGACTTCTGTTTATCAATAAAGCAATAAGGCAGGATCTTTTTGAACAAAATCATGTTTTCACATTAGGTTTCGAACGCCAAAGGACAATGTACTTTGCGGCTTCTAAACCACTCCAACTTGGTGAGTACACGAGGTTATTTTCCAATAATGTTTCTAAGGGGACCCAATACGAATTACGATACACGTGCTGAGTATGTGAATACCAAAACGTACTTTTACCTTTCAAGAACCACTCTATTGATAGATGATAACCGCATGAAAATCCGTTCAGTAGTCTTCGAGTTTATCGCGAACATACATACCAACACACGGCCAGACGCGGCGGGGGAAGGCTTTAGAAGGTGTAGTCATATAAGTACATCTAAGTGTTACTTTACCGATAACAAGAATTCAAATAAAGGCAGTTTTCAATGCATATTTCAACTTCAAAAATATTGCAGTCGGTTCAAAAACCAAACACATTACAAATCAATATACAACATGAAGGTTATTTACTTATTTATTTAGATTAACAGTGCCACCACAGTGTTAGGCCGTATATAAGGGCCATTTTATTTAAAGTTGTCCCCTACACTTTTTTTTCAAAATTGGGATTTTCTATGTTATTTCTACTCAGAATCACGAGCTCTTTCTATCCTAATAGGAGAAAAAAAGTGTCCCAAGGTTTTTTTCCCATTCCGTTGCCATTATTTCATAGACTTTGTATGGCGGTTTCGGAATGGAAAGATCGAAAAATGTATGTAAATCGTGGGACACTTTTTTTCTCCTATTAGGATCAAAAGAGCTCATGATTCTAAGTAGAAATAACATAAAAAATCCCAATTTTGAAAAAAAAGTGTAGTGGACAACTTTAAATAAAATGGCCCTTAAATATTGAATGCCGTGAGGTTTTTGTTTTATTTAGTTAGGGCAATTAATTAAAAACTAAAGAGAACTCACGCAATTAGAAATTATTTCTCCTCTGGTTTGTTGGCAATACTAATTATCAATAACTCATTTCATCTATAAATACGACTACCTAGTTTTTAATTGGTAAATGTAACAACTAAACACACAACTTTTACATTTATATGATAAGTAGGATATAAAAATAAAGATACATATCGCAGCTATTGGAATCCTGAAGATAAGATAATCTCGCATGCGGGCATTCTTCCGAGCCACCTGAAACTTTTACCGGTATCACGTACGAAATTTATTGCTGCCTTTTTCGGTGAATGAAAACATCATGAACGCTTTGTTGGGGCTAATTCAATTCCTTTGGATACTTACCCGTCTTTCGGACGTATTCGAACAATGCTTATAAGATGTCACAGCGATACGATACCGATCTGTCAGTGTTAAAAGTGACATTTCTTCAACCAAATACGTCACTTTTGACACTGAAATATCGGTATCGTATCGCTGTGACATCTTATAAGCGTTGTTCGAATACGACCGTTAACTGGTGCTTGACATGTGCGGTATGGAAGTGTTACTAAACTACAAAAAGTTTACGTTTACGTTCAATTAAATAACAAATACCCGCTGAAGATAATTTATTCTTAATAAACGAAGATATTCAGAAGTCATCGAAATAAGTAATAATAAAAAATCTTTTCTTTTTTCGAAAGTTAGATGTATGAGATTCAATTTCCTATTATTTTAGTACAGGCCTAAAATACTCTAGAAAAGCAACCAACTATAAAATGATAATGCATAATGCAAATATCATTTACGTACATATATGTAGTTGGAAGTAAGACTTCAGTGTCTGACTTTTGGTAGCTGAAGGTTCTTTTTTTATCTGAATGTAAAATGCAGTGTAGTAAATTTACTATTGCTCCAAGAAAGAAATAAAAAGTGCTTCCTAAAATAAAAACAAGCACTGGAACAGTGTTCCGCGCATTATTACCGCGCTTCCGTCTGAATTATGTTCGTGACAATAACTAGGCGGAGGGGTTTTCATATTGCTTTCAATTAAGGTAAGTACCCCTATTAACGAGGGGGTTAAGCAAGTTTTCCAAAAAGAGCCAAAAATTAAGCATAAACCGGCGGTGTATGAACCAAGACATATTTTTTTATGTTAGTTTGTTAATTAAAGTTTATATTATTTTAGTTTCTGGCCTTGTTTTAGAAACTTATAAAGGAAAAAATAATTATCAAAACTAACATGTCGGAATCGCCTATTACCGTGGTAATGGACCACTGTGACCCAAATACCGCGGATGTGGGTTCCTTTTTACGAGGGTGGATAACCCGTCACATTTTTAGTTCCATAATTATGATAAATAATATTTATTTGACAATAATGGATAAAAAATGGTATAGGTATTCAGTACAGTACGCTTTTCATATTATAAGACTTAATTAATGAATTTAATTAAAAATTGTTGGTTCCTTTAACGCTAATAACATCGTGGGTTACCTACCCTTTACGAGCAAGTGTGATGCTGTCGAAATTCTTGTTTAATTGATTACCTATCTACGTTAAATAAATAGGTACTTAATTATTTCAACCGGACATGGAGGGCAAGTTGCGCCAAAAAGTTTAAGCTATCACAATTATATTCTACACAATATAAATATACAAGATCTGTGTAAGTTAATGTTAATGCTGTATGTTTGTGTGTCTATTTTGTTATTAAAATAACATAAAATTTATTTTTCTACTCCAGCACTTCTATATAATACTACCTATATGATTCCTTTGTCTATAAGATCACAATAGCCAAGTGTTGTATAAAAAAATGCTAACTTCTAGGCAGAGATCTAAAAACCAATATTTACTTTGACTTTATTTATAATTACATATATCCTTTTATGTTTGCTGCCTTTGAAACAATATTGTGTGCAACGGTACCTACATTAAAATTTTGGGTCTGTATTAGGTTCTCATACAGCTTATTACCGAGTGATGTCTTTTCTAACCATCGTTAAACGGTTCAATTCAAATAATTTAAAAACGCATTTACGACTAATAAAAATAAATAGTTATCTCGTATTTTTTTATTACAATCAGTATAGATGATTTCAAATATTACAAAACAATGGTTAAAATAAACTTTATATCCATACTTCTGTTTTTATATGAATACTTGAACGAGTTTCTTATATCTAAGACTGAGCATAGGTTATATATTGACAACTTGTACGCGAATATTATTAATACTCTCGGGAATGCCGCCAGTTATAGTTATATTGACAAGGGATCGAGTAAGAAGCGTCATGTGGTAGGTTGGAACAAACATGTACGTCAAGCTCATGCGGAGGCTCGGCTGGGGTTTCAAAATTGGGTCATGTGTGGAAAGCCAAGGGCCGGGGTTGCCTATATGAACATGATTGCATCTCGGAAAGCTTTCAAGGACAAATTAAAATGGTGTCAGAACAATGCAGAGCAAATTAAAATGGACATTTTAGCTACACACCATTCTAATAAAAATTTTAAAAATTTCTGGAAGCAAACCAATAAATTGAGACCGAGGGCGGGCCTCCCTGTGAGTGTAGAGGGTGTTAGCGAGCCTAAGGAGATAGCTGATTTGTTTCAGAAGCATTTCAAGGTTGAGTCTCCCTTGGGGCCCTGCGGGGGCTCACCTCCAACGAGGTGTGTGCGTTCGGGGCCTCTGGTGAGAATCACAGCTAAGGAGGTGGCATCGGTGGTGAAGAACATGACGCGAGGAAAGTCGCCAGGACACGACTCCCTTAGCATTGAGCACCTGCAGCATGCAGGGGTAGACTTACCTAGAGTACTCGCCATGTTCTTCAGCTTCTGTGTCAGCCATACTTATATACCGAGCGACATGATGAGAACCGTGGTAGTACCAATTATTAAAAACCGTACAGGAGACACCTCGGACATTAAAAATTATAGGCCCATTTCGTTGGCTACGATTGTAGCAAAGGTGTTGGACAGTGTGCTTGACAAACAGTTGGAAAAGCACACGGTGCTTCATGACGCACAATTTGGATTTCGGCCGGGCTTATCCACCGAGACGGCAGTCCTTTGTCTTAAGCACACTGTCCGATATTACTCAGACAGGAAAACACCAGTTTTTGCGTGTTTTCTTGATCTCTCGAAAGCCTTCGATCTGGTGTCCTATAACAGACTTTGGCAGAAACTGTACGAGGAGACGTCTTTACCCGGGGAATTGGTGGAACTGTTCAGGTTTTGGTACGGCCACCAAACTAATGTCGTTAAGTGGGCGGGCTCGCTATCCGATGAGTATAGGTTGGAGTGCGGGGTCAGGCAGGGGGGGCTTACGTCGCCCAGACTCTTCAGCCTATATGTCAATCGGCTGATCGAGGAGCTCAGCAACACTATGGTCGGATGTTCAATAGATGGAACGTTCGTAAATAACATCAGTTACGCGGACGACATGGTGTTGCTAAGCCCATCGATCGACGCCCTTAGGATACTAGTAGGTGTTTGTGAGCGGTATGCGGAGGCCCAGGGGCTCAAGTACAATGTCTCTAAAAGCGAGCTGCTGGTTTTCAGGGGAAGAACAGTCCAATTAGACGACCAAATGTTACCTCCAGTGAGACTGAATGGCACTCCTCTTAAAGTAGTAAGAGAATTTAAGTACTTGGGACACTGGGTAACCGCATCGCTAAAAGATGACGTAGACGTGGAAAGGGAGCGTAGGGCGCTGGCAGTAAGAAGTAATATGTTGATTCGTAGGTTCGCAAGGTGTACTAGCAACGTTAAAATCACCCTTTTTAAGGCGTACTGCCAGTCATTTTACACCTGCAGCCTATGGATCAACTTTACTCAAAAAGCTTACAGCGCTCTACGCGTCCAATATAATAACGCTTTTAGGATGCTGTTGGGGCTGCCGCGCTATTGCAGCGCTAGCGGTATGTTCGCGGAGGCGCGCACCGACGGCTTCCACGCCATCATGCGCAAGCGGGTGGCGTCGCTGATGCGGCGCGTACGCGGCAGCGCCAACAGTCTCCTAGCCACTGTAGCAGACAGGATAGATGGCGCTTTCTGGGAGTACTGGAGTAGCGTACATGTTTATAGAAGTTAAATAAAGCACATAACATAGATAGTCACTAACATAGGTTAAGAGTAATAATAATAAGCTACTAATATATTATGGAAATTTAATTTCTGAAATAAATAATTATTTAATTTAATTTAATTTAATTTATATAAGGGTTTCTAAGAAAACGTCTGAGAAGGTGTCTAAAATTGTAACCAAAATTAAGAGTTCTTGCATAGATTTCATATCACGTTAATAGCTCTTTAGCTTTATAGGTGGTTAAATATTTCAATAACATCAAAAGTCAAGGAAATGTGCATTTATATATGAATATAAGATCGCTCGAATCTAAAATACTGCTTCGGTTATTACCGAGGTATACCTCGAAATTAGGTGTCACACAAAGAAAATGGAACCTAACACCGAGGTTTTTAATTTCCATTTTTTTTCCTATTGCCGAGCAAATATCACAAATAAAGTATTTGGGAATCATAAAGATAATAACTAAGAATCAATCTCAAGTCTTAGTCTTTCCATAATATTTACTATTATTACGCTAATCACTAAATAGAATACGCGTTTACTTACTTGAGGTGTTGCGTGTTAGTATGGAGCAACCAAATCTTGCGCTCCTGATGCGCTGGTTTACGATTTTCGACTTTTTGCGTGATGTTTTCGTAGTAATGTTATACTTATTCGACAGTCAAAAGATAAGGCTTTATTTCTGTGTTCTTAGATTCAAAGAAAGTTAATAAGCTTTCTTATTAAACGCTATTTCGTACATACCGCGGTAATGAATGCCAATTTTAAATAGGTCGTTAATAGGGGTACTTACCTTATAGTTTCTAGTGTCGGCAAAGAAAAGAGGAAAGCAAACCCGAGTAGCAACTGAAACTTTTCACTTCACGGCTCGTGACTCCGCTGCGATTTTAGATTTTTATTTAAAAAACCTTTGAAAGTTCCGCGTTGGTCGCAAAAGGACATTTTTTGTATTGGCTACCTAGCTGACTTAAAGTAGTTCAAAAACTTACATAAAAATTCTTCAGTTCTCGAACTCGTTCAACTTTTTGATGAGTTTCTCGCGATATAAAAGTTTGAATAAATACGATGATATTAGCGCTACTGTAGGACAAACACGAGACTGCATTTAAAATTTAAAATATGTTCCGTCTCAGTTCTCGATTAATAGACACCTTCAAAGGAGATCGTCGATTTTGTATGAAATCGAACGTTTACATGTAATACATATATATGTTACAGGTAATGTTAGAAGGTTAATTAAACTCAAGTTTACCCTGGTATAACTAGTATTACCCAAGCCTTTTGGGTAAAGTCTGAAAATTTTAACAACATTAATCTGTATGCGGCGTTTACCCCAACCCCGGCAGGGTGATGTTACGTGTTGCACCATCACTTATTGGGTAGACCTAGATGTATGTATGTATACGGGATACGGGTAAACTAGCTAGGCTTTGGTATTACTAGGTATACCCATGCAGGTAAACTTAAGTTTACTTAAATGTTACGGGCATTACTAGAACGTATTACTTAAAAACCATAAGACACAAATATAAATAAAACAGAAATAAAAATAAATACTGCTCTACTAAGCCAAATAGCGCAAAAGAAAATTAATTGCTAACTTATACTTTATTTGCTATTTAAGCTGACAATTCTATAGTTTAATTTTATTTGGCTTAGGAGGGCAGCATAATCATAATAATGTTCAAATATTGTTCAGAAACAACTATCACGACAATATCCTAAAATACCAAAGGAAAATATTAAAGCTCAGCAGAAAATACAAGCTGAGTAGCTTGTGATACAAAAACAACAGATAGTTATGAAGGATAACATAAAGTAGTAGACGTAGTAGTTACGTACGAGTCGCCTCTTCTACGGAGCGTACTATTTGGCGAAAGCTTTATTGACATAGGACCGCGGCCGCTATCTTTGATCGCTGTGACAAAGCACACAATGTAATACTCTGTCTATATAAACACGCCTTATCTTTGCTAGCAGACCCATAAAACACTGCAGATTAAACAGTAAAAAGTTCTAAATGCTCCTTTATCTCTTTAGCTGGCTACCGGCTGAATAAATTGCTGTTGTTTTACAATTTTTCAGAAGTTTGCTACGAGTAGTGCTACTCATGCACTTTGTTAGCCTAACTACATTTAAACATAGACATAGAGCTCTGTGAGCTGTAGGCCTCGCGTGAAAAGCTTTAATCTGACTAAATGTACCTTCGCTATTATGATAGGTAAAATTATATTTAAGTAATTATCGATCCTGCTCATAGTCTAATAAAACATGGTCTTCTCTTCCCAGAGTGACACAAGCCTACGTCACAATAACATTGGCACTTTGTATAGCGCTATTGCATACTATTATATAGCGCCGTCGCATGATGACGTAGCCTTGTGTCAGTCACGTGGTCGGAAGAGAGTACCAGGCGGAGTATATTATTATACCATGATCCTGCTCACAAAATTTCATGAAAATCAGTTGAGAACTGCGACCTATAGAGGAGAATATCCGGAAATACGAAAGCATTTCTGCCAAGGCTAAAACGTAGACCTTCGTTAACTCAATTATTTATATTTTAATATAGGTACCGGGTGTATTATTAAACTTCGAACGCCGCTCTTTATTAATAGTATTCCAATAAGATTTTTTAAAATAACTATGACGTAATATGTATAATTATTACGCACATTTATTTCTAGAGGTATTTAGCTTCACTATTCAAACGAACGTGCAATTGGAGTCATTGGACTAATGAAGAAAATATTCCTTAAATCTAGAGCCAAGTGAACACCTAAGTAATCCAATTCTTATTGAAAGCAGAGCAATACTTATTTATATTTACAGCTGGAAACTTATTGTGAAGCGACGTGACTCTAAGCCTTATCCTTAAGCTGATTATCTTGCCTCCCTCCAAGTTTGTACAACAACACAGAAAAACGATTTCCACGTGCCAATATCATAGTAGTATTATAGAAATCGTATTCCATTATTGTCTCCAACTTTCACTTGAGCGTAAAATATGAACGATCCGAAAAAAATTGAATATTACGTACACAGGACGAGTTCTTGGCTTCAAATACTATATAAAGTAGGTATATTTAGGTAAGCTATAATAATCTACCACCATGTCACCGCCTATATCACCCCAGTCTAATTAATATTAAACTGTTCGAGACTATCCGTCTTTGGCAATTTATGTTAAATTTAAACTCGATTTTCGAAACACCGTGCCTAAATAATACGCATTGCTTACTTTGTGGCATAAGATAATGTATATTTTCGTATATAGGTGAATAATCATTTCTGATTTTGCAGGTAAAGACTATCAATTTAAATGAACCCTTTACCAGGCTAACAGTTCAAAAATGACAATCGAATGTCAGTCTTAATCATCGAAAATAGAACACATGTCTGAAGTGCCGTATGTGGGAAATATATATCCCTTAGCCTGGTAAAGGATTAAGTCGTCACAAAAATATTAAAGGGAAAGCGACGTAAACGAATGTCACGAAAGTACCGCTCGCGGCTATTGTTTTTCACCTGGCAGCACAAGCAAATTAGAGCAAGCCAGTAAGTAACGTGTGACAATGAACAAGTCCAGCCACTCGGCCCGCAACTCCCTCGAGCGTCATCTCTATTTTCTCACTCTGACCTAACTTAAATTCCGTACTTATATCCTACTCTAGTTTGAAGAATCCTCGGGGCAGTTGGCAAACAGTAGAGTCGATGTTCATTATTTTTCACCACACCAGCTCGGAAAGGCTTACTTTGCACTTCAAAACCTGATAACAAAGTTGCATTTTATTCACATGTGAGGCAAAGGAATCAAATGCAAATTTTGAGTTGTTTTCTTATGTTTGCTGGTAGAATTGACTTTTAAATGATGATTTTGGATGGTTAATATTTAATAACATTCATTTGGATTTGATTTGGTTTGGTTTTGTTTGATATTTTACATTTAATATTTGCTTCGGGTTGGTGTGGTGAAAAATTTTGTTTCACTCGGGGACACATTTTGTAAATAACCCTCGTGCTTTGAAACCCTCGCAACGATCATGATTCCATTTTTCGAACCACTCGCTACGCTCGTGGTTAAATTTTGGAATCTTTCGCTTGCTCGGGTATCAATATTAGCACGAGCAGTTAAACAACAACTTTGCCCTCTTGTAAAACAAATAACTATTAATTAGGCGTGCCAGAATTTCAGCGGACTCAAACAATGCGCTTTATGTTTTGTCCGTTTATGATCCGCCAAAGTGTCACAGGAGTTATGCGGCGGACAGACGAAACTTTGCCTTTGACGTACCGCAAACGTGACACACGTCCCGGGATAGAGCTGGGTCGTTTCGAGTTTTCCGTGAAACGAAACGTAACCGTTTTTTTAAATCACGTAACTGTTTTCAAAAACAGTTTCTAAAATAACTGGATTCCCTGTGTGTGTCGAATGAAACGAAACGAAATCGCATTGAAGTAATAAAACGTACAATACGCAATTCACATTTCAAAAAAACCTAATTTGCATCGTCTCACAAATGTCTAATATAACTTGACCCCTAACTGCAGTACTTTATAAAGATAAATCGATAGGTCACACATAAAATGGCCCCTCAATTCGTGATGCTAGCGAGTGTTCGTTAAGCGTCGTGAATCATTTTTAACGTTGTTCAATTGACGCTAGTTTCACTACTTGCTTTAATTTTACGCATTAAAAGATTTCTTAATTTAAACCCTAATGCTTAGAAAATAGAGCACTTATTTGTCTAACGAACATTGAAGTTATTGAATATAATGGCCTGGTAAAAAGCGCGCCTAGCGTCTACCTGAACAATGCTCAATCCGTTTCGTTTCGTTTTTATCTCTATCTCGCTCTTTCGTTAGCCGATAACATATCTGTCCCTGCTCATCGGAAAACGAATAAAACAGTTTTAGAGCTGCGTTTTGCTTTGCGATAGTTGCGTCCGTTATGCGCGACTATGTTATCGTATGTCGCCGCCTCTTTGTCATCGTTTTTATATAAACAGTTTGTCGTTCCTACCACAAACTGTTATTTCGTTACAGCACAAGAAAGTGTTTTTAAAAACACTTACGGAAAAAAACGCTCAGCTCTAACTCGGGGACACATTTTGTAAATAACCCTCGTGCTTTGAAACCCTCGCAACGATCATGATTCCATTTTTCGAACCACTCGCTACGCTCGTGGTTAAATTTTGGAATCTTTCGCTTGCTCGGGTATCAATATTAGCACGAGCAGTTAAACAACAACTTTGCCCTCTTGTAAAACAAATAACTATTAATTAGGCGTGCCAGAATTTCAGCGGACTCAAACAATGCGCTTTATGTTTTGTCCGTTTATGATCCGCCAAAGTGTCACAGGAGTTATGCGGCGGACAGACGAAACTTTGCCTTTGACGTACCGCAAACGTGACACACGTCCCGGGAGTACGTCACGGCTTGACTCGACGAACTTAGATTACAAAGTTAAGAGGCATAATTAAATGTTTTCGTTCTTTGAAAACCACAAAGAACGGTTTATATTTCGAAATATGAAAAAATATAACGCCCTCTTGGCTCCCGTCGTAATAAAAAATCGGTGCCAAAGTAGTATAACCGAATTGACAGAAAATCGGGTAAAAATAAGTATGTGCTTATGGCAATAGTTTTTCGTTTCAAAATACAATTTTGCGACTTTATTTCAAGTGACATTGAAGAAATTGTTTTCACTTGACAATTAGCAATGAGCCAAAATTAATCATGGTTAACATAGGTACCTGGAGGCTTTCCTTCTAAGTAAAACTCATTATTTTTGTATATTACCTGAAAACAAAACGTTAGTAAATATTAATATATATATATTTGCCACATCAAACATTTATTATTCAATCCTATATCGAGTATGGTCTAATTTAATCTATTGATATTGATATTTATTTAGGGATAATTTTACAGCATTACAGCTAGAGGCACCAATGCGCTGTAAAATTAAATATGTTACTTATAGTAAAGCCAAAGTAATAAAATTATATGATGAATATCACAATAATTAAGCTATAGTGATGTTGACTATGTGATTCACAAAAACGTAAAAAATCTTTATAAAGTTTATGATGTTTGTCGGCAAACAAGTTCTATGTTCCATTCATTCTGTTTTATTTTAGCATATGTAGTTGTAGGTACCTACGATGAAAAAGTAGGAACAAAATAAAATATTTCTAAAATTTAGGTCGAACATAATTTAGTTGCCAACCGGCCTTTGGGCGCGAACTTCGCATTGACAACGATTCGATATTTCATTTCAATTGGAAATCATAAATTGAAACTGCACCGAAATGGGGGCGAGAGCATCCGAACACTTGGACGAATTTCCCTTAATATTTAATGCGGTTAACTCTCTCGCCCCCACATTTGGAATGACCTCGTCTATAAGAAAAGCATTTTATTCTACTTACAATGAAATGGAATAAACCTTATCCTGATTGTTTTGTTACATTTAAGTCAATGTAATGTTTTGAGCCGACTCAACACTTCCGAAAATTGGAACGTCAACTTACAGACGTCTTACATAACCTTTTAGGATCTATAGATGGTCAAGCAAATCTTGTCAGTAGAAAAAGGCGCGAAATTCAAATTTTCTATGAGACGATATCCCTTCGCGCCTGCATTTTTCAAATTTGCCGCGTTTTTCTACTGACAAGATCTGCTTGACCAAGTATATGTTGTACAGTCCGCATCAAAAATAGCGTATGAAGCAACGGAACAAAAGTTTTGCTACCCGCCAATACTTTAGTTAAGTATATTTCGCGTTCAATAGTTTAATTATTCTATTCCGGGTGTGGCCTGTAATACGAGCAAAAAAATTTACTGTCCTGAAAGGTTATATAAACTAGATATTGTTTGTAGGTTTTTAGTCATAAAATGTTCTTAATTGTGACTAAAGTACTGAAAAGCGTAAGTTCATTTAAAATTTTTACTTAAAGTATAACTAACCTAATAACAACATTAGGTACGTAATATGTAAGTTTAAAATAAGGACGTGTAACAAAAACGTATCCAGCGCAGCCAAGAAATATGCAAATCTCTAATTAAACTACACTCTGTAATACGCTAGGTAAACACAAATTCGCCAAGAAAATTATGTAAAACACTGCACAATTTTCTTAATTTAAGACGTACCGTAAAATGGGGTGAGTTGGGTGAAATTTGACTTTCAAACCTCGATATAATTTAATTTTTACATATGAAAACTGAATGGTGTATATAATATTTAAGTGGTTCGGACGTTTGTATTTTAGTTTGTATTTTATTTTGGGTAGTTCCATTAACTTCCACCATAACTTTGACGATAAAGAGGAAAACCCACCTCACCCCGTAGTGCCTCGTATTTGGGGTGAGAGGGTTTTTCATACAAAGGTGATTTTGGAAGATTGTTGGATCGATTTTTTTTATTATGCGTATTACTATAGCTCCATTTTAAATTGGAATACATTATTTTTGTAGCAGTAGCCTTAAAATTTCTTCTCACCCCCCTCTCAAACCTTCTCTCCCCATTCATAACCCACCTCTCCTCGCGAAACCTACTCACCCCGTTTTACGGTACTGCGAAAACTAGGCAAAATGAGGAATAATTAGGTTGCACCGCATATTAGTTTAGTGGCAAGGACGCTTAGCTGCGGTAGATACAATTTTTTAGGGTTCCGTACCCAAAGGGTAAAAACGGGTCCTATTACTAAGACTCCTCTGTCCGTCTGTCTGTCACCAGACTGTATCTCACGAACCGTAATGGCTAGACTATTGAAATTTTCACAGATGATGTATTTCTGTTGCCGCTAATATAACAACAAATACTAAAAACAGAATAAAATAAATGTTTAAGTGGGGCTCCCATACAACAAACGTGATTTTTAGGGTTCCGTACCCAAAGGCTTAAACGGGACCCTATTACTAAGACTCCGCTGTCCGTCTGTCACCAGGCTGTATCTCACGAACCGTATTAGCTAGACAGTTGAAATTTTCACAGATGATGTATTTCTGTTGCCGCTATAACAACAAATACTAAAAACAGAATAAAATAAAGATTTAAGTGGAGCTCCCATACAATAAACGTGATTTTTGACCGAAGTTAAGCAACGTCGGGCGGGGTCAGTACTTGGATGGGTGACCGTTTTATGCATAATAGTACGGAACCCTTCGTGCGCGAGTCCGCCTCGCACTTGGCCGATTTTCTTTAAATTATATAGGTACTCGTAGGTAGGTATGCAGTTTATGAAGATGTTGGTTTACCTATATGCAATGTTGTTTGATATTCTTAACGAAGTAGGTACCTACCTATGGCTGAAAACTAAATTCATATAGGTAAGTAATGTAATCCTGAGCGTTGAAACTCTTTTAAAAACGTTTACGGGGATTAAAAAATTGCTTTCCATCAAAAGAATTATGTATATTCGATTTCAAAAGCGCAAAATACCTATTTTAAGTTGATCTTCACAACTTCAAATAAAAGCCGGCGCGACTGGCGCGAGGTAGGTAGGTAAAGAGTTGAAAAGCCAGTCAAGGTATCACATTACGCTAACGCCACTTCCATAAATTTCAGTGGAAGGTCCAATGGCACAGGCCGCAGAAATATGAACATCCTTGGAGACCGCCCTTGTGGCGCACCGGCCTCGCCGGGTAAATATAACGAGAATAAAATGTGCCTAACGTTGCCGAGGTAAATGAGATACTGAAATGAACATTATTATTAAAGAACACAGGCGTTTAGAAGACAGTAGATATAAGTATATGCTACACGATCAAAGTCAGTAAGTCACTTAGCTTTTGGGATGCTCTGGAGAACCCAGAGATTGTCCTTCGCAGAGATCTAATAGTGGCCGGGCGTGGTGCTGTTAGTACTAAGTACCTACCGCGTAGAATTTTTTTACGAAAGTAATTTTAAGCAATGATGGTGAAAGATGAATGATTTACGTTTAGCTGTATTATCGGTTTCCTTGGGCTTTATATAATAACAACACACTACTAAGGGTCGGTTGCACCAAACCGTCTGTCACCGTTAAAGCGTTCGCTAAATTTTATTGTATGGGAAGTTTCATACCTACTACACTGCTGATTGACGTTAATCAGTCCGTTAAATGTGGTTGATGCAACTGCCCCTAAGAGCGCTGAAAGCACATTAGAGTACGTGTATAATCGATAACTGCATAGAGAATAAGTTTTAGGCAAAAGTTTCATTTTTGGTACAAGCTGTTCTTGCTGACTGTACTTTTCTTACCACAGGCAACTAATACTCATCGAGACAATTCTAAAAACCCCTAACACATTTAGGTTGCGTTGTTTCATCACAGAGTTCCTATGGCCACCTCCTGTCTCCATCATCAGATCAGCTCGATGGTACTATAATATTGCATTTTCACCCGACTTACATATGTATGAAAATTTTCAGCTCAATCGGAAATAGGGAAGTGGGTCAAATTTAGCTTCCAAGATTTGACCCGCACTAAACTAACAAACTTACATACTAACTGGGTATAGTTAATTGAAAGCTTGTAAAAATAACAAACAACCTGCGGGCTCAGCACGGTTCCATTTTTATCGACTATCACTATGCGCGTCCCTTTCGCACTTACATACTTGTTAGAACGTGACAGGCATGGTGACAAGGGATAAAAACGCGACCATGCTAAGCCGCCTGGACACCAAGTACTAATTTAATAAAAGGCACCGAAAATAAACAACAATGTTTCAACGCAAGACCAGTACAACATTAATTAACGAGGAAAAATAATTTCAGACTAGCTGTAACATAATAATATTCATGTAGTCGTAAATTGTGCGGTAAGGCGATGGCGCGGCGAACGCATGACTTCACGTAATTTAGGACTGCGAAAAACCCATAATCGTAGCGCCGCTGTTCGTACAAAACAAATAAAGAACTGTCTACGTTAGTACCACAAAGTAATAACGTCTGAGTTTATATAACTAGGGAATAAATCATTATACAGTGGAAGCTCGCTAACTCGTACCTCGATAAGGCGAAATCCTCGTTAACACGAAATAAAATGCTCCCTTCCCTTCAGAGCCCAAAACCTCCATAATTCGCAATATTCAACCTCATTAAGACGAAGTAAGCAGCGATTCACTTCACAACTATTCAGTACATTTTTTACCTCTATAACTCGAAAAAGAAATTTGACCTCTACAACTCGAAAAACCGGGCAAGTGCGAGTCGGACTCGCGCACGAAGGGTTCCGTATCATAATGCAAAAAACGGCAAAAAAAAAAACGGTCACCCATCCAAGTACTGACCCCACCCGACGTTGCTTAACTTCGGTCAAAAATCACGTTTGTTGTATGGGAGCCCCACTTAAATCTTTATTTTATTCTGGTTTTAGTATTTGTTGTTATAGCGGCAACAGAAATACATCATCAGTGAAAATTTCAACTGTCTAGCTATCACGGTTCGCGAGATACAGCCTGGTGACAGACAGACGGACGGACGGACGGACAGACGGAGTCTTAGTAATAGGGTCCCGTTTTACCCTTTGGGTACGGAACCCTAAAAATTGTCGTGTTTCACCTACCTCTTTAAGACGAACAAAAACGTATAATAACCTCCCTAAGTCGATGTCTCGATAAGACGAAACTTCGTTTACACGAAGTTTTTGGCGTTTCCCTTGAGATTCGTGCTATCGAGGTCCCACTGTATTATTAAATATTGTGATTAGTGTTGTGTGTGTTTGTGCCAAACGGTCCTTAGGGCCATAGCTAAGAAGGCTGCAGACGCTGGTTTGAAGGGCACTGAAGGGCTTGGTCACTTTTTGCATTCATAACATTTGAGTTATCGAACGCGCTTTACGACGATATCTAGGTATAGACTTTAAAATAAGAAACATTGAAAGGCAACATGGTATGCTTCCCATACAACCATTTCCAGTCGCCGTTACGACGCGGTGTTGACACATCTTGTGTCGACACCGTCTGTTTCGGTCACAATTCCAGTCGCAGAGTCGTCGCCGTGTCGACACAGTTACCAGAAATGGGGAAGGGTCGACACATGACACAAAGTGACATAAAGTGTGGTCGCCGTGTGCACACATTGTTTCGGGTTTGCGACTACTTTATGCCAAAATCATTCGTTCATTCGTTCATTTTGTTCCTGTCAAATGGAAACTGTCAGATGGAAAAATACTTAAATAAAAATAAGTGACATTAATACGCCATCTCTAAAACGGATTACAAGACGTAATTATATATTGTTTGTATTTATATTACAATATGACTTAAATTATTATGGGGAATTAAACTGCTCGAGTGATTTGATAAACTAAGTGTAATATAATCAACGCGCCACCACATTGTTTTAGTTTAGCCGGAAATGAAATTGTTTACTTCTCAGTGCCTGTGTTCATAACTATATTATTTGAAGCATTTTTAGTACTTCGATGCGTATACTATACTTAAATAACAGAAATAACGCTTTACATACTACGAAACTTGTTAATTATGATGTATAAATATGGTTTAAGGCTGAGAAATATTGCAGTCACAAAGTAGTTGCAATGTTTCGACTTTGTGTCGACTCTGTGTTGACACATGACACGCGCTGTCAAAAGTAATAACAAAGTTACTGGTATGTTACTGGATTTGCAAAATGGCTCCTTGTGTTGATTTGTTTTCAGATATTCTCAAAGTGTAAAAATGCCGTGGTCAGAGATGGGCATTAATCGATTAACTGTTTATTCGACTAATTAATGGAATAAAAAAAGTTAATTCTCAAATTTTAATCGCGATTAGTTTAGTCGACCTAACATAGATTGAAATTGAATTAATCGAATAAATTATCGATTAAATCTCGATTGAAAGTTGACAGGGGGCCATTTTTATACGTAAAAATAATAGAAATGTCTTGCATGCAGATGGTAGCAAAACACTTTGTCATAAAAGTCGAGATGGGTGTCGATATATAGGTTTTAGGGAGTGCCGATTTCGAAAATAATGACTATTTTGGATTCCAAGATGGCGGCCATGCACTATGTCATGAAAGTCGTCATGGATGTCATTTTATAGGTTTTAGGGGGCGCAGATTTCGAAAATGATGACTATTTTGGATTCCACTTTTATGACAAAATACGTAGCCGCCATCTTGGATTATAAAATGATCATCGTTTTCGAATTCTGCACTCCCTAAAACCTATAAATCGACATCCGTGACGACGCAAGTTATCTTTATTTTCAGATCTAACAAATTGCTACAGAATACAAAGGACAAAAAAGAAGCGAGGAGGTAATGAAACAAGCAAAAATACAGATGATTCCTCGACGCAATTGGGTGATTCTTAAATTGTGTCCAGATTTTTTTTGTCATAAAAGTTTTTATTTTTCACATATTACTCTCACAAGTTCCGTGACATTTCGACCTTGTAATTTTTTAAGTAAATGTTTTTGTTTATCTATGAGGATCTCACTAGAATAGTATAATCAAGGTATGTTTATATTTGATGAATGAAATAGTAACGCAAAAAAAAAAATATATTTGTGTCTTATATTCCTGCCGAAGACTTTTATTTTACCTTTTCCTTCTACGCAAGTTTGGCCAAGTAATAAGAATTTAGGGCTCTCAATTTTATTTTGACTTCTACAACAGTAAAGCTACGAGGCCATGTTTGGTATCGTTTTCGTATAAATTCGCAGTACCAAATTTAGTTAAGGTATCACATTGACACCATTCCGAAGTAAAAACATATAAACTTATTAAAATACTTTCTTTTAAACTCCTCTTCACGCTTAAACTGCTGAACAGTTTTAATTTAAATTTGGTACACATATATTTTGAGTCCCGAGACAGGATATAATAAGTTATCTCAAAAATCATCCTTTAAAGGTGTGAAATGAGGTGTAGGGGGGAATTCAGAATTGACTTCTTTAAGTTAATACTGTTTAAGTTTAGGTTTGAAGTCATGTTTTTTCATCATTTTTAACTAAATCAAAGATGTAGACCATCCCAAATTTCATATAAATCGGTTCAGCGGTTATTGATTTCCCGTACAAATTTCCACGCCACTTTTCACACCTTCAAAAGATGATTTTGGTTATAAGATCTATCCTATGTCCTGTTCCGGGACGCAAACTATTTCTATACCAAATTTCAACGAAATCGGTTCAGCGGTTAAGCGTCAAGAAGAGTTTCAAAAAAACCGGCCAAGTGCGAGTCGGACTCGCGTATTAAGAGTTCCGTACATTAAGTCCGACTCGCGCTTGACTGCACATTTCTAATAGGTTTTCCTGTCATCTATAGGTAAAGAACTATTTTGTGTATTCAGACGGACATACATACAGACGCACGAGTGATCCTATAAGGGTTCCGTTTTTTCCTTTTGAGGTACGGAACCCTAAAAAGATTTATTTTTATTTTGTGGAATGGTGTCAATGTGATATCTTAAATGGATTCAGCACCCCAGATTTATACGAAAACGATACCAAACACGGCCTAGCACCTTCACTGATATAGATATATCAAGATAAAATTGAGAGCCCTAAATAAACTTTCAAGAGCGGATATCTCAAAAACTATTCAACATATCGAAAAAATTGACTGAATAAACTTGTAACAAATTAAATTAACTTTCATTTTGTATAAGTGGCCATGTCGCTGAGATGCATAGTTTCCGAGATATAATCGAAAAACGGGAAAATGGGACCTTCAAAGCCCCCTCTCTCCCCCCCGCTCAAGGGCTACGGCCGGGGACTTTTGATATGTTCACCTCCTAACTTGTCAAACCGAGTTACGGAGTCAAAAATTGTGTTCCGAGCATTTCCCTCTACAACTTTTGGAGCATTCGTTGCCTGACCTAAGTTGCTTATTGAATTTCTTTAAAAACTTTTCTGTAAAAGGTTGACGGGTGTTGGGTGTTTATATGGTTTCGGTCGATTATTATCATTTGCATTGCCCATGATGACTTACTAGAATTACGAGCACACGAGACACTAATAGTAGTTTGACAAACCTTGGTTTTCAAGAGGTATTTTATATTGACATTTGCTGTCACAAATTTGCTGTCAGATTTAGTCGCAAACCGCACGCAAAGTGCACACAAATGTGTCGACACCTTGTTACGGAAAAGTGTAGACACGGCGACGACACTTTGTTTCGAAACAATTCTAGACACATTGTGTGGACTCTGTTACGACACATCTGACATTTAGTTACCACTTTGTGATTCTGCGACTGGAATGGTTATATGGGTTATTAACCTTATAATTTACATGAAAAGGACTAGTTATAAACCAAAAAGTAGTGGTGTAAGTACCAAGAAAAAGGGTGTCTAGTTTGGTACCAATTGAGAAATACGAAATAATTTATGTTTAATCTGATGTAACAATTATTCCTTTCTTTTCGTACAATAAAGTGTTTACTTACTTACTGTTTTTAAAGCCAGTGGTTTGATAGATAGTAGGCAATGTTGAACAAGTCTAGGAACGGTAACTATTTTGCTTTGTTTGTTATATTATATTTATTACTTTTTACTAGGAATTAAAACGTGAGCTTACAAAATATATATTCCCTCATTACGAGAGCTCATAAACGGGGTTTACCTCAAATCCCATCCTTTGAAACCCTTTAAAAGGGTAGGATTTAATGATAGTCAACGTATTCATACGGGTTGATGTGTTTACTTAATAATTCAAAACTCTTTGTACGCCAGTACAAGCAAGGGAGCTGCGACGACAAAAATATTGATAAAACTTATTGCAAGAATATTCTAGAAAAGCAGACCTTCATTTGAACAGGTTACCTATTTCTCTATGCCTATATCAGTACGGATATGATGGTGGTTCTTGTCTAGGTGACAGCGTGATAAAACGGTGTCCGTCACTTTCGATCGCACGGTGTTAAAAAGTGACAGTTATTTTATCACGTGGATAAAGATGGATAAAGCCATCCATAATACGCCGGCAGGCTATATCTAAAGATACCCATAAGTTAAAACTAAGAATACCCATACACATGATAGGTATCAAGTTTATCGATCAAGACAGTTCAGATCTAATAACATTTATGAGTTTAGTTTGGTGCTCTCAATTTCAAAGAAAGTTTTATCGTGCAATTTTATGTTTCAAATGCTACCAACTTTAATTAAAATCGCTCGGCACCATCTTCTGTTGCGAGTTTAACTTCGGTAATAGTACGAGTACACCTGCAATATAATTATGATTTTTCAGCCAACTGTTATTATAAATATCACAACAAAATTACAACAGCGCCGTATAGTAAATTAAAACCTAGGGCCTTGCGTCATAAATCTTTTCTGCTTTGCCGTAAGTTGACTGCTAGAGAATGCCTCATGGCATTAAAATCGCCTTTTATACATTAAGCTTTTCTTTTGTGATCATCATTAATAATACAACATATTGTTAAAAGTTGAAAGTCAAGTTGGTGAAACAAGCTCAGAAAATTTACCGTTTGATATTCAGGAAAGGTTTTATAAAAGAAACTTCCCAGCGCGAGATACCCTGATAAACAACTTTTTCATTTCCGTTGATTACGACCCTGTCAAAATATTGTCGTTGAATAGCGAGTAATTCAGTCCAATCCCATCTAATATGAGATTGAAAATGGCAAAATCATTCGTTCGTATAGAAAAGCGAGTAAATTGGAGGTAATAAGACAAATGGTAGTTCCTAGTCGTTTGTTTCCCTTTTCTTAAAGCAGTCGGTGTTACGTCTGAGTTAGATACATTGTTTAGTCTGTGCGATGTAATTACAGTCCGAGGCTAGGCTGCGTTTTGCTCATTTAATAAAAAAAACACGGTGATCTGTCTACATTAAATTATTCATCGTAACAAAATCTAGGCGAGTGTCCCAAAATAAAATGAGTAGGCAGTAGGCACATTGGGACCTCGCTCGCCCGCTTTTAAGCTCGTTCATTTTGGCACACCCCGCTGTCTTTGTACATTGTAGGCATCTCATGAATTGATCTCGTAAATAAAAACAAAACGATGTTTCAAAACAGGGCGATCAATCCAAATGGGTCAGTATGGAGAAATCAGAAACTATGAGAGATAGCGAAATCTGTTCTTAGGAACCATGGCTTCGATTTTAGATTTAATTCCTCGAACCGCTTCATCGATGACAAATGCATATACATAGGTGCAATAAACAAGCCCTATACCTATACCTACGAAATAATTATCACTTAATCGACTTCACGACGTTATTACCAGGACATTATTGGCTCGTTAGACGCTCGTTCCCTTGTTTATCATTTCTCGTCGAAAACAGAAACGCCGTAGGCAAAGCCTGTTGTTGCGGACGTGAAAACAGCTCCCATGTTATTTTCACTACCGATGCCGTTAATACGTGTTAGTTAATGGCATGAATTTTGAAAGCCCGGTGAAAATGCCGTGCGGTAAATTGGGATGTTGAATATTGTAATAGATTACTGCTAAACAGCTACAAAATGAACAAGCTATTAACAAACCCAAGTAGAGAAAATCTACGTATACCTATATTTTTCGAAATATTACAAAATCTCAAAGTAACGAAATATAGATTTCTAGGTAAACTAAGTACCTAGCAATAGTAAGTTTTAACCTGCATTTGATGGATGGGATGTGGCACACTGTTCAAAAGCAAAATATGTCTCTACATTGAAATTTTATAAGGAATTCGTGTAGGGACAATAACATTTCAGCTTGTGCTCCTTGCCAGATTTTCGGTCTGAAAGTCGATTAATAGTGTAGTTTAGGTATTAATTCCACAATAAGTATCCACGGTTCCATTACAACATACAAATAATCATTTATAGTCCAATACCGGAGACATGGGCCACTGATTGTTGTACACAAATGCAACACATCCACTTGATGAGATTGTACACAATTTATTTTATGTAGATAAAGCTACGCATATTACCTGGCTGTACAACGTAGACTGTCATTCACCCCATTAGGCTACTTCAACAATAGGTACCTACGTTTTTAAAAGCTTTGTCATGGAGTAATTTAGCTTTTAATGGCCAACTAGGATCGCCGTTACTAGATTGTTCTAAATGGTTGTGTGAGTAGCGCTACCAAAAGCTTTTTGTTTTAATGAAACCCCTTTTTTATACGTGTACCTATATACCACACGCGTAAATAAGAAATTATTTAATTTTGTTTTGTTATTTGTTTACTGGTGATTGACTGAAATGTTTATATAGGTTACCTTTAAAGTAAATGTTATTTAGCTTTTCGGCAGTCGGTAATGTACTTACGTACTAATTGACACAAACAGTAAGGTACCTGATTTACATGGTACTAATTTACCATGAACATACAGACCACCTCCAATATATACAGAAGCATACACAATCCATAAACTGCATGTATGACGCCTAAGTTAGAAATTTTACTAATCAAACTAGCTATTTCCATATTTGCGCTACTCGTAATAAAAGTTTTGGATCAATCTCTTAATATCATTACATTCAAAAGGAAATCGATTTTCAAAGATGCCTTTCGTTCAATATTTAAATGGGACAATCAAAAGTTCGCGGGTTTTGACAAAATATATTCCTAAATTCATCCCCAGTTTCATTGGAGTTAACAATAGAACACATCCTCCCCTCCAGCAGAGGTTCTATTCTCGGGGGGCCTGTCATTGACCCAGTTATGTGGAGCAGACAGCCTGCAACTCGTACTCTGCTAAATTAATTATAATAAAGGTAAACGGCTTAATGCAAATACGGTGCCAGCCGGCACGATGCCACTGCGGTCTTCCGCGCTGTTAATTCTACACATTATGCGACAAATGCTGGAAAAAGCATTGTAAGCTGATTGTAAGCATTACGCATTTTAAACCCTTTAAGATTTAGAAAAGTATCTTGTGCACAATCTCAACACAACCCTAAATAGATATAAGAGATTTGGAAGAAGAGAAAATCGTGAGCTTTTCGGTCGAAGTAAGATAAGCAGGTTGTCCTTTTTGGTCGACATTCGTAAAAGTAGGACATGGATAATAGTATAACAAATTGTAAGTAATGAGCCCGTCAGCCCGTATTGAAGATTCAACAGGAATGATTGTGACGAGCTGTTTGTTTGCCCCAATTTGTTTGGAAAGGGAATCTTTGGGAATACCTATTTAAGTTTCCGATTCTGTAGCTAGAGCTATTTTCTTTGTGAAAAACAGTTTTTAGGGTCAAAAATAAAATGTATAGCGAAACATCTGTCTGTCTGCCTATCCGTCCATTTGTCACTACGTAATTAACCTCACTGATCGTTAGTGCTACAACACTGTAAATTGGCATGGGTATAATGTAAAATATTTTTAATTATGTTTGCCTTATTACCTACTTTAAGTTGGTAAATAGCTTCTACTGTACCTCTACTATAGTCAGGTAGCCTTACTTTACTATTTAGTAATAAATAGAAACTTCTTTTATATTTCAGTAATTAAATTATATACAAAAAAAGACCCAACCATTATACCAATTGAACCATTGAAAATTAATAAAATTACTACCTACGTTACTTCAAACAAAGTACTCGTAATGTAAATGAGAACAGCGGTAATATTAAATATACCCCAACATAAACACAGTTCACGAAATTTACCCAACAATATTCTAGCTAGCGCGGTTCAATTTGCATCAATTTCCGAAAGGATTACGACTAAACTTACTGGTGTAGCCTGTAGCCTACATTGTAGCTATTAGACCTTCACAAATCTAGAGGTGACCTTGCCTCGCTTCTAATATAATTGTTTGGGTACCAATATAAGTTCGTGTCATACATACATATGTACGATTGCACAGCAATTATATACAAAAGGACTAGTTTTCTTTGTTCTTCGCCTGTTAAATGCGAAGCCGGAAGCATTTCTTCGGTTTAGATCCCGTCAGAACTAGTTATAGCGATTTAATTTGATTCCGGCAGGTTTTCTAAAATGATCTAAAAAGGTGTTATCGAAATATATCTCTCTCTGATCTGATATCTCTTTATGAAGATGCATCCCACTATAATAGATGTGAAATTGTGTACATATTATAAGTACGTATTAAATTGTTGGTGCTCCATTATATAAAAACCGATGAACAGATTTGAAATATCATATAAATCGGATGC